>NW_022436979.1:14017666-14168162 GCF_009761245.1 Sapajus apella | reverse complement strand
CCAACTTTCTCTCTCTCTCTCTCTCTCTCTCTCTCTCTCTCTCTCTCTCTCTCTCTCGACAGGGTCTTGCTCTGTGTCCCAGGCTGAAGAGCAGTGGCACAATCACAGCTCACTGCAGCCTTGACCATTCAGGTTCTTCAATCCTCCCACTTCAGCTTCCCAAGTAGCTGGTACTACAGGCACATGCCACCACACTCAGCTAATTTTTAAAGTTTTTGTAGAATCAGGGTCTCTTGATGTTGCCCAGGATGGTCTCAAACTCCTGCCCTCAAGCGATCCTCTAACCATGGCCTCCCAAAGAGCTGGAATTACAGACATGAGCCACTGAACTTGACCTCCTCTCATTTTTTTTTTTTTTTGATATTGTTGAATAAATAAGATGTAACTAAAAATGGTCCTCCGGTAATCTCGGCACTTTAGTAGGCCAAGGCAGGAAAATTGCCTGAGGCCAGGAGCAATGTTTTCAAACATGAGCCTGGGGAACATCAGGAGATACAGTCTCTCTACAAAAAAAAAATAAAAGTAAAAAATAAAAAAATTAAATAAAAATTTAAAAAATTTCTTAATCACATGGGCATTTCTAATTAACTTCATAAGTAATTTAATAGTGTCATCTATTCCTGTACCCATTTAAGTTTAGAAGTTTTTAACGCTTTGAGTTTTCAACTAAAAATTGTCTGTATTGTTCACTAGTCAGCTTCACTTGCATTTACCACTGGAAGCTGTTTTTGTTTTCCGCCCAAACATTTCTACAGTTAAGTCAGTCACTTTGCTCACCACCTTGTTCCTCCCTGTCTACGCCAGTCTCTAAGAATAGTGCCAACTTCAAAAGACTTGGCCCTGCCAGAGACTTGGCAGTCTTCACAGACAGGTTCCTACCACTTCACTCTCCCAATCCTGCTAGCTGCCAAGTCATCAGTTCTGCCTTTTCAATAGCTGTAAATATACCACCCTTGCTCCACTCCCACTGCCTGACCTATGCTCTGGCTTCCATCATCTTCCCCTGCATTACTCACGCAGCCTCATAGTGGTATCCACATCTCCATTTTGGCTTCCTTCCAACTCTTCTCCAGGCTGAGGTTGTCTATCACCAGACATCATCTTCCCAAATTACATATCTGATTATGTCCTGCCTTGTTGAAAATCTTCAGTGGCATTCCATTTTCATGGAGCAAAATTAAAATTGCTTAACGTGATATACAACATCAAATGCAATCTGCTCTAGCCTACCTTTCTCTGTTCATTCTTAACCAATTTCCTCTCCTCTCTGAAACTCTGAACTTCTTCTCTAGCCACTCTGCAGCTTTGGGAAAGTACAGTGTATACCCCACACACTATCTTTGTGGACGCCTGGAATGTACTCGCCTATTTTTTTAACCAGATCCTACTCATTTTTTTTTCTCAATATATCTGCTCTAGAAGCTTTCTCTAACTTTTCTGTTCCACTGCCTTTATTCACTTGGCAGGGTGATATCAGAGGCCACACATCCCCATGGCAGGTAGTGCTTACCTTGGCATAGGGCTTCTCACTCTGTTTCCTCACCTGCTTTCTACGAGGACAGCAAAGGATAGCAACATACTCATCTTTGCACCCTTAGTATCTAGCATTGTGCCCAACCTATCATAGGCATTCAATAATTATATGTTTAATGAAAGTCAGTATTATAAAGAAAAATAGCATTGCTTTTTCCCCTGTCTTATGTTTCAAAAACCAAATAAATGAACTGTTATGTTGCCTAGCTAGTAATATGTTTTTACTGGCTTAATAACTGACTTTAACTTTGAATTCCTAAACAGATTTAAATGATAACTGAATAAAAAATCATGACTATTTTTTTTTTCTTTGAGATAGGGTCTCACTCTGTCACCCAGGCTGCAGTGCAGTGATGGGATTTCGGCTCATTGCAGTTTTGACCTCCCCAGGCTCACTTAATCAACCCATCTCAGCCTCCCAAGCGGCTGGGACTACACATGTATGCCACCATGCCCAGATAATTCTTGTACATTTTGTAGAGACAAGGTCTTGCCATGTTTGCCCAGCCTGGTCTTGAGCTTCTGGGCTCAAGCAATCTGACCACCTCTGCCTACCAAGTGCTGGGATTACAGGTGTGAGACGCCATGCCTGGCTAAACAGCATAACTAGTTGAATTAAAATATCCATCAAGTTATGAGTTTATGTGATACTGATGGTCTCAGCTTAGTATGGTTCAAGTTACAATTTTTTGACTTTACTATGGTGCAAAAGGAATATGCATTCAATAGAAGTAGTAATTTCATATTTTGAATGTTGATCTTTTCCCAGGCTGGCCATATGCATGCAATACTCTCTCCAAGCCAGGCAGTGGCAGCAACCACAGCTCCCAATCAGTCACACAATCCTGAGAAAACAACCAATACTCTATGGTGTCCTGTGTTCCCTATGATTTTCCCCAAATGTAGGTCTATGTACGTGTTTGGGGCATGTTTAAGGTAAGCTGGGAAATACCACGATGTTTGGTTGGTGAAGTGTATTAAATGCATTTTTCAACCTACGATATTTTCAATTTACAATGAGTTTATCAGACAAAACCCCATCAGAGGTGGAGAAGCATCTGCATTGTGATATTAACTCCAGGCACTCACCTCCCCCATGCCTTGCCTCATGCATCTCTTCCATATGGCTGTTTTTGAGTGGTATCCTTTATAATAATAAGCCAGTAATGGTAAGTAAAGTACTTTCTTGAGTTTTATAAGCTGTTCTAGTAAATTATTGAACCTGAAGTAGAGGCTCAGCCAATCAGTCAGGAATACATTAGCCCTGATTTGCCACTGGTGTCTGAAGTGTGGGCAGTCTTGTGGGACTGAGCCCTTAATCTGTGGGGTCTGCATTAACTCTGGGTAGTTAGTGTCAGAATTAAGTTAAATTGTGGGACATTCTGTTGCTGTCCTGAGAGTTGGAGAACTTCTTGGTGTGAGGAAAAAAAAAAAATCCACACATTTGGGAAGAGAAGTACTGTGAATAAAAGCAGTTCAATTTATTATTTAATAAATTAAAATATTACTCTTATACAGTAGATTAACTGTATTATTATTTAACTTATTTAGCAATAAGCTGAAATATAATGGAGTGGAATCTCACTTCCAAGTTAAAACAAATTATTGGCATTGTGATTTTATTTTCAAAGAGTATCCTCTTCTCTTTTAACGGCATTCTTAACGGATTCATTCGCCAATTAATCTTGAAAGTAAAACAGTTTGGCATGGTTTCAAAATGTTTGAAACATTTATTTACTTTTTTTTTTTTTTTTTGAGATGGAGTCTCACTCTGTCCCCTAGGCTGGAGTGCAGTGGCATGATCTCGGCTCACTGCAGCCTCCTGGGTTTCAGTGATCCTCCTGCCTCAGCTCCCAAGTAGCTGGGACTACAGGTATGTGCCACCAGTGTTAGCCAGAATGGTTTCAATCTCGTGACCTCATGATCTGCCTGCCTCAGCCTCCAACGTGCTGGGATTTTAGGAGTGAGCCATCCCATCGTGCCCAGCCTATTTACATATTTTAAAACTTGGCTGCAATGGCTGGAGGGCTCTCACAACATGTCGGCTACTCTGTGCATTAAGACACAGGTGCTTAGATCTCTGTTTCTAGAGTTAGCCTTGCCAGGATTTCCATGTTAGTGCTCTGTCACTTCCTCACTGCACAATTCAGGGAAAATCACTTAACTTCACTGAGCCTCAGCTTCTTCAGCTGTAGAATAGGGTCATCCATTGTCTCTGCTTCTTTGCTTATTGTGAGACTGATGTAAGATAGAACTCAATGCATTGTCAGACATAGTAAGACTCTATAAGTGATTCCATTTATTGGTAATATTATTGTTTTTATCGTAATCTTATATTTAAAGTTGAACTCCTTCAGAGCAAATCCCAGTAAGCTCTACTTTATTCATAACCCACATGTGGCTGGCAGCCCTCCTGAGCAGCGGCATGATCAGCAGTGCTTTAAGAGGCATGGAAGTATTTGAGAGCATCTGGCTCTTCAAAACCAGCTGGCCTGCCTCATAAACCCTACCTCCTGTTGCCCAAATTTCCAAAGTCAGCATGATACTGATAGGGGATGCAAGGAGAAAACAGCGCTGGCACTGAATAAGCAATAGCTCATGATTCTATGGGGTCACTTGTCATTGTCTTTCTCAAGATGGTAAACTCTTGATTTAACAATAACTGCCTTGCCTAAATTACTCTAGCAAGACTTCCAGAGATGAGTTCTGTACTTTATACTGGTGTACAAGCATATGGTTAGCAATGCCTACACAAAGAATGAGTTGACTTATTTGTGGGATAAGGACATGCAAATAGTCTGGCTAAAGGCCAGAATGAGATAATGATGAGGATGGCCAGCCAGGCACATTGCAACTGGGATCACACAGGACTCTTGATTTTCCAAAGCTGGAATTAGAGCCAAAGACAAGGACTAAAAGAACGCCAGACAAAGGGAAGTTATGTGTTATTCCATAGCTCCGGCATCTCTCTTATGATCCGTATCACTTTTTTTTTCCTCTATTAAAGTATTTGTGTAACTGTTTTATCCCCTCTACTTGATTGTGAACTCCATCAAAGCAGGTTTTATGTCCAGTGCTGCAATGTACATGAGGGCCAAGAAAGAAAATTAGATAAGGGGAGACAAATAAATTATAGAAACAATGTCCTCATTCAAGCTCATCTTTAAAATAGAATGTTAAATTTTGACATGTATTAGATATTAGACCTTAAGTAAATATGAAAATCATCTGGGTAATTGCAGTAAATGACACTATTTCAATCACAAGAGAAGATTCTCACAATTACTATTTCATATTTAAGTACAAAGATGAAGAGGCTAAAAAGTAATGTTCGGGGGTAATTATCATGGATATTCACTATTTAATCAGAGTAAAGGCAAATCACCTCCTAAATGAATTTGTAAGTGGTAGTAAGTGCGTCTAAGACACCATTAAAGATACTGAAGGGGTGAGATAAGGTTAAAATGAGAAAAAATATGTAATACACCAAGCAAGACAGAAACTTCTTTACAGAAAACTGACTGCAGGCAGAGGAGCACATGGGAAAAACCAGGTGGATCAAACAAACTATGTCATTATTTTATTTTTATTTTTCGTAGCATTGACTGACTAGGTGTCTCTAGAGAAGAAATGAAAGATAAGTAAAATGTGTGAAAGAATGTAATGAGGTCTATAAAATCCCTAAAGACTGACTAGGTTTATAATCTAAATTAGATTAACAAAGTCTACACTCAATGTAGGATTCAATTAGGCAAGATCAATTATAACAACAGTACATTTTCAACAAGTTAAAAAAGAGAGGCAAAAGTGTATTACATCTAACTAAAATTAATTTATATTTCATGACAAGATTCCCGAGGACAGTAAAAAATGACAACAGGAAAGAATTAATTTGGGATTTCATAGACACCATTTTTATAAACGTACCTAAGCTCCTAACAGACATTTATCCATACAGAAATATGAAGCTAAAATATAAGTAATTCATTCAGCTCAGCACAGCTAGATAAGGAAGCTGGCCAATTGTTTTGCTTGGTTAATCACCTTTTTATGCCTTACTGAAGGGCATTAGCGGGAATTACATCCTTTGCATTGGCAGAAAATTGTCTTTCATTTTGTTTTGTATTCTCTATATAAGTGATATTCTTTAAAAATAGTTGGAGACTTCTAGTTTGCTTAAAGAGACCTAGAATACATGTTCCATCATTTGTAAATAATTATTTTAATTCATCCTTATTTGAAATGAGATTTTAGTGAGCTATCCAATATTTATGCCAGTTTATTAAGAGATATTTCCATTTCCTAAAAATCAGAAAAAGAAAGAAGGAAAGAAGGAAGGAAGGAAGGAAGGAAGGAAGGAAGGAAGGAAGGAAGGGAGGGAGGGAGGGAGGGAGGGAGGGAGGGAGGGAGGGAGGGAGGGAGGAAGTTAGGAAAGGAAAATGAAAGAGGAAAACAGAAAGACAAGAAAAAACTAACAAAGTTAGTATTTTAAAATATATTTTAGTTAATTCTTCTACCTTTAGAGAAGAATATATAGAGTAGTTTTTGATTAGCTGAAGAAAAGGAAATTTATAGAAAATATAATAAAATTTAAGGTTTTATATATTCATCTTAAAAATCAGGTACAGAAATATCATTCAAAGAGCTGTCTAAGTTTGTGAATAAAATGATAGCAACAGGGATATTGGTTGTGAATACTGAGGCCTGAATTACAAAAGAAACCCCAGACACAGTTCAAAAAACCTAGATATTAGATAGGAAATAAATATAGAGAGGAAGACATCATTCTAGATGAGCACTGGTTTGAGTGAGGGATTCATAGAGTCAGGTGTGTGACATTAACTTTATTACTAAGGAAGGCAGTGCCAAGAGCAATGGCAGTAAGGATAGTTAATGGTGTCTACTGGTTTCAGGGATTGGCCTGGTTGTTAGAAGGTTTGGGTTTAAGATGCTACTATGTGATTTTTGCAAGATATTTACTTCTGATTCTTCACTTGTAACTGCATATGATACCTTCTATGTTATTGCCAGGTTATAGTGATGAAATCTGGGCCATGTGTCCACTGAAGTACCTTACAGATAGGACAATATTTTTAAATGGTATAAATATTAATAAAAATTATGATTTGTGGCCAGGCATGGTGGCTCACGCCTGTAATCCCAGCACTTTGGGAGGCTGAGGCGGGTGGATCACCTCAGGTCAGGAATTTGAGACCATTCTGGCCAACATGATGAAACCCCATCTCTACTAAAAATGCAAAAAAAAATTAGCTGGGCGCGGTGGCAGTGTGCCAATAATCTCAGCTACTCAGGAGGCTAAGGCAGGAGAATCGCTTGAACCTGAGAGGTGGAGATTGCAGTGAGCCCAGATTGTGCCAATGTACTACAGCCTGGGCAACAAGAGCTAAACTCTGTCTCAAAAAAACAAGAAAAAGAAAAGAAAAAACATATCATTTGTTTGTTTTATTCTTATTATCAATTTTTTATTGTTTCTGTTAATTTTTCCTACCTAAAACAAGATTAGATCAAAATTGTATGATGAGACTACATCTACAGGGAGAGGTGAAATGGCCCTAGCTTTAAAGTGGAGGAATGGGAAGAAGACTGGGTGCACATATTTATATTTTGCCATGACTAACTTGAATGTCTCAGTTGAGGAAATTTTTCAAATTTTGATTTCGCATCAAGTATTTGATTCCATCTGCTTTTGAGAAAGCTGGTAAATATGCTTGGCAAGGGAGATGGGTAAAGATTACATGATTGCTACTTCCTAAGGAGAGAGGGAGGAAAAAAGAACTAAGCAGATGTATTTATTTAAAATGATCAGAATAATAGTATTTCATAATGTAAAGCCTCAGTAGTTATATTTTAAAGAAAATGATTATAATTAATTAAAAATTCCCTAGTGCATATATTCCCAAAGAAACATAGGAAATTGGCATTGATGTCATGAAAGATGATACAGTCACATTTGTATTTATTAAATCATTTTGAATTCTGGCCTATTCTGACAACTCTTAAAAAACTCATGAGTACTGAACAAGATGCACCCTTAGATTATCACCATGGGGGTGAAAATGAAAGTGAAAAAGTAAGACAGATTGCCTAAAAATTACTCCTTTGATTTCTTCAGTAGTGAAGGTTTGATTAAGTTATAAGCCCACATGTCTCTCTAAGCAGAAAAGCAACAGAAACAAATCACTAGGAAAAAAAATAACTTCAAAAACATAATTAAATATTCTATAAGTAGTAAGGATGAAATTAAGGCAAATGATATTCTGGGAAAATATCTGCAGCAAGTATACAAATTGGGTTACAACGTAATCTCTATAAAAACTTTAGTGATAAAAATTCTAACATTCCAACATAAGCATTGGACAAATAAAACAAACAGATAATATGCAAATGAAGAAATAAAAAGCTAAGAGTCTAACTGATACCTCAATCAAATAAGTTAAAAGTGAAAAAAAAAACCCGTAACCTAACTAGCCTTTTTGTTTTCTCTAAAAGTTTTAAAAGGTCTCTGCCCCTATACCATATGGATATTGCTCAAGGATAATTTGAAATGTGTCTTAAATATCAGTAAAAGTCTCTGAAACCTCACAACAAAAGTTTATTAATTCATTACTTTATCAAGGATTGATTAAACCACTTTTCTCTGTGACATTCTTTACAAATTTTGGAAACAGTTAGTGCATAAATTTTTTTTAATTATAGTCCTGGGTTATAACAATACATCAGTCAATGACAGGTCACATTTATGATGGTTATAAGTACAGTATTTCTATTGTACCTCCTTTAAGTTTAGTTATGCTTAGATGTGTGAATACTAACCACTGTGTTACAGTTACCTACAGCATTCAATTGAGTCACATGCTGTACAGGTTTGTAGCCTAGGAGCAATAGACCGTACTACACAGCTCAGGAATGTAGTAGGCTGTACTCTCTAGGTTTGTGTAAGCATACTCTGTGATGTTCACACAATGACGGAATTGCCTAAAGATACATTTTCTCAAAACATATCCCAGTCATTAGGCACCACATGACTATAATTTAACTGTCAAAAAAATACCACTTCCATATGGTACAAAAATAAATTAAATGCAATGCCAAACATTTCTAAATATTTTAATTTCTTTAAGACATTCTAGTGTCCAATGGACGTAGCTATGCAATGGCTGTATACAAGACATGCCTGTAATTTTCACTTCTTATATATAATATGAATTTTATGGATGGCTCAAAATTAATATTTGACACATTCAAACTGCTAGAATACCTAGAAGTTAAATTCTTAGGGGAGTGAGAAATACATGCTGCCGATTTGCCCTGAAATCCTCTTTATTTGATTTCATTTATTTGATTTTTCTAGAAAAAAAAAAACAGCAAAACTATAAAGACAGAAAGCAAATAATTGGTTTCTGGGGCAGTGGATAGATGTGGGAATTAGCTATAAATGAACACTAGGGGAATTTTTAGAGTAATGAAGAAAGGCTAAACTGAATTGTGTTGACAGTTACATAAGTACACTACAACTCACAAGCAGCAAACTTAACATGGGTGAATGTTACATAAATTTAGCAAAATTATACCTTAATAAAGCTGTTTTTAAAAATGAACTTAATTTATATTTGTGGACATATCTGACTTATTTCTGTGATATTTTGTGTTTTATCATTACCATGTTCTGTTTGTTTGTTTCCATTGCTATCAGATAGATCAAAATTCCTTGGCAATTTGGCCCATACTAATATAACTTAGATCATCAATTTTTAAACTTCCATATAAATATCAACATCTTAGCAAAATACACATCTTAAATGCTGAGCCAGATGATTATCTTCCTATGCCTTTACTTCCTCCAATTACACAAGAATCCATCCTTTTCATTCTCTGCCACATTTGGATTTTATTGCAAAATCCAGAATGTTATGGAAACATTCTTTTTTTTTTTTTTTTTTGAGACGGAGTTTCACTCTTGTTACCCAGGCTGGAGTGCAATGGCGCGATCTCGGCTCACCGCAACCTCCGCCTCCCGGGTTCAGGCAATTCTCCTGTCCCAGCCTCCTGAGTAGCTGGGATTACAGGCACGCACCACCATGCCCAGCTAATTTTTTGTATTTTTAGTAGAGACGGGGTTTCATCATGTTGACCAGGATGGTCTCGATCTCTTGACCTCGTGATCCACCCGCCTCGGCCTCCCACAGTGCTGGGATTACAGGCTTGAGCCACCGCGCCCAGCCTGGAAACACTCTTAAAAGTCATCCCTCATTTAACAAGATGTATGCTTCTAAGATCTTGCTTCACACATAATTTCTCTACATTTGTCACTATATTCAACCTTTCTTTTTTTTTCTTTTTATTTTTTTGAAATGGAGTCTTGCTCTGTCGCCCAGGCTGCAGGGCAGTGGCCTGATCCCTGCTCACTGCTACCTCTGCCTTCCAGGTTCAAGTGATTCTCCCACGTCAGCCTCCCGAGAAGCTGGGGTTACAGGCGCGCCCATGTCCAACTAATTTTTGTATGTTTAGTAGAGACAGGGTTTCACCATGTTAGCCACGTGGGTTTGCTTGAGGTCAGGAGTTCAAGGCAAGTCTGGCAAACAAGGTGAAACCCTGTCTCTACTAAAAATACAAAAAAATTAGCTGGGCATGGTGGCGGGTGCCTGTAATCCCAGCTACTCGGCAGGCTGAGGCAGGGGAATTGCTTCAATCAGGGAGTTGGAGGTTGCAGTGAGCCAAAATCGCACCACTGAACCCCCTACTGGGCTACAAAACGAGACTCTGCCAAAAAAACAAACAAACAAAAAACAAGAAAGAAAGATAACACAGAAGACATGATATTCTTGGCATTTTGTCTGTGATGGAATGGCCTGCAGAACAACCCAATAGTAAGAGAGCTGGCCGATAAGGTATAAACTGGAAACTGGCTTTCAATTGCTATACCCAAATATTGTAAATTTATAGTAATGAAAATAACATCTGAGATCATTAAACTTGGATAAGATCGCCATTTCTGATTTGTCCTACATGCATTGTGACACATGTTATATTTGCACCAAACTGTAACAATATCTTTTATAGAACAATCAATTATTTGTTTCCAACATTTAAGATGATTTGTGAGAGGTGGGAGAAACTAGTTTGAAAATGAGAAAAAAAATTTTTTTTTACACTGTAATCAATATATGGGGATTGTGGGTAATTTTAATACTAAAAATCACTAAGAGATTGAAGGCAGGTTAATTAGACTTCAAAATTATAGGCATGTGCCAGTGACTTCCATCCACACTCCTTTTTGTATAGGTGATGCTGTCTGCTGTAGGAAATGGAGATGGCACATCATGGAAACGGACAACTTGGCAAGTACCAAAGGATGGGTACAGATGACACATTCATTCCAAGCAAGGGGCAATAAAGTCAAGGTGTCCATAGCTTAGGTGTGCAGCTCATACTAAAGCTTCTGATTTACTCCCCTATTTTGTTCAAGGAATCCAGAATGAAGGCTTAGAAGGGTGTATGTGTAGAAGGAAAGGGGATATTTTACTGTTTCAGAAAAAAAGATTAGAAAAACTTTTATCCTCAGATAGAGAGCACAAATACAGAGACCCAAGCAATGATATCCAAACAGGCTTTCTTCTGAATAAAACAATTTTTTTTCCTTTAAAAAAAAAACTTATTCTAATTGAAATTTCTTTATCAGGTATTGGTGGCTATGATTTTACTAATTAAAAAATAAACTTAAAAAATTCATAGAATAAGCACCTGACAGAACTTGATATTGCAAGGAAAAACTACAACAAAAATTGTCTTTTTGAAATCCACAAAACAATGGCAAATTACTCAATAACTTTAGGAAGTGAAGCTATTCTAGACTTAGAGTGACCAACATGTCCTTGTTGGCCTGGAAATTTCCTAGTTTTGGCACTGTGTATCCCAGGAAATCACTGTTTCAGGTAAACTAGAACCATTGGTTACATTGTGAATAGAACATAATATTAATAACTAACAGACTAGCCTTCCACCTAGAAAATGATGGTGCTACTTCTAAATATGAGAGAGATGCATCTGGAGTAGACATGCTTTTCCAATTAGCATATGGTGGAGGACGTCTCAAAGGGGAAGTGAAAATTCTCCATCCCTGAGACTCAAGCACGTGAACTTGTTGATTAATGATTGTTTTGTTTGCCCAATATGTTCACTAGGTCTGTGGTGCAGGCCTAAAGCCAGCCACTACTCACGTTCCTCCCAAAAGAGTGAAACACCTGAAAATTTAAGCTGGACCATTTCATCTGTTCTGGATTATAACTCAGGTTTAAACTCTCAACCTAAACATATCATTGGACCTGGCATATTGGTCAGGAATAATTCGTTGTTGTTTTATTTATTTTCAAAGTGTTTATTTAGTAAAGAATTTAGACATGCTTCTGTAGTAAGACTCCAATGCACAACAATATAGAGCAAATGGGCCATTGGAATGAGGTATGCTGATCCATTTGACTCTCAATATTTCCATGATCAGTGCAAAACTATAAATTTTTTGGAGTATTGAACTGATAGGAACAGAATGATCATCCCTCTTAAGGCATGATTGGAAGAAGGAAGTTAGTTATTCTATAATTCTTTCATGTAACATCCTGGTTAATGTGTCACATCAATAGGATTTGATCTGAGTATTTCTTGATTACATCAATTAAATTTTTTCCTAGTGTACATACTAACACAAGTCTGATATGACTATCCTGACTGTAGATCTCATCAAGCTAGTTAAAATAAGTCTAGTTAAATCAACAATTTATCCAAGAGAAATATAAATTAGGAAAAATGTACAATTTTTAAACTACCAAGAAGTATGAAGTAATGACAGATTATTAAATCAATTAAAGAAGGGCTGGATAAACCTGACAATGTAAGTCTGTGTCAAATGGAAGAACATATTCTTGTCAAAACTGTAAAAACTCAGTTGGTTCTCCAGATATTTTAGTGATATTCATATGTTCAAATGCACAGCTGTTTGGATTTGCCATGCAGACAAAACATCCCAATGACTGCCTGGATTGATTCAATTTGTTCATCTCTCCTTCAAATGACTAACGCTATGTGGGCAGTCTCAATATTCACCAGGTTGTCTGATGATGTCTTGAAGAATTTTTTAAAAAAGAAAACTTTTCTGGAAAAGATTTGTCTAAAAAGCTAATGCTTTCAGTCTTGGGAATCCCAGCTGCCCAAAAGGGGTGTGTGTGTGTGTGTGTACGTTTGAAAGAAATGTGTAAGAGGCAGACTGCAGAACAATCAGGTATCTCAAGCAATCTATATATAAAGGTGAGCAGGTCTTGATGTAATATGATTTTGAAACGGTAAACAGTAAAAGTAAGATCACAGATTTTTGCATGCATTTTTTTTATTATTCAAATGCAGTTTCCCTATTCAATGTTTACCACTGTAGCTTGTTTCTTTATATTTGTTCTAATTTTAACCTTAATATTCACTGTAAATGTCCCTCAGATAAGTGCAGTTACAAGATCAAGTTTCCATTTGCTCTTAGTTAGAGAACAGGACTCTAGCCACACTTTCATCCCAAGCAAGGATCAGGATTGGACTGCATGGCTGCCTGTGCCATTAATGTTAAGAGAATTTCAAAAACCAATGTTTTGTGGAGACTTCAAAATAGGATGACCTCAAACCCAATAAAGGGAATTACAGAATATTCTAACTGACAAAGTATTATAAACAATTATATTCTCATATTTCTCATCACAAAATGTGGTTCTTCTTCAAAATATGGAAAATATATCTTAATATAGATGAAATCACAAGACCTTTAACACTTTAATTATAGTATAAGTAACTATTTTTGTTATGTAGACAGAGTACCATTCTTTCAAAAAACACTGAGTTGCCAATCAACATGCATTTTAATTTAAAGAAGAGTGGTGGATTTTAGAATTGGGAAGTGAATGGGATTATGAATTAGTGGTTTGCTCTACTCTAGCCCCTTTCCCCTCCCATGTTTTTCTAACTGACTTTATTGTTGTTGTTCATCCATAAAATCACTTTTACTGATGATTTTTTGTGAAATTAGAAAGTTCTGCCTTATTTATTTGTTTGTTTGTTTATTTATTTATTTAGAGATGGAGTCTCCCTTTGTCGCCCAGGCTGGAGTGCAGTGGTGCGATCTTGGCTCACTGCAACCTCCACCTCCCTGGTGCAAGCGATTCTTTTGCCTCAATCTCTCGAGTAGTTGGGATTACAGGCATGTATCAACACACCCAGCTAATTTTTGTATTTTTAGTAAAGATGGGGTTTCATCATGTTAGCCAGCCTGGTCTTGAACTCCTGACCTCAAGTGATCCACCTGCCTTGTCCTCCCAAAGTGCTAAGACGACAGGCGTGAGCCACTGAGCCCGCCCCTACTTATTTCTTTAGCACACCTTTTGGGAACAAAATGAGTCATTCCTCACTTCCTGTCACCCGTTCTTCTACCTGTATCACTGTTTGCATTCCCCAGCTGGGAAGGCAGGACTATCTGCCTGGAAATGTAATCATATCACACTGGGGGAAAAAGAAAATCAACACTGATTGAAAAGCCTCCAGATTCTGACAATGTCTCAAACGGCATATATTTTATTATCTCTGAGACACAAAATGTGATTTACTAATGAGGTAACATAAGCTCTGAAATGAAATATGTAGGAACTTGTTTAAGGGCACACTGTAACTGTCGGGGCTGATATTCAAGCTGGGATCTATCTTATGGAAAGGTCTTGGTTCTCTTCGTTACCTCTCACTAATCATCTTTGGAAATAAAAGGAAGAAATTTAAATTATAAAAATTGCTGATTAACTTTAGATCAAGATGGAAGATTCCTGTAATTCCTGTCTAGCTTGAATGTTTGATGATTCTATTGAACAAGGCACTTTGTTTCCCACCTATGGTCTTGCTCATAAGATAGGTGATATTAAACAAGTCATTTCATCTTTCTCAAACTTCACTACACATCTAGAAAATAAAAGAACTGAAGAGAACTCCCCAAATACAAAACTTGTATTATTATCTATAAGATACAATATTATATTATTTTTATTCTACCAATATTCTCAAAATAGCATTTTAGCAAAAACATGTTGACTGCATCATTTAAAAATATGTTCTTCTTTTGGAATGCAAACAATTGTAATATTTGTCATTTATTGTTTGAGTCTCTTGTCATATGATTCAAAATAATATAAAATTTCAAGTCACCAAAAAAATGGCAATTTGAGAATACAGGTTAAGTATGAAACACCTTAGAGGCAATTAATCATCACAATATCAAGAGAACAATTGCATATCCAGAAATGGTGAAGAGAGAGGCATATGAAACAGCATTCTGGAATAATAATTACCAGAATGTGATTTCTGTCATTTTAGAAAGGCATAATCTTAGTGTAATATAACGCCATTAAACAATTTGTAGCTAACTTGAAAGACCCCATGTGCCAAATCCAAAACTTAAATCATACTGCATCTCATATAAGTAAAGTAAATCTAGTCATTGTCTTTACTTATCTCTTGGAAGTAATTAGAAGCAAATAGAAAATGCTACTAACCATAACTAATCCAGGAAGAACACAATGATAGTTGAGACTTACCAAAAAGCAAACAACAGAGCAATTTCTAACATTTTTAGCTCTCACATATTTATTTTAGTAATTATCGATCAATATTTATGTTCTTAATTTACATTTTCAGAAATATGTAAATTTCTGAAATATAATTTAGTGAACATTATGTCACCTCTCCTGGTATAAAATACTTATTGTGATACTTTGTTAAATGATACAGAGATAATGGCCATGGGAAATACAATATAGGTAAATGGAATTTATTTGTCCTGGTAGAGGGTTCATAACTGCTCAATGTGTTATTAAAAACAGACGAATGGTTAGATACATTTCTGTGATGCACAAGTGCAATGCACCAAGGATGAGCCAATTCCCTATAATTTAATTTTCTTAAAAATACAAACAAACAAAATGGAAAATTATATGCAATAATTTTTGTCTACCTTACAATTTTTAGATAGGGAATAATTTATTTTTACAGAAACACGAGCTTTGTAATTATAGTAGAGAATAAGAGAATTTCATTTAAGTAAAAGAAAAAAGGATTAAGCACATTTGTGTAATACTGTAGATAAAAAATTAAAATACAGAGTTTCCATATTGGCATATGCATTAACATGCATAAATTAAAAATTAAAGTAATACTGGATATTGTTAAACAAGCATTTAACACAGTATTGACAATTCTTGTCACAGTTTATAACATGTAATTCACAACTAGTGAGTGGAAAATGTGTTCTTTTCTACATAAAACATTATTTCCTTTTTATATGGCCTATTGGAAAGCAAGTAAAAGCATTAATAAATAACTAAGCACCTTAGAAATAAGGTTGATGACTGAAGAACAGCCAGAGTTGAGAGCCAGATGTGTTCTGATCCTTCTTTAAAAAACATCCTTACTGGAATAGAGAGGCATTTCTAGTTCCTACTTTGATTAATTAAGCAGATGCTAAACCAAGTCATCTAAATAGAATTATATGCGAAGTTTAGTATGGCTAGAGAATCTAAGACAGTCTTCATTTTTTACCATCAGCAGCAGCAGCAACAACATCATTGCCAAATTCATCATCTTCACTGCCATCCTCATCATTAGTGTTATTATACTTCTAGAACTCTCACAACTCAAGGATTGTAGTGTTAGGAGCAAAAGTAAGTTCATCTAGAGTGTGGAGGGAAAACATAATGTTGAAATACAACTTTAAACAAGACAGCACACGCTATTTACTGCTAGTAGATGGCAGCATCATGTAGCACGCAGTAATCTAAGTGGCCATCATTCAATGGCAACAAAGACAGAGGACAGCTTCTAAGATGAAGAGACAGAAATATGAACAGCAGTTGCCCCTGCAAACCACAGCCACAGCTGCTACCCAGAAGACATACTACAAGTGAGCTTCCAATGCAAACTGTTTGATGTTAAATCACAGAGATACGGGCCAAACTCTCTTCAGGCTTTGAATAAAATTCTGTTAAAATCAATGTTGTGTTCAAGACCAATAATTGCTGTTTCATCATCTAAATACAAATACAATTATTTATAATATGAATTAATATGTTATCGAGTATTCCACGTTATTCTAATACTTTGAATCACTTCAAATTTGATACAAGTTTTTAAGTTATAGAATTAGAATTCATAGCCTCATTTATTTGACAGAAGCCAAGAGAAATCTGTACCATACGGTCTACAAAATATAACATTATCAAATTCGGTATATAACTTCTGATGTTCTAATATGTCCTATTCAGTTATTTTACATTATTTACTGGAAAAAGAGCAACCTTATATCTGATAGTGCCAGATATTGTTTTAGGTACCACACACACAGTTTAACAATGTTCCTCCCCTAAAGAAAATGACATTCTAAAGGTCAAGTGAGGCATTAAACAAACAAACTAATAAATAATCATATAACTTGTAATTTTCAATCAATAATAGGAAAAAATCAAGAGCATTGGAATGAAAACAAACAAAAAAATGCTCTGATATGTATTGGTTAAGAAGGTCATATCTAAGGAGATAATATTGAGAGAAAAACCCAAAGTATGGAAAGGAAGCAGTTATGTAAAAATCCAAGCAGTCATGTGAAATACCAAGGGAAAAGCAGTCTCAGGCTGGGGTGGGAAGCTGTGATTGAATAAGAAGATACGTTAGGAGAGTATGGCCGAAGTTCAAACAAAAAATAGTACTGGCATAGACTGAGATGTCATCCATGAAGACTGAGGCATGGGGCTGGTGCAATATATTTTGGAAGTAGAATCTGCATACTTGGATTTGATGTGAAGGGCGATTAAAAGAAGGCTCAAAATAGTAACTTAGTAACTGGTTTTTACTACTGTTTTGATGGATAAGTCCATTTACTATGATGGGGAAGAAACCAGTTTAAGGATCTTGAAGCATTTAGGTTTGGACATGCTGTATTTGAGATGCCTATGAGACATCCAGGGAAACTCAACTCAATGTAGTCACCTAAAAATGTGAAGAGAGATCTAGGTTGGTGCCATAAAATTTTTAAAAATATGAACAAGTAGATGGTATTTAAAACCATGGCATATGATCTGGCAATCCCACTGCTAGGTATACACCCAAAGGTGTGTGCCAGATACACCTAGATGGTAGTTAAGCCTGTGGCATATAATCTGGCAATCCTATTTCTAGGTATACACCAGAAGGTGTATAATGGAAAGGAAATCAGTATATGGAGGAGATACCTTCACTCCCATGTTTATTCCAGCACTATTCCTAATAACCAAGATTTGAAGTCAACCTAAGTTTTTATCAACAGAGGAATAAATAAAGAAAATGTGGTACATATACAGAATAGAATACTAGTTAGCCATAGAAAAATGAAATTCTGGCTGGGCGCAGTGGCTCATGCCTATAATCCTAGCACTTTGGGAGGCCGAAGTGGAGGGATCATGAGGTCAGGAGTTTGAGACCAGCCTGACCAACATGGTGAAACCCTCTCTCTACTAAAAATACAAAAATTAGCTGGATGTGGTAGCAGGTGCCTGTAATGCCAGCTACTTGGGAGGCTGAGGCAGGAGAATTGTTTGAACCCGGGAGTTGGAGGTTGCAGTGAGCCAAGACTGTGTCATTGCACTCCAGCCTGGGCGACAGGGCGAGACTCCATCTCAAAAAAAAAAAAAAATAAATAAATAAAATAAATAAAGTTCTGTCATTTGCAGCATTATATAGGTGGAGCTGGAGGACAGTATGTTATTAAATCAGGCACAGAAAGGCACATTTTGCAAGTCTTTCCTCATATATGGGAATTAAAAATTAATTAAACTCATGGAAATAGAGAGTAGAATGGTAGTTACCAGAGGCTGGGAAGGGTAGCAGGGAGATTGGCAAAAAGCCGGGATTATTAATGAGTACAAAATATAGTTAGATAGAATGAGTAAAATCTAGTGTTTGATAGCACAACAGAGTGACTGCAGTCAATAATAATTTATTGTATATATTAAATAAATAAAAGAATGAAAGTGGAATGTTCCTAACACAAGGAAATGATAAATGCTTGAGTTAATAAATATCCTCAATTATCCTGATTTGGTCATTGCACAGTGTATGCCTGTATCAAAACATCACATGTACCTTATAAATGCATACATACATCTATTATGCACCAATAATAATTAAAAATTAAGTAAAAAGAAAACTAAAGCTATAGGCAAAGAGATAACCAAGAAATAAATAGCTTGAGATAAAGGTGGTCAGGGTTTCACCTGCAAAGTATGGGTAGAGGAAAGAGAAAACATGGAAGTGCAAGATCCAGCAAAGTCAAAAGGATGGTATGGCCCCATGGAAGGATGTCAGGAATGAGGAAGCAAACACTTGTTTTGAAACCAGTTGGAAAATCTATGATCATTTAATTAGGAAACACAGGATAATGCAGGATCCATTGTTGTCCCTGATAAGCCAAGTGTCATTGGATTGGTGGGGAGAGAACTCAGTTTGGGGTCGGTAGAGGTGTCAATGAGAAGAGAGGAACAGGGGACAAAGGAAGTGTAGAAGGTGCTTTTTAAGACAAGAGTCTAATCAACAAGGGAGATAATTCCTTAGATAAGGCTGGGGAAATGGGGTCCAGAACATCGGAGAGGAATTTTAACAGGAAGAAGATAGGAATGGTTGGTATGAATGCACATGTGTCTGCAGTTACAGTGAACCATGAGGACGCTGGGGTCCAATGGCTTCCCTTTCTTTACTGAGTGTGAGGAAAGAGCACACAGGAGAGGACGAGATGGCCTAACAAGGAGACAAGATAAAATAGGTCATCTGAAAATATGGGAAAAGAGAATGCTAGAACAGCATGATCCATTTGAGTTTAATGATTTATGAATTTAAAGGAAAATTGGTCAGTTGTTTTTGTGGGTTCTTGTTCCTCTCCATCTCTCTCTCTCTCTCTCTTTCTCTTTAGAAAGCTAAAGCTCCTTGCATTTAAGGCATGGAGAACCTGATTTGAACTCAACAAAGAAATTCTAGTTGCAATCTTGGTATTTCCCTTAACTTTTCCAAATACGTTTGCTCTTTTATGCCTACCTGTCGCCATTTGCAGATTTGTATTTCTTTGGTGCCTGTTTTTAACCTGTGCATTTTGTTAACTTGAAACTCATGTCTCAATGAATTCATAGTCACAGGTAAAAAAAAAAAATCAGTGTATGAATATGCAGGCACCAATTATATAGGACTCACATGTATTTGTTTGTGTATATATAAAACCATATGTATTAGACAGTTCTAAAATTAAACAACTGTGTGTGTGTGTGTGTGTGTGTGTTATCTTTCCATTTACATTCTTTCAATGGCTTCTGGCTGCCTTCCAGATAAGGTTCAAACCCCACACTTTGCATAAAAGGCTTTTGTGTCTTCCAGCTATAACTTTTGCACCCTGATAATTCTTCATACCACACAGAAAATGAATATTCCTGTCAATTTTTACCCTATCATCTTCAGATAATCACTTTAAATTTATTTTTCACTTCATATGTTTATCTACCTAAACTATAAGAAAGGCTTTAATAATTATAATAATATATTTTTTTCATTTAGCCTTAAACTGGACATTTCTTCAAGCCACTAGTCATTCTTCTAACCACTATATATAAAGTCTGTTTAGAGTTAACTCCCACAATTTTTTTTTTTTTTTTTTTGAAAGGGGGTTTCCCCCTTTTTACCCAGGCTAGAGTGCAATGGTGCGATCTCGGCTCACCACAGCCTCCGCCTCCTGGGTTCAAGCAATTCTCCTGCCTCAGCCTCCTGAGTAGCTGGGACTACAGGCGCACACCACCATGCCCAGCTAATTTTTGTATTTTCAGTAGAGACGAGGTTTCAACATGTTGACCAGGATGGTCTCCATCTCTTGACCTCGTGATCCACCCGCCTCGGCCTCCCAAAGTGCTGGAATTATATGATGATCAATCAATTTCATGATATACCAATGTAGGGGCATATATAGATAGATGGATTAAGATATAGATATAGCTTTTAACTATTCAATTTTATAGATAACCCTGTGACATGTATCCTTTCACATGAAAGTCTTTTTTTTTTTTTTTTTTTTTTTTTTTCCTGAGACAGAGTTTCATTCTTTTGCTCAGGCTGGAGTGCAGTGGTACAGTCATGGCTCACTGCCACCTTGGAGTCCCAGGCTCAAGCAATCCTCCTGCCTCAGCCTCCTGAGTAGCTTGGAGTACAGGTGTATGCCACTATGCCCAGCTAATTTAAAAAGAAATTATGTAGAGATGGTGTCTTACTATCTTGCTCAGGCTCCTTCTGCCTCAACATCCCAAAGCACTGGGATTACAGCTGTGAGACATTGCAGCTGGCCTTACATGAAAGTTTTAATCCATCTCTGATTACTTCCTAGAAGTTGAATGACTTGGCTAAAAGATGAGGATCTCAAACATATTGACAAATTACCATTTGAAGATGTCATACTAGGCAATGCTCCCATGAAAAGTGTATGAAATTGACAAGTGTATGAGATTGACATTTTGTGTCAGCACACCACTATCATCTCATGTTAATATTATTTTAAACACTTGTTACTAATTTATTATGAAAATGACAAATACTACCAATATACCCATAACGTCATTTATCTGTTTTCCGGACTAAAAAGTGTGGTGAGTTCAAGTTGGGCATCTGTTATGTCTTATTTACTGTTGTATGATTCCACATACCTGGATTAAAACTCACAGTCAATGTTTAATGTTTGACTGAATCAACAAACTGTTTTCCAGAGTCCCAGGTCTAATTGCCTGCCATCTATCTCCATCTGATGAACCCATAGAGATTGCAAACTCGGCATCTTATAAATTAAGCTATGTAACTTCCTTGACTTGATTAACTCCACAACCACTCTGAGTGGCCGAAGTCTGAAGAGTTCACAGTCATTTTTGAGTTTTCTTTTATCTCAGAACCTGTATTGAATAAGCCACAAACTTGCATATTCTTAAGTATTTTTCCCTTGTCTCTCCTAAGTACTTAGTCCTGGTTTTACTTGTTTTTCACTTGAACCATAGCAATGGCCTCCTACAAGGGAAGTCCACTGTAGACGTCTCCTTCTAAACTGCCCCACTGGCTACATCAGGGTGTCTCAGCAAGCAGCAGAATTGACACTGTGAGCAGATAGTTATTGTAAGCCTGTCCTGTTCACTGTAAGATGCTTAGCAGCATCCCCGGCTTCTCCTCACTATAGGCCAGAAGTACATCTCCCACTGACAGCAAATATGTCTCTAGCCATTACCAAATGACCCCCAGGAGCAAAATCACTATCCACTCCCTATACTTTTTCAGAACCAGGGATCTACACTGTGGTTCAAATCCTCTCATGGCTCTTCATTTCCTGGAGGCTAACGTGCAAATTTCTTATGATGACATTCAGGCTCCATGAACTCTGACTCTAACCCAAATTTTCCAGCTTCATTAGTTGCTGGCTCACACACTCCATTTCTCTCCTGTCTTTCCTCTCCAATTAAACAGAGCATCTTGTTTCTGGGGCATACTATGTGCTCTCTTTTTATTCACTTCCTTGCACTAAAAGTCTCCTCTTATTTACATGAAAAACTGCTATCCCTTCTTCAAGATTCATCTCAGGTGTCATCAGTTCTACAATTACTTTCCTGATTCCAGCATGCTTCAAAAAATGGCTCTCTTGTGGTACTAGGACTTTGTTCTATATTCTTATTTCTATGTTGGTTACTCCTTGAAAACAAGAACCACTTCCCATTGATCTCTGCACACCCAATGCTGAACATAATAATTAGCCAGTCCATGGTGATCATTCAATAAATGGTTAATGAGTTCAAATATACTATTGATTGTTTTAGGTGAGCCCACATTCATATCTCAGCACATCTAAAGCACAGGCTTTCACTTCAGTGAATGGCTCCAAGTTTCGATATAACCTAACAGCAAGTCTCTCTCAATATCGACACTGTATTCCTTGCATGTTCAAAATTATTCTTATGTACTGTATGTCTCTGTCCTTTTCCAATGCAGCCCTTGCTTTTTATTATATGCAAAGTAAAATTACAGGCCAGGCATGGTGGCTCACTCCTCTAATCCCAGCACTTTGGGAGGCCAAGGTGAGCAGATCACATGAGGTTAGGAGTTCAAGACCAGCCTGGCCAACATGTTGAAACCCCTTCTCTACTAAAAATACAAAAAGTAGCTGAATGTGGTGGTGGGCACCTGTAATCCCAGCTAATCAGGAGGCTGAGGCATGAGAATTGCTTGAACCCGGGAGGCAGAGGTTGCACTGAGGCAAGATAACGCCACTGCACTCCAGCCTGGATGACAAAGTGAGATTCCATCTCAAAAATAAATAAATAAATAAATAGATAATTGTTTTTAAAATTAAATATAATTAAAATTATACTCATAATATTGTATATTTTACATTACACAACTTGGATTTGTACATTGTACATCATGCATATGTATAATGAATATGTACAATGTTCATTAATATAAAGCATGCATCATATATAACAAAGTCACTTTATTTGTATACAAAATATATGATTATCACTAATCTCTGACTCTGGCTATAATGCCTCTGAATTTCCCCCTCCAAAGCCTGGAAAATCAAGAGCTGAGTAAAATCTCATTTTTGATTGAGGGCATGTAAGCTGAGCACTTAGCTAGCTCATTTCCTTCTATTTAACTGCAAGAGACAATTTAAGAGGAAAGTGGGAAATGGATATAGCCCTAGAAGCCCTGAAATATATTCTTACCAACGTTCACAAAGAGTAGAAGGAATAATGATAAAGTGCCTCTAAAGCTTATTGATGGGTTTCCTTGAAAAGCAAACGCGATTGTTAGGAGCAGTGGGTTGGAGAAACATATATTAACTATGGTTTCGTGGGAAAAGCGATCAGCCATTATCTGAGTTTGTTCAGAGGTCAACATTGTAACACTGGTGAGGTCATCCTTTAAGCATTTTTTTTTTCCTCACATACCACTATCTGTTGGTGTGTACATTTTAGGGCAGTAGTTTAAAATACTCCATAAATATTAATAATATATTAAATTGGCTATAGGAAAGAAGTGAGAAATGCTGTTATTTTCACATGATCAATACAAGGGTACAAGAAGATATTAAATGACTTGATCGTTATAGTCAAACCAAAAGATAGGATTTTTGTTTGATTAGACAAGATTCAACAATGAGCTATTCTGTAGAATTCAGTGATTGATGCTTTTAAGTATTCTAAACTGGTTAGACATAAGAGAAGATATACATGTACTGTCTAAGTATAATAAAATTATTTTTAAAACAAGCATTTGGATGTCAGGAATTTTCTGTTTCCCTAGTAACTGCCCCACACAGAGTTCTCTGTGTTCAGGATTTTCAATGTATGTCCTTAGATAAGGAGAGAACACAATGTCATTCACCACTGGCTCTTTTATGCAATCAACAAATTCAAAACATTATTATTTTCTCTGGTAACAAGAAAACACAGCTTTATGTCATTGATTAAAATAACTCAGATGTAGAAACTCCAGAAATCTGTCTGTTCCTACAGAGGAAAAGGAAGCATGTTAGGAGTCAAAGTCTGAGTTTTAGCTCAACTGCTGGCTTAGTTACTGATTAAGGATGGGGTTTCCATTTTAAGAAACTGTAGTCACTATATACCTCACTCCTCTAGGTTCTCAAATTTGAGGTTAAACCCAGAAGTTTTATAAAATACAAAAAGAATTTTCACAAAGGAAAGACAATTTACGCATGTTTTTAAGTGACAAAACCTAAAGGGAAATGAAGCTATTAAATTTTCCTCATCCCTCAGCCTTAAATTGTGATTGTTTGGATGGTACATAGTGTTCTTCAGAATGGGAAAGGAAGAATTGAACTAGATGGCTTAAAACATTAAATATAGCATAAAATATGAATTTTGTAGAAAGTAGATTTACCTCCTTGCAATGACAGAAAATGTAAAAATCAGAAGTGTGAAAAATTTGACATGTATAACTACGAAAGAACTATGGAGCCTCTTTAATCCAAAAAGTGCATTATATTTGGAATTACTTGCAGGTAATGAAAAAAATGTAAATGATAGAAACGGAAATGATGATATCATTCAGAGTTTAACAGTGGAAAAAGAATATTAAAAGAAGCCAACTTCTATGGGCCGAATCACAATTTCTCATTCACTGTAATTGCAAATATTGGTTCCTGAATGCAGCAGAATGCAAATAGAAGAGAGTAGCATCATGACAATGCAATAGGCAAAGAAAGGCAATACATTTAAATAAAATTGCGTGCATGTGTCCATTTGCATTGTAATTGAAATGGTAATTTGAAGGCTAAGCACAAAATTATCCTAGGTATAGAATATATACTGAGAAATTTATAGTTCTGGTTGTAAGTTGACAGGCTTTTGAAATGGTTAGTATGGAAAGATGGACTATTCATATGTGGAAGAGAAATGGAGGGTAGAAAGGGAACACTGGTATTTCACTTATCTCTGTAGTTCTTTTCCCAATTATTTTATTCTCAATGTGAGTAAAATTTCATTTTCATTTTTCATTCTTTAGAATGTTTAGCCTTTAAAAAGGATTAAAAAACTACCTTCTCTTTCTAATTCTCAAATTTACCGTCTATGTTCTTATATTGCAGAAATAATATTAAGAATACCTTATCAATAATGCTCAAGCAAAGATTGCTGGATACAGAAAAGTAATTGCCAGTCCTTCACAGTGGAAGTGCTATAGTTTGTGTAGTACCTTGAAAAGAGAACATACAAGACAAGTACCAATTTCAAGCATAATTTTACTATTTTACAAACTTTTCATATTTGGTTTTCCTTCTCCATTAAGAATAAGAAAACAAAAGTGGTAAATATGTAATTGTATATTTTGTACATAGGAGTTCAAGGAAAGAAGTACATGAGAAAACTCCAGAGACCACTGTCATATTTTCTTAAAGTCCATCATTCAGAGCCATTCAAGTGCACTGGGCACATGGATCTATTCCTTAAATGAATTCTAGGCAGAATTCAGTTCTTGTGTAGTGATTTAGCATTCCAAATGAAGGAAAACCTATATGCTTTATGCCCACCAAAAAACAAGCCACCACCAAGGATATCTCCAAGCTTCCCTCTAGCAGCAGAATTTTCTGAGTAACAATGTATTAAGCTTCCACACTACTAGGCATTTCTAGGCATTTTATTTGTATTATATCATGTGTAAGAATCATACAAATGAGGTGATTACCCCATTCCATGCATGGTAATAAGGCCAAGGCTCACTGAGGTTTGGAAAATGGCACCAGATCACACAGGTCATTTAATTAAGCATTGGCAATAGGATTAAAAGGGCAAGACTGGGACAGGGCATGGTGACTCATGCTTCTAATTCCAGCATTTAGGGAGGCCGAGGCAGGTGGATCACCTGAGGTCAGGAGTTCAAAACCACCTGACCAACATGGTGAAACCTGTCTCTACTAAAAATACAAAAGTTAGCCAGGCGTGGTGGCAGGTACCTGTAATCCCAGCTGAGGCAGGAGAATTGCTTGAATCTGGGAGGCAGAGGTTGTTGCAGTGAGTTGAGATCACACCATTGTACTCTTAGCCTGGTCAACAAGAGAAAACTCTGTGTCAAAAAAAAAAAAAAAAAAAAAAGGTGGGGGCCAGGAGCAAGACTGTCTTGTAGTGAAGCATACCATTTCCATAGCATTAACCACCTGACCTTGTATTGCCAATATATTAAGTTTTACCCTCAACTGCAAAGGCTCCACATAGGACACCAGGATGCCACCACTGTAATTACCTCTGTATACTTTCAGGCTCAGGCTTAGTCACATTTTGCTATATTTTTGAAGCCACATCTGGAAGATCAAATCACCACACTTTATTTTTCTCCACACACAAATTTCCAATGAACATTAAAGTTTATGAGTTACCTGGCCTAGAGAGTGTGGAGTGTGCTTATAAGCAGCTATACCCACCCGCAAAACACAAAAACAAACAGAGGTTATAACACTGCCTCTTGCTTATGAGATTCCTGGCTCAAAAGATCCAATGCTCATCTTGACCCATTTCCCATTGACATCTATACTCACAGTTAGTGACCTCAATTTTCAGGAATAACTCCAGTTATCCTTCAGATTCAACACACTATTCCAATATTTCAGTGCACGGATTCAATATTTATCTTTCCAGATTCTAAACAAAATTTTTTTGGATTGTGATTTTTTTTTCTTTTTGTACTAAAAATGTATCTGTGGAATAACTTGTTAAATATTCCAGCCAGCTAGGCCCCTTACCTAAGACCTGTCTCCCTGTAGGTAACACTTGGAGAGTATATTCATGCTTACTTTCCTCTGGGCAAGTAATACTCCTTTCCTGCTTTAAATATTATGAATTAACCATTAATCAATGAAAGGAAATCACTATATCCAATTTTAGAGTTTTCACAAAATATGTGCCTTTTTCTTCTATAAAATTATAGTGATTCTGGTAGTTTAAAAAAAGCAATGAGTTAAAATATTTAATTCAACATTTCAGGCAAATATGATTTCTGGGGGATAAGGAGGTACATGCCTTCATTTATTCTACCCACACAAATTAACAACTTCTTATTCTTATCTGATATTATGTGGCCATGAGTATCAGTTTATATTTTTTTATGTTGCAAATGACTGACATTTACTGAATTTAATTCAGATTCATTTATATTGAAAAACATAATTTCTTATATTAAGTAACTGAATAGTTTAGGCTTATACTGGTCTTATGCATGGCTTGATCCAAGTCTCAAATGATAGTGCCAGTATATATCTTTCAGTCTTGTGTCTTATGTGCCATATACTGGTTAGCTCTTCACCAAGCTGGTTTACATGTTCTCTTAAAAACATAACTAGACTACATTATATACTCTCCCTTACACTTAATGTGGTCACGTACTGGTTCTAGCCAATAAAATGTGTGTGAAAATGATGCATGCAACTTGTAGGCAGACCCATTAAGATCCCTCAAGAACTATCACCCAAACACTCTCTTTCCCCATCTGTGAACTGAATGCTGGTCTTGGAATATGGATGCTGAATATGGGCCCTTCATCAAGTCAGCTTCAAAGAGCCAAGTACCACCACGAACACTCCACTAACTGGAATTTCTGAGTGAAAAAATGAATTTCTATTACATTAAACTCCAAATATTTTGAGTTTATCTGTTATAGTAAATAGCACTGGCTTAATCTAGTTGGTTTCCTGCATTCTTGGAAAGCTCTCTGTTTGTGGTCATAAGTCATCTGTTAGTATTTCCTTTACAGGTGTATCTTCCACCAGCTATCACACAGAATTCCTGAGCTTCACTCTGATTAGGCCAATGCAGGTAGTATGTCTCCTCTTGAGTTAATCATTGCTTATTAACTGGGTCTCTTCCCTAGGCCCCACCCTAGAGCTGGGAGCAATCAGCTTCTAAGCATGTCAGTCGGTTAGGGAGGAACACAAAGAAAAGGCACAGCTACTCAAACCAAATGGTGGTTGTGTTGCCTTGAATGATAGGCAATGGAATCTGGGAGGCCAAATTCAGCAAGTGTTTGCTACCCTAGAGAGACAAAGATAAGAAAGTCCAGCTATTATTTGTTATCTTTAGTACACAATTTATAAGTTTTTAGTAACTGTGAAAGCAAAATTCAAATGGAGACCACATCTGAAAAATTCCTTAGCCAACAAAACCAGCTAGTCCTTAAAAATAGCCTTGACCTTGCTTACACTGCAAACACCAGTAAAACTGAATTTGGGCCATTCCTGGTAAATGCTTGTGTTAGAGAAAAGCAAAACTCAACCTCAGCCAATCAAAAGCAGCCAAGCAATATCTGAATATGTGTCAACAAGGCAAACCAAAAAAGGCAATTTTATAACTACAACCAATCATATTATTTACTTATTTTATTCCCATATTCACCCTATAAATGTTTGTCTGTAATGGTTCCTCATCAGGGAGCTAGACCTCTTTTGGTTTGATGTGTCTCTATTCATGAATTGTTGTTTTGCTCAAAAAAACTCTTAAAAATTTTATTGTACCTCAGGTCTGTCTTCCTTCCTTCCTTCCTTTTTGCAGCATAAAAGTTTATACTTAGGAATATCGAGATAACTAAGAAAATGCAAAAGGATTTGAAGGATTTTTCCCATGGGAAATACATCCTCCATTTATTTCAATATTTGCAGCCATCATAATCTTCATTGTTGATGTTCCTCGGGGAAAATTTATCTACTTCATTCTAATATTTCATCAATTTATTTGTGAAATTAAAATATAATAATTATATAATTATAATTTATGGGGTACATGTGCTATTTTGATAGCTGCATACATAAAAGCATGGTATTGGTATAAAAACACACACATACATGAAAAATGTTTTAACATACAAATCTAGGCTGTGCCCTAACTACTTTCTAAACAAATCATGTAGTCCAATGGAGTTCCAAAATAAAAAAAGTTTTGCAAAATTTTATTTACTTTCATCTTTTCAGCCTAGGGTAAAACATTATATATTTTCAAAGGTCTACTTCTAATAAAGTGTTATTTTCTTTTTTTACTTGAAATGATGGAGTAGGTGCGGAGTGTGAAAAATCCTTTCTCTAGCTATGCCTATGCTCTGCTTCCTCACCTACTTCAGTTTCCAGCTCAAATGTCAACCTATTAACAAGCCCTCAAGACCCTCTTTTAAAAAGTTTCCCAAGGACTTGCCATCTCCCTAACACAATTTCATTCTTCTATAAAGTGTATTTCATCATCTGACATATGCTATCTTAATGTATTGACTGGATCTTCTCAGTAGGATATAAGTTATTTGAAGGCAGGGACTAAATTTCTTTTGTTTATTTCTACATATCTGACAATGCTAATCATATAACATATGATCAGTATTTTATGGTGTTAAGTTGATTCCTCATTTATTTACATGCATTCTATACACATATCTATTTACAAAGTTCTAAGTATTTTATTTTTCCAATAGTAATAATGATTGATTGACACTATTTACAAATAGTATTAATACCAGCATGCTTAATATATTTTCAAAAAAGATTTGACTAAGAATACTATTACAAGCTACACATTAGTCACTATAAAACACTGCTTTAAACCATAACATAATTTATGGAGATATTTCATTTCTTAAACACTGATTTGTCTTCTTTTAAATATTTTTGCAGTTATGAAGCAAAATATTATATTTAAAATAGTGCCAGCTTATCTTTAAAGAGTATTTAATGATAAATACCAAATAAGTAGCAACTCTTTCTTGCAAGTTGGCAAGAAAAGAAATGAAGGAAAGAGTAACGAAAAAAAGGGAATTAGAAGAGAAAAAATACACATACAAAAACACACCATCAACAAGAACGAGTAAGTATGCTTGTCTCCGTCTTGATTCATGGTTCCTATTGAGGGTAAATTTCTCCTCTACCCAGGAAACAGGTGGCAACATCTGGTGACATATTTGGTTGTCATTGCTTAGGGGAGGATCTACTCTGCTACTGGATCTAGTAGAATCCAGGGATGCTACTAACCATATTAAAATGCATAAGGCAGTCCCTACTCATAACAAACACTACCCACCAAATCTGAATAGTGCCAAGAGTAAGAAACCTTGGTTATAACCCCGGCTAGAGTGTAGAGACACATTCTTGCTGTGTTGACCCGGATGGTCTCAAACTCCTGGCCTTAAGCAAACCTCACAAGCATGAGCCACAATGCCAGGCTACAATTTTTAAAATAAAACCAAACGTCTCTATGAGAATTGAATAACGTAAGTTAACACTCACCTGGATTTGGGACCTAAGTTCATACAAATCATATGGGTTAAAAGTGTTCAATTTAAATTTTTCTCAAGTTAGTTGTATGATAGTAATTATGGAAGTGGCAAACACAAAGTTTCTCTTGAAAAACATATCATCAAACCTACAATCAAATAGTTATATACCATCAGATAGTTCTTTTAGAAGGGTCTGATGAATATGAGCTCACTGAAAAGCCAGCACAAAACTCAGAAAAACCAATATACCACATTCAAGAACTGTTGGGAAACAATACATCAGAAAACCAGAAATAGATCCATAAATATTTCATATATTTTACAAGGGCTACAAAATATCAAATTGTATTTTCAGTATTTAAAAAACTAAAATAGAAAATAAATATTTTATTTCTTAAAAAAATAGAGCATTTAGAAAGAAAAGTATAGCTATATGAAATAAAATTCTCTATGAATAAGCTGAAACATGAGATTCAATGAATATGAAAAGAGAATCAACAAACTAATGATTGAGCTGAAAAACAATTAAATTGTAGGAATAAAATGTAAATACACAAAAATATGAAAGTATGGTAAGGAGAACTGGAAAAAAAACATGGTCAAATGTAGTGTGTGTGTGTGTGTGTGTGTACTACAAAAATAACATTTTGGATCTTCAAAAACAAACACAAAGTATACAATTTTATATTCAGAAAGCATGCCAATTCCAAGCAGTAAACAAAAATAAATAATCACTTGGATGCAACCCAAATTAAAGAGAAGGACTTACTAGCAGCCATAAAGATAAGACGTATGACCCCTAGTGACATGGCCATGACCTCTTTATAGCAGTAATAAAAGTAGGAAAGCATTAAAATCATATCTTTAAAAATATTTGAAACTGAATTGATTTTAAAGTATCTGCAAAATTTTAGAAGCATATACTTAAAACACTGAGGGAAACATCTATTAACATAGAATATACACCATGATATCTTTGAAAAATAATGGTCAAAGATAAATTTTGGGGCAAAAAACAGGAGGAGCTATATCAGCGACTAATTTGTCCTAGTGGAATTTGGAAAGAATATCTGAGAGAAAAGACATATTTATGATTTGAGAAAATTGATGAGAAGAAAAGGGAGAAACCAAAAGTAGGAGGGTAAAAATAAATTCAAATAGATAATGACCAAATTAACAAATTGAAATTAAATATCTGTAACAATGCAAGGATTGTCAAATTCCATGTAAAATTTAGGTTTATACATTGCAAGCAATAAACCAAAACATTACATAAATATTAAAAAAAAAATAGAAACATACTAACCAAAAGAAAGCTTTGTGGATAATAATTTCAGACAAAAGCAACTATGTGGCCTAGAAAAAAAAATCCTAGATACAAAGAATATCAGTCAATACTTAAGGACAAAACATTTAATGCACTGAGATATACTGGAATATGCATCTAATTTCATGATTTGGACACATATAAACCAAAAATAAGAGACCTTCAAGAAGAAACTGACCGTTAGTACTCAGTAGATTCTTAAAAAAGTAACTCAATAATTGACTAATCAATCAAACAAAAAATGTCAGTAAAACTATAGATAATTTTAAAGGCAATAAGCTTCCTTTGACATCACTTACAGAACACTGTCCCAAACAACTGAAGGGCATGTATTTCTTTCAAGCATGCAGAGAATGTTTATTAAAATAGTCACCACCCTAACCCATAAAGCAACTCTCAATCAATTTCTAAAACATTATGTCATTTAGATCTGTTTTTGCTGTTAAGTTAGAAATAAATTACAAAAAGTCACATTAAAAACTTATGCATTAGAAAATTTTAAAATACATTTTAAAGCAACTCAAGTCAAAATTATAATTGCAAATTAGGATGCAAAATACAGAATACTGTGTAGCAACCCAAACATATAGTAACTGCTAAAGTGCTTTCTAAAATAAAACTTACACTTAATGCTTCTCTTGTTAAAGAAAATAGCTTGAAAATTAATGATCTAAGAAATTGTTTTATGAAATTACAGAAAGAATACTAAAATAAATGCACCAAGATGAGGAGGTAGGTAATAAAGATGACAATTATATTTTCTGGAATTAAAAACATATATGTGAGTATATATATATATGATTTTAAACTAAGTCAAAAGCCAATTTGAAAATATTGATAAAATTGACAAGTCTCTGGTAATATTAATCAAAGGCAAAATAATGTAATTTGCCTATATTTATAGATGTAAACATTTAAAAATAAAGCAAGAATAATTTATTAACAACTGTATGCCAATGAAATCTTAGGCAAATGAATGAACCTGCAGAAAAATAAACTTAATACAACTGACTCAAGGCGTAGAAAAAGAAGAGATTGTCCTATACCATTTAAGAAATAATTTTTTTTAAAAATTTCAAGTGGCATAGGAGTTAACAGTCCAAAACTGTCTTAGGTTAGAAATGCATGTATAACATGTCCTAGAAATTCCATTCCTTTGCTGATATCCTAAAGTAAACCTTACGTACGCACAGCAAATTTATAGCGGCAGCCAAAGGTACTGCGAAAAAATATATGTAGACAGGTAAATTAATTTTAAAAAATCCTCTTAGAATCATATAATGAAGCAATGGAAATCAGTGAACGTTAGCTGACAAATCAACATAAATAATCATATAAATAGGTTAAAATAAAAGCAAGTAAAGATGTATAACACTTATGTAATGAATAAATACACCTGATATAGTCTGATTCATACCAACACATGTGCTAAAACCACAGATAAAATTAAGCTAATTAGTAATCATAAATTTTAGAATATCTCATAATAAATGTTAAATCAAGTTTGCCCGAAACAACTGCTTTACACATTTAAGTTCGTTTTAACGGTTTATCTGTACATCCTGAACTGTAACAAGTGGAGATGTAAACAGACCCTAGCCTACACTTGTGCCAGTCACCGAGTTTTGGTCAATCAAATGTAGCCAACTGTTAACAGGGTAAACCTCGAGCTGTAACCATGTGGCCCTTTCAGTACCTTACTTCTGTTTTCTGTAGGCCGCTTTCCTTTTTCTGTCCATAAATCTTCCACCATTTGGCTGCACTGGAGTTCCCAGCATGCTCTGGCTTCGGAGGTCACCCAAATCACGAAGCATTCATTGCTCTATTTAACTCTTAAATTTAATTCAGCTGAAGTTTCTCTTTCATTAGGGACATAGAAAAATTGACTCAGGAGCTTCCAATATACATAATGTTCTAATTCTTAATAAGCATAAGTCACATGTGTGTTTATCATTCTTAATTTTATAATTTGATGTCTAACATGTTTTTTAGTTTGCAGATTAAATGAAAAAGTCTGAGCAAAGAGGCACAGCACCAATATCAGACAGGTAAGGAATAAAGAACAATTAAATAATGGCAATGTAGCTACTGACCTAGTTATTTCACCGAACTTTTCCACAGCTCTTTCTGAAACCAAATTTTCTAAGTGCCTGGACTTTGTGGACATACTAAAGAATTATACAATGTGGTCCTGGTAATAGTAATTATTTTTTTAGAGGATGTAACCAATAATAGACCATCACAGTTTAATTCCCAAATATAAATTCCCAAATATAAAAACCTAAGTATTCCTTAGGAAACAATTAAGTGGGCTGGGCACGGTGACTCACACCTGTAATTCTAGCACTTTGGGAGGCCGAGGCAGGTGAATCATCTGAGGTCAGGGATTCGATAACAGCCTGACCAAGTTGGCTAAACCCTGTCTCTACTAATGTACAAAAATTAGCTGGGCATGGTGAAAGACTCCTGTAACCTCAGCTACTTGGGAGGCTGAGATAGGAGAATCAGTTGAACCCAGGAGGTAGAGGTTGCAGTGAGCCAAGGTCGCACCATTATACTCCAACCTGGGCAACAAGAGCAAATCTCCATCTAAAAAAAAAAAAAATTGTTACATCACCATAATGCAGCTATAATTATTCTTGCTTTCAAAATGCTTGAACAGAATGATTTTTCTTTTTCTTTTTCTTTTTTTTTTTTTTTTTTTGAGACAGAGTTTCACTCTTGTTACCCAGGCTAGAGTGCAATGGCGCGATCTCGGCTCACCGCCACCTCCTCCTCCTGGGTTCAGGCAATTCTCCTGCCCCAGCCTCCTGAGTAGCTGGGATTACAGGCACGCACCACCATGCCCAGCTAATTTTTTGTATTTTTAGTAGAGACGGGGTTTCACCATGTTGACCAGGATGGTCTTGATCTCTTGACCTCGTGATCCACCCGCCTCGGCCTCTCAAAGTGCTGGGATTACAGGCTTGAGCCACCGCGCCAGGCCTGAACAGAATGATTTTTCAACCACGGCATGCAGAAAGGAGTTATGCCAGGACGTGGCTTGGGAAGAGCATTTAGCTCTCTCTCTCAGAAAGTTTATCATACCCCACCCATAAGACAAGTCCTAAAACAACCCAGCAACTTTGCTCAAGAAGAAACATAATTTCAAAAAAAAAAAAAAAAAGTAAATTAAACTGCTCCACACCCTTAATCCTGTAGCCAACACTAGGATGCTTGAAGAAAAATAGTAAATAGTTTTAAAAATGTAACAGTGAAAATAGAAGGATCATGGGTACTCATGAATCATCCAGCTTACCCTCCTTACACACGCAAAGTTCTCTAAACAAATTGCCTCGGCTCCGCGTCTGAGACAGAAATGGTGGAAACGCCACTGTTTCCTGATGCCTCTAAATCTGCTTTGAGTTTTTACAAAAATATGCAAAATGAGGATCTGGGACTATAGAGAAATTGGAAATGAACTAGGTGAAACGGTTTAATAATGATACAATACTATTACTTAAAGCCATAAAGTGTGACTTTTTAAAATTTTTCTATTCATTGGCTTTTTTGGTGTGGTTGTTGACCATTCTCAGCGGAGAAGGCAGCCCTGAGCAGTATTAAACAGGCTGTCGTTCAGGGAATCCCAGGTTACAAACAGGCAGGCACTGAGTTCCCAGGGGCGGAGATAAAGCTAGGAAAAGTCTCCCCAAGGCATCTTCCACTGCAGTAGTAGGTAAGAGATGATTTTCTCTTATGCTTCAGTAAAATGTATTCTTGTGCTCAGAGAACACGCATGTGGAAAAGTCAGATGTAGAACTTTTCAAACAACGCTGAATATTTGGCAACCAGAGACTTAGATTTTCCAAGGAGCCCCTGATGTTGGAAAGCAAGGGATGTTTGTTAAAAAAAAAAAAAAAAAAAAAAAAAAAAAAAGTCATCGTTTTCTAGGACGAGATTTTAAACTAAAAGTAATTGGGAGAAGTTTTTTGGGACCCTCTCCCACTTTTTTTTTTTTAATGGAATCTGGCTCTGTCGCCCCCCAGGCTGGAGTGCAGTGGCATGATCTCAGCTCACTGCAACCTCCGCCTCCTGGGTTCACACTATTCTCCTTCCTTAGCCTCCCAAGCAGCTGGGTGGCATGTGCCACCACGCCCAGTTAATTATTGTATTTTTAGTAGAGAGGAAGTTTCACCATGTTGGCCAGGCTGGTCTCAAACTCCTGACCTCAGGTGATCCGCCAGTCTTAGCCTCCCAAAGTGCTGGGATTACAAGTGTGAGCCACTGCGCTGGGCCAGCCTTCCCCTTTTTTTACTTAGGAGGGGACAGGGGCATGTTGATAATCAAAACGAAATTAATGAATATCCTTGTTTAAAAAAAATAACTTTCAGAGTAGGGCTCTACAAATTACCTACAAAAGAGTAAATTTTTTTCCATTCATATTTAGCATAGAAGGAAAGCAGAAAATATAGTTTCAGTTTTTTTAAAGGCTCTACTTACTAATTACTACAGAAATTTAATGTGATACAGTTTTTTCCTCAACTGTCACATTTATATTATATATCCTTACCTTCAGAGTAATTTGATTTGTATTATTATACATATTATATTATTTACATTATTCTGAAGATAAGAAGTAGATTCATTAAGAATGCCATTTTTTGTTTAGCTAACTATACTTTCAGCCATTTGAGAGCATTTGTCGACAAACCCCACAGCGAGGTGATACAGTGTCCACTGTTTTTAGGGACTTTTGCTCTCAACTTTGTATTCAGTGTTGAAACTATCGTTCTTCCCCACTATGAAGAGCATTGCAATTCAGTTTGGGATAAAGGGAATCTATTAACTGAAGATTTAGTTTTGTTACTTGGAGGTTAACCTGTTTGAGTTTTATTATCTATTTATAAAGGATCTAACACTCACCCACTTTAGCGTTGTAAATTGCAAGTCTGAATCTTGAAAAATACGGTACTTGACTTTTTGGATGATAAGAGTGGGAAAGGGCTGTTGGCACACAGTCTCCTCGTCTCTCCTTACTGCTGTTAATGCAAGCCATCTGCTAGCTGTTGCATATTTCTCCTTGTGCTGAATTTCTACTGTCTGTTCTTGGATAAATCCATATGCTGGGCTTGCCCACTCACATGAGCCTGTCTGTTTCTATAACCATAAACTATTAACTCTCAGGCTCAAAAATAAAACATACTCATTTTTTAATAAAGGAGAAGTAAAGGAAAATTATCTTTTTCTTCTTGTTTTCATGATACTTTTATTTCCTTAGTTAACTGAAACTTATCAGATGAAGTCACGTAAATGTTATTGCATTTTGAAATTCTCCTGAGCTATTTTGATTGTCTTTGAATATAGTTCCTTTACTTTAAAGCAGAGGTAAGCAAACATTGTTGATAAAGGGCCACATAGGAAATATTTCAGGATTTGCAGAACGTAATGTCTCTGTCTCAGCTATTCATCATTGCTGTTATAGCACAAACCCAATCAGAGACAACATGCGACAAATGAAACTGTCTCTATGTCAATAAAACTTTATTTAGGATCACTAAAATGTGAATTTCATAAAATTTTCACAGGGCACAAAATATTATTCACCCTTTTTTCAACCATTTACTTATGTGAAAGCTATTCTTAGCCTACAGCCATACAAAGCAAGCATGTTCACATTCATCCTTGTGGGCCAAAGTTTGCAAACCCTTTCTCTAAGGTGTAGCATTTGAAACTCTAGATCATTTTTTTCTTCCAACCAAATATACAGTTACTTGTCATTTACATTGTCTATATAAAAACGAAATAAAAAACATCACATCTGGCAAAACAAAAAAAACACCACCACAATATCTGTTTCTAATAGAGAATATGGCAACTTTTTCCCTATAAATATTTATATGCTTACATCTTTTGAAAACAAGCTACCATTCTATGTATCTTGAAACTTTTTGCTGAAGTTCCTTAACAAACGAATAAATCTTACTGCTTCGCCTGAACCTTTTGAGTATGTTTCTTCTTTAGGTAATAATAATCAATTATGCATTATGATCAAGGCAAGGAACATATTACCTGCAAGTGCATCTCCAGCTAACTTCAAGGTACCCTTGGTTTAAAACCCTGGGGTGCAAAACCAGAAGAGAATTAGAACTGTCCATGATGACTCCAAATAATCACATAGCTACTGTATACCCAGTTTAAAAAGTCAATATTTAGAAAATAAATTAGAAATGAAACTTTCTGCTACCAAGGTATTATGGTAATATTTTTCTTTGCAAGCATGAAAACTGTACAATTGCCTTGTCTCAAGGTATCCATTTTCCTTTCTGAATCACTGACAGGATTTTTATTTGTATCTTTGTCATTACTAAATAAATTGCACCTTTAGAAATTAGTGCTTACCTCAATGAACTGTGCCACAAGGAAACCTATGAATAAATTAAATAGCTGAAGGTGCTTATAAAAGCAGTATGAAGAGATAATTATCTTTTCCAAATTTTAATGGTGCATACAATCTTTCCCCCTAAAATGTCTTATATCTTTTTATTCCTATTTCCAATATCACTGAGAGCAAGGCAGCATTCCAGCCATTCGGTGGTAGACAAGTATCCCGAGAACCTAAGACTCTCATCAAGATACAACCACCCTTCAATGTTAGACATCCCAGTCTTCCCAGCATGCATTGTGTGAAGGTTACCTGTTTCTGAGCGATACAAGTGGGGTTAGTTACAGACCAATAGCATAGGCAGGAAATAAGAACAAAAGGCTTACTAAAAGGAAATATATAAAAAAAAGGGAAAGAGAAAAGAAAACACATTTCTTTACTGACTGCTTTAGTCACTGGATACCCTAAATATTCCACACTCTTTCTTAGCCTGAATTTTTGCTGCTTACTGAGCTAAGAATCTCTTCTCACTGCATCCAAATGCTGAACCTCTATTCCATGCTCAAGAATCCAAATGTACTTTGCTGATCTTCCCAAGCAGTAAAGCACCCCTTCCTCTGATTTCCCATACTGCCATGTATATAGCAAATCCAAAAGTCCTTATCCCATTCCATGGTTCTAATAAATATTGTATGTATTGGACTCAAAGCTTATTTCAGACAGGAATTATTTCCTTTTTATATTGATATCCATCCATGTCATCTAGAAGAGTGTCTATCAATACCCGTTGTGTGAATGAGGAAGAATGAAATTTAGCAAGCGAAAGAACAAGAGGAATCTATCAGAGTTCCACCCATTACTATAGATAACACTATGTATAGTTTCTAATCTGGCAAAAGACAGCTACGATAGTTCACTGGGGGAGGAAGGAGGTAATTTCAGTAGTCAAGGCCAGATTCATATTAACAATAGTAATTATAATGTTCGAAATATTAACAAAAGAACAACAATTGTTACCGTCTGCTTCTCTGCTAAGCATTGTGTGTATTTTACCTTTTTTATCAGCATTTTTATGCAAATGATGGATCTGTACATAATGTATATATGCTGTAGCACTAGATAGCTTTATTTTCCCTTCCCCCATTTCCCCAGAATACTGCCCAGCTAATAGCAGCAAATAGGTCCTACCTAAACATTACCCTGATAAGAGAGTTTTAGTTCTGTGCAAGTTTTTCACTCTTTTCAGCCCGACGCTAGGTATGTATAATTGTTAGGACAGAATTCATTTCAATTTACTCATCCTCCACAATACATTAGGGAGAAAAAAGACAAAAAGCTAAGTAGAAAGAGGAAGAAGTACAGTTATCAACGATGATTCATTTCAGTATGATAGTGAGCACTGGCTTATCTTTCAGTCTTCTGTAAATTGCATTTGTGAAAGCCTGAGAATCTTGTTACATTTGAGTTAGGTTATATAAGCATGTCTTATACAAGTTAATGAGAATGACATAAAAGGAAAATAAATCTTTTTCAATGAAAATGGTTATAAATATGTCAGCAGATTTAATATTTTAAATTATTAAATAATGTTTTCATTTGAAAAAATGCTCAATCTTTAGTTAGTTTTAACAAGGTCATTGAAGAATCATATTGTATTCATATTCAGTATTAAATTACAAAATAACCCTGGATCACATATTGGTATAAAAAAATTACATGTAGAAAACACATTTTAGTGATATTCTCACATTCTTTCATAATAACTTGTTATGCATTACAAAAATATAAACTCCAACAAAACTGTCTTTGATAAATGTAAAAATTGAGAATAACTGAAATGTACACTGTATTTTTCATAACTCAAATTTAGTATAACTCACCTAAAAATTTTGTGGTCAAGAATTTTTGTTTTAAAAATATATCTTAGGTTAATCTATTTATGATTTGATTTGATGGCAAGTGAGTAATTATATACATGAAAACTGAAATAATTCTAATAAATTTGGAAATTTGTTCACAATTCATTAGCTTCAGCACCTTTATCACTGGACAATTTAATTCCAATTACTGTTACATTTAAAGCATTTTTTTCCAGTAAATCTCTATTTTAAAAGTGCAGTCATATGTTTGTTGGCTGTATAAATGTCTTCTTTTGAAGACTGCTCATAATCTTAACCCACTTTTTGATGGGGTTGTTTGTTTCTTGTAAATTGTTTAAGTTCTCTGTAGATTCTTGATATTATCCCTTTGTCAGATGGGTACATGGCAACATTTTTTTTCCATTCTGTTGTTTGCAGGTTCACTCTATTGATAGTTTCTTTTGCTGTGCAGAAACTCTTCAGTGTAATTAGATCCCATTTGTCTATTTTGGCTTTTCTTGCATTGCTTTTGGTGTAGTCACGAAGTGCTTGCCCATGCCTATGTCCTTAATGGTATTGCCTAGGTTTTCTTTTAGCGTTTATATAGTGTTAGGCCTCATGTTTAAATCTTTAATACATCTAGAGTTAACTTTTATATAAGGTGTAAGGAAGGGATCCAGTTTCAGCTTTCTGCATATGGCTAGCCAGTTTTCTCAATACCATTTATTAAATAGAGAATCCTTTCCACGTTGCTTGTTTTTCTCTGGTTTGTCAAAGCTCATCATCACTGGTCATTAGAGAAATGCAAATCAAAACCACATTGAGATACCATGTCATGTCAGTTAGAATAGTAATCATTAAAAAAATCAGGAGACAACAGATGCTGGAGAGGATGTGGAGAAATAGGAATATTTTTACACTGTTGGTGGGAGTGTAAATTATTTCAAGCATTGTAGAGGACAGTGTGGTGATTCCTCAAGGATCTAGAGCTAAAAATACTGTTTGACCCAGCAATCCTATTAGTGGGTATATAACTGAAGGATTATAAATCATTCTATTATAAAGACACATGCACATGTATGTTTATTTTGGAACTGTCCACAAAAGCAAAGACTTGGAACCAACCCAAATGCCCATCAATGATAAACTGCATAAAAAAAAATGTGGCACATTACACCATGGAATACTATGCAGCCATAAAAATGGATGAGCTCATGTCAATTGTAAGGACATGGATGAAACTGGAAACCATCATTATTAGCAAATTACCACGGGAACACAAGGCCAAACACCACATGGTCTCACTCATAAGTGGGAGTTGAACAATGAGAACACATGGACACAGGGAGGAGAACATCACACACTGAGGCCTGGGGGATGGGGGACTAGGGGAGGAATAGCAGGAGGTGGGGAGACTGGGGAGAGGTAGCATTAGGAGAAACACCTAATGTAGATGACTTGGCAATGGATGAAGCAACCCACTACCATGGCACATGTATACCTGTGTAACAAACCTGCACTATCAGCATATGTACACCAGAACATAAAGTATAATAAATAAATTTTAAAAAATAAAAATAAAAATGAATAAAAGTACAGTAAGCCGGGTGTGGTGGCTCATGCCTGTAATCCCAACTTTGGGAGACCAAGGCGGGTGGATCACCTGAAGTAAGGAGTTCGAGACCATCCTGGCCAAAATGGTGAAACCTTGTCTCTACTAGGAATACAACCATTAGCTGGATGTGGTTGGCAGGCAACTGTAATACCAGTTACTTGGGAGGCTGAGGCAGGAGAATCATATGAATCTGGGAGACGGAGGTTGTAGTGGGCAGAGATCACACCACTGCACTCCAACCTGAGTGACAGAGTGAGCCTCCATCTCAAAATAAATAAATAAATATATACATACATAAAATTACAGTAAAAAATAAAGACTATGTAGCCAGCTGTTGCTATTTTATAATATGATGCATTTAATGTGTATTAACACCCGTAATGAGAGCATATGGCAGTTACCCCTTTTCACATTTTTAAAGCATTAACTATTTCAGTTTAATTTCTGTTGTGTTGAAGGCTGAGCATTTTAAAAGGTAACATGTTCAAGCTCAGAATGAATATTTGCAGCTCATTTATAGCAAGATTGTAAGTGAAATTCTGCTGTCATTTTAATTAACTCGTGTGATGCATCTAAAGTCATCATTATTGATGGTTGCTTTTATAAAAATTATCTAATAATGTTGTACCTTAAAAAATCAGAAGTGACATAGCTCATTATTTAGTAATCATGGAGCTGAAATATTTTTGACTATATTTTTAAAATGAAGTTGTCCATGCCTTAATTAAACTATTAGGTATGCACAAAATCCAAGACAGTTCTTAGCTGTTTATTATGATAAAAGACCAAACAATTTATTTTCCTCAACTTTTGTTTTGATAGAATATCTATCACTAATTTTAAAAATGAATTTAATGGTCTGCAGAAACTCCTTTAAACTTATTTATAACAAAACAGATATTTAACAATCACCATACTTTTAATTCCAGACAGATATACAATAAATGACTAACATGTGTTGAAAATAAAATCTTAAGTATTATTTTAAATTGAGAAATCTGTTTTATCTAAATTATTCCAGAAAGATTAATGTTTGTAAACAAGTCTGTCAGATATCTGTAGAGGATTATCTAACGCTCAAAACGGCCAATTTGAATTCATTTATTTATTCAACATATATTTATTGAACTACAGTGGGCCAGGCATTGTCCCATGTACTAGAGATGTAACGGTGAATAAAACCTGTAACATCTCTTTGGGAAAGGTGAACACTAAACAGATTCACACATAAATCAACATTCAGAAGAGAGTGCTTTGACAATTTCAAAATCAGGATATGAGAGATAGAAAGTCTTAGAGGAATGATTAGTTGTAATTTTTTTGAATATCTCATAAATCTCACACATATTAATACAAATTTAGCATCTCTCTATAATCTATAAAGAGTCTTCGAGCACTAGCAAAAATTATGAAAATTAAATAGATGAAGACAAGTTGAAAAGAAAGTTATTTATTCCTTTAGAAAAAATGTTGATATCTTCTGAAAATGGAGAATTGTGAAGGTTTTTAAAGAAAAAAAAATTAAGTTTTTTTAAGCCTTTACTCTACTTGGTCCTTTAAATATGTTGAACAATATCTGAATTCTCAGAAATTCTTGCTTTTTAAAATAATTTAATGAATAACAATAGTTATTCTGTAATGAGGACATCATGTGTTCCAGAATCTTTGTTAAGCTATGTATAAAGATTACCTCATTAATTCTTATAATACACTTGTAAGACAGATATTGTCTCCATTGTATAGAGGATAAATAAAAATTACAAGCAGTTAAGTCACTTGGTTAACATCACACTCCTTGCAAATATGTGACAGACATGAGATTTAAACCTCCCCTCATGCCCGATTTCAAATATTATGCTGCACTATCAACCTTGTGCTATTTTATTCATCCTGATTTTTTTTAACTAATGACTGAGTAAACATTTAAGTTAATTTTTAAAAGTACTTTTTTTTCACCACTGCTAGAAAACGAAAATATTTGAACTTCCGCCTGAAGTTCATACATGCTAAAATGAAGCTAGGAAGATTATTGTAAAACTCAAACAAGAAAAATATACAAAAAGAAAGTTAAAGAATAAAATCTCTCAAGGAAGCAAAAGGTTAAAAAGAAGAAGAAAAAAAAAAACTAGTGAAAAAGCATTAATACTGGGAGAGACAGGTCCAAGATACAAAGTCAGATCCTGAAATGATCATACCTCAAAAACAGAAGTGAGCAAGCATTGAAGAAATGAACAACAAAGACAAGAAACGGGAATAGAATCATAATCAATTTAATATGTATTTAATATTGAATCCATCACTTGTGCATTGAATACTAATGATAAATAAAATTATATATGTGTATATATACATACACATATATGCACACATATATAAACATACACACACACACACACACACACAAATACACATGATTGAAAATATCATTCTGCTGGGCTTCATGCTGTAGGAAAGATATGCTGCCCATGTGTCAGGCAAATGACAGAACACAGTGACAATTCAAGTGGGAACTTGATGAAGCGTCAAGTTCTGTATAAGAAAGAGGTAATGCGGCCTACAGCCAAGGTTCCTCACATACTTTCAGCCTATAACTTTTACATTGTTCACTGCATACTTTGTCAAAAAGACAGCATAGTATACCAGAAAATGCACTTAACTGAGAGTAAAGAGATCAGAATTCTAGTGCTATTCCTGCTCTCACCTAGCTAAAGGTGCATGAATAGCTTGCTTGAGTGTAATATATAAAACGAGAAGGTTAGAGTAGGTAATCTTGACAATGCATGAAAATTTCGCGATTAAAATCTATATTTGTATGTGTGTCTCTGTGTGTGCATGCACCTTCCATTCATTGTTTTCTTAAAAAGTGAAAAAAATCAGATGTGAAATGCAAAGCAATTTTTCCTCCAGCGTGGGGAAATAAACTCCTGAACAGAATAATACTTAGTGAATGTACTTGGTTATAATTCTGTAGCACCCTATAAAAGGATTTCATTTAAATCATGATGAAAGCTTATGAGGAATGTTGAAGAAATTAAATGAATATAGACCAGAAACTCCTGAAAAAGCTTATTAAGAGGCTAGGGTGCTGAAGGAAATAGGAATATAATTGAAGAACTCTTAATGTACATTTTATGAGCACATTTGTTCCTGCAGAGGCTCATAAAGCAGAAAAGTAGCCAACACACTTTCTTTATTTCTGCAAAACAGAAAGGATCCAAATACACATTTGCCTATTACTATCTAATTTAATGACTGCTGTGGCAAATGTCATAGAAACAATTTAAAAGGATCAGGTGAAACACATTTCACATTTTGATTAAGGCAAATACAAGGTATTTGAGAAAATGCATCCCTTTTCTTTGAAAATTCTCTTTCTATATTTCTAGCACGAGACAATCAGGTCACATAACCGCTCCCAAATGTGTCTTTTACAATTACAAGATTTGAGGGAAATGTTGAACATTTAATGATAGTAGTCATTAAATGAAATACTCACTTTCAATGTATGCAATGTTAATTTAACCTTATCTTAGAAAAATGTAGGTGATATTTCTTTGCAAAGTATTTTATTACATATCTAATTAATCCATTCTCACAATGCTATAAGGACATAGCCAAGACTGGGTAATTTATAAAGGAAAGAGGTTTAATTCACTCACAGTTCCACAGGGCTGGGGAGGGTGCAGGAAACTTAGAATCATGCCAGAAGGGGAAGCAAACACAACCTTCTTCACATGGCGGAACTCACTCTCACAAAAACAGGATGGGGGAAGTGGCCCCCATGATTCAATTATCTCCACCTGGTTCCTCCCATGACACTTGGGGATTATGGGAACTACAATTCAAGATGAGATTTGGGTGGTGACACAGCCAAACCATACCAATATCATGAGGCAGGTGCAATCACTCAGGCCTGTAGCTCTTTGTGAGGCCAAGGTGAAAGGATTGCCTGAGACCAGGAGTTTTAGACCAGCCTGGGTAACATAGGGAGAACCTGTCTCTACAAAAAATAAAAATAAATAAATAAAAAATAAGAAAGTTATACAGTAAGTCCTCACTTAACGTCATCAATAGATCCTTGGAAACTGTAAATTTAAACCAAACAATGTTTAATGAAACTAATGTTCTCATAGGCTAATTGATATAAATGAAGTTCTTAGGGCATATTTTTGGTCACAAAGACATCATTGAACTTCACAGTAGAGACCAAAGCACTTCTAATATTAAATAATGAAATAAATGTGAGCTCTCTCTATGTATTTAAGAAGGATTAATCAAAACAAGATAAGTGTTTACCTGCTTATTCCAGTTCAGGGTTAGGGTGGCCACAGCCCTTCACAGCAGCTTAGGGCCCCAGGTGGGACCTTTCCTGCCAGAACACCCTCCCATCAGAGAGCAACTAACACTCACTCACACTCACCCTCATTCACACTCACCAACACTCGCAGTGACCATGCACACTTGGCAGTGAGCCTAACAAGCACAGCTTTGGGTGGTGGAAGGAGTTGGGAGAAAACCTATAGGGGTGTGGGGAAAGCATGGGGACTCCACACAGGGGGCCCAGGAAGTGACTGTTTTCTCTTTTCTCATTAACATCATAACTGAGACTGAATGAGACGTTATTTGAGGACCTACCGCATTATTTTGAAATACTAACATAATACTCCTATAGTTCTCACAAAGCAAACAGAAAGATATTTCCTATTTGTATTCTTGATGTTAAAAGACAAAAGGGATATTTATTTTTTTTAAATTTATTTCTTTTAATCATAGCGCATAAAGATAAAATACAGAAAAAAAAAACTTCTTGTAACAAGAGGCCTTTTTACTACAGTCTATTAAAAAGACTTAATGATTCCCAACACTAATGAAAGTTGTCATGTAAAAACAAGGATACACAGAAAGGAAACAGAAGCTCAAATAATCAATAAACAGCTTAACTTGCATATACATAATTTTCACTAAATCAAATATACATATAAGTAAAGAAGAGATCTACTGACATTGCAAAAAACATTTTTAAGTAAAACAAAAATTTTAGGTTGATAATAGATATTGCTAATACTCTTATTCTGTGTACTCCTTATCAAATTGATTATAGAAACTGTACATTAATTTATGTTCACAACAACTTCTGACCACCTCAGAAGCAGCAAAATAAAGAGTTTCTAACTCATTTCTTTCAGCCTAATCTCCAAAAGAAGTTTATAATGTGAGAGCAAACATGGCTAAATAAAGATATAACAGGAGCGGCATTTATCCTTCTATTCAATCAAAAACAAATGCCCAGATGGTTATGAATTTTCCAGATAGGCAGTAGTGATTCCATTTCTATCCCTTTTACTGATGTCTCTCCCCTAAGAGGAGCTTACAGGGCAAGTATTAGCAAAAGAGACATCTAAGTGTCCTTCACCTGGGAGAACTCCCCTTTCTAAGTAAACCCACAAATCTAAAAGGCATCAACTGTGGTAGGCTGAATATTGGCCTCTCAAAAACGTCCACATTCTCATCCATGGAACCTGAGAACATGTTACGTAATATGGCAGAATAAATTGTGCAGGTGTAATTAGATTATTACTATTGAGATGGGATTCATGGGATTCTTGGATTTTCTGGATAGGAACAGTGTAATCACAAGTCTTTATAAGAGGGAGGCAGGTGGTTAAGAGTCAGAAAAGAAGATGTGAAGATGGAAACAGAGGCGGAAGAGACAGAGGCCCACCAACCAAGGGATGTGGCAGATTCTCCAAGCTGGAAAAGGCAAGGAACAGGTTCCATTTCAGGGCCCCCAAAAGGAAGCTCACTGAACCATTTTGGTCTCTGACCTCAGAACTATAAGGTAATAAATGTGGTTTGTTTTAAGCCATCAAGTATGTGGTAGTAGGTCACAGCAGCAATAAAAAACTGATACAATTATGTGGCCAACTAAATCCAAAGTAGGTAATTTGGATCTTGATTCTTCAGACCCATGTTTACATTTAGTCTATACCTGAAACATTTCTACATAATTACCCATGCCATCAAAAGGAGCTGAATGTTAATAGGTAAATGGTAGATGAAACAGTTATTTTAATTTTATTTATTATTAATATTTTAATTTTATAATTAAAATAACAAGTGCCTATTAATCTGTGCTTAGAGCCACTTAGCTTATTACATCATGAAAACAGCTGGGAAACAACTTTCTTTAAAGTCTCCTTTGAATTTTGGGAAGCCCATCATAATTCTTTTTAATTATTTGTCTTTGTTGGCTTTAAGAAATTAGTATGGTCACATATGATTTTTTTATCTGTAAAAACTTGCTGAAAATTTGTATTTTTAAATGCAATCTACAAAGTAATAATTGTTATGCACTGTTTGTTATGCTCAGCCACTGCCTTAATTATGTTGAAGTGTAGGTAAAACAGACAGATATAAATCATACAGCAACAAAGATAATTTAGCAAAGCACATATTGTTAAAGATTTAAACAAACAAATAAATAAAATAAAAATATTGGCTGCATGCTAGTATGCAAGATCCTGAACACATAGATGAGCAAATACTTTTTTTTTTTTTTTAATTATACTTTAAGTTCTGGGATACACGTCCAGAATGTGCAGGTTGTTATATAGGTACACACCTACCATGGTGGTTTGCTGCACCCATCAACCTGTCATCTACATTAGATATTTCTCCTAATGCTATCCCTCCCCTTGCCCCCTAACCCTCAAAAGGCCCCAGTGTGTGATGTTCCCCTCCCTGTGCCCATATGTTCTCATTGTTCAACTCCCACCTATGAGTGAGAACATGTGGTATTTGGCCTTCTGTTCCTGTGGTAATTTGCTAGTAACGATGGTTTCAAACTTCATTCATGTCCCTACAAAGGACATGAACTCATCCTTTTTTTGGCTGCATAGTATTCCATGGTGTATACGTGCCACATTTTCTTTATCCAGTCTATCATTGATGGGCATGTGGGTTGCTTCCAAGTCATTGCTATTGTGAATAATTCTGCAATAAACATACATGTGAATATGTCTTTATACTAGAATGATTTATAATCCTTCAGGTATATACCCAGTAATGGGATCGCTGTGTCAAACAGTATTTTTAGCTCTACATCCTTGAGGAATCACCACACTGTCCTCTACATTGGTTGAACTAATTTACACTCCCACCAACAGTGTGAAAGTGTTCTTATTTCTCCACATCCTCTCCAGCATCAGTTTTTTCCTGACTTTTTAATAATCACCATTCTAACTGGCATGAGATGGTATCTAATTGTCGTTTTGGTTTACATTTCTCTGATGACCAGTGATGATGAGCTTTCTTTTATATGTTTGTTGGCCACATAAATGCCTTCTTTTGAGAAGTGTCTGTTCATATCCTTGACTCACTTTTTGATGTGGTTGTTTTTTTCTTGTAAATTTGTTTAAGTTCTTTGTAGATTCTGGATATTAGCTTTACGTTAGATGAATAGATTGCAAAAATTTTCTCCCATTCTATAGGGTGCCTGTTCACTCTAATGATAGTTTCTTTTGCTGTGCATAAGCTCTTTAGTTTAATTAGATACCATTTGTCAATGTCGGCTTCTGTTGCAGTTGCTTTTGGAATTTTAGCCATGAAGTCTTTGCCCATGCCTATGTCCTGAATGGTAGTACCTAGGTTTTTTCTAGGATTTTTATGGTTTTAGGTCTTACATTTCAATATTTAATCCATCTTGAGTTAATTTTTGTATAAGGTTTAAGGAAGGGGTCCAGTTTCAGTTTTCTGCATATGGCTAGGCAGCTTTTCCAACATCATTTAATAAATTCCCCATTGCCTGTTTTTGTCAGTTTTGTCAAAGATCAGATGGTTGTAGATGTGTGCCATTATTTCTGTTCTGTTCAATCGGTACATATATCTGTTTTAGTATCAGTACCATTCTGTTTTGGTTTCTGTAGCCCTGTAGTGTAGTGTAAAGTTGAGTAACATAATGCCTTCAGATCTGTTCTTTTTGCTTAGAATTGTCTTGGCTATACAGGCTCTATTTTGGTTCCATATGAAATACAAAGTATTTTCCTCTAATTCTGTGAAGAAAGTCAATGGTAGCTTGGTGGCAATAGCATTGAATCTATAAATTACTTTGGGCAGTATGGCCGTTTTCATGATTTTAATTCTTCCTATCCACAAACATGGAATGTTTTTCCATTTGTTTGTGTCCTCTCTTATTTCCTTTAGCAGTGGTTTGTAGTTCTCCTTCAAGAGGTCCTTCACATCCCTTGTAAGTTGTTTTCCTAGGTATTTTATTCTCTTTGTAGCAATTGTGAATGCGAGTTCACTCATGATATGGCTCTTTGCTTGTATGTTATTAGTGTATAGAAATGCTTGGGATTTTTGTACATTGATTTTGTATCCTGAGACTTTGCTGAAGTTGCTCATCAATTTAAGGAGTATTAGGGCTGAGAAAATCGGGTTTTCTAAATATACAATGATGTCATCTGCAAACAGAGATGATTTGACTTCCCCTCTGCCTATTTGAATACTCTTTATTTCTTTCTCTTGCCTAATTGTCCTGGCTAGAACTTCCAATACAATGTTGGATAGGGGTAGTGAGAGAGGGCATCCTCGTCTTGCGCCAGGTTTCAAAGTGAATGCTTCCATCTTTTGCCCATTTTGTATGATATTGGCTGTGGGTTTGTCATAAATGGCTCTTATTATTTTGAGATACATTCCATAAATACCTAGTTTATTGAGTTGTTATAGCATGAAAAGATGTTGAATTTTATCCAAGGCCTTTTCTGCATCTATCAAGATAATCAGGTGGATTTTTTGTCATTGGTTCTGTTTACGTGATGGATTACATTTATTGATTTGCATATGTTGAATCAGCGTAGCATCCCCAGGGATGAAGCTGACTTGATCACGGTGAATAAGCTTCTTGATGTGCTGCTGGATTTGGTTTGCCAGTATTTTATTGAGGATTTTCACATTGATGTCCATCAGGGATATTGGCCTAAAATTTTCTTTTTTTAGTGTGTTTCTGCCAGGTTTTGGTAACAGGATGATGCAGGCTTCATAAAATGAGTTAGGGAGGAGTCCCTCTTTTTCTATTGTTTTAAATAATTTCAGAAGGAATGGTACCAGCTCCTTTTTGTACCTCTGGTAGACTTTGGATGTGAATCCATTTGGGCCTGGGCTGTTTTTAGTTGGTAGGCTATTAATTACTGCCTCAACTTTCAGAACTTGTTATTGGTCTATTCCAGGATTCGACTTCTTCCTGATTTAGTCTTGGGAGGGTGTATTTGTCCAAAAATTTAACCATTTCTTCTGGAGGTTCTAGTTTCTTTGTGTAGAGGTGTTTATGGTATTCTCTGATAGTAGTCTGTGTTTATGTGGGATCAGTACTGATATCACCTTTATCATTTTTTCTTGGGTCTACTTGATTCTTTTCTCTTTTCTTCTTTATTATTCTGGCTAGTGGTCTATCTATTTAGTTAATATTTTCAAAAACACCAGTTCCTGGTTTCATTGATTTTTTGAAGAGCTTTTGTGTGTCTATCTCCTTCAGCTCTGCTCTGATCTTAGTTATTTCTTGTCTTCTGCTAGCTTTTGAATTTCTTTGCTTTTGCTTCCCTAGTACTTTTAATTGTGATGCTAGGGTGTCAATTTTAGACCTTTGCCACTTTCTATTGTGGACACTTAATGCTATAAATTTCCCTCTATACACTGCTTTAGCTGTGTCCCAGAGATTCTGGTACATTGTTTCTTTGTTCTCATTGGTTTCAAAGAACTTATTCATTTGTGTCTTATTTTTGTTATTTATCCAGCAGTCATTAAGGAGCAGGTTGTTCCGTTTCCATGTAGTTGTGCAGTTTTGAGTGAGTTTCTTAATTCTGAGTTTTAATTTGTTTGCACTGTGGTCTGAGAAACTGTTTGTTATGATTTCCATTTTTTGCATTTGCTGAAGAGTATTTTACTTCCAACTACTTGGTCAATTTAGAATGAGTGCTATGTGGTGCTGAGAAAAATGTATTTTCTGTTGATTTGGTGTGGAGAGTTCTGTTGATGTCTATTAGATCTGCTTGGTCCAGAGCCGAGTTCAAGTCCTGAAAATACGTGTTAATTTTCTGTCTGGTTGATCTGCCTAATATGGACAGTGGAGTGTTAAAGTCTTCTGCTATTATTATGTGGGATTCTAAATCTCTTTGAAAGTCTCAAATAACTTGCTTTATGAATCCGGGTGCTCCTGTATTGGGTGCATACATATTTAGGACAGTTAGCTCTTCTTGTTGCATTGATTCCTTTACCATTATGTAATGCCCTTCTTTGTCTTTTCTTATCTTCGTTAGTTTAAAGTCTGTTTTATCAGAGACTAGGATTACAACCCTTGCTTTTTTTGCCTTCCATTTGCTTGGTAAATTTTCCTTCATCCCTTTATTTTGAGCCTATGTTGTGTCTTTTCATGTGAGATGGGTCTCCTGAATACAGCACACCGATGGGTTTTGACTCTATCCAATTCATCATTCTGTGTCTTTTAATTGGGGCATTTGGCCCATTTACATTTAAGGGTAATATTGTTATGTGCAAATTATGTTTGAATTACGATGATAGTTGATTATGTAGCCCATCATTTGATGCAGTTTCTTCGTAGTGTTGATGGTCTTTACATTTTGGCATGTTTTTGCAGAGGCTGGTTCCAGTTTTTCCTTTCCATTGTTAGTGCTTCCTTCCTGAGTTCTTACAAGGCAGGCCTAGTGGTTACAATATTCCTCAGCATTTGCTTGTCTGTAAAGGTTTTTATTTCTCCTTCACTTATGAAACATTGTTTGGCTGGATATGAAATTCTGGGTTGAAAATTCTTTTATTTAAGAATGTTGAATATTGGCCCCCACCCTCTTCTACCTTGTAGGGTTTCTACAAAGAGATCTCCTTTTAGTCTAATGAACTTCTTTTTGGGGAAATCCAAACTTTCTCTCTGGCTGCCTTTAACATTTTTTCCTTCATTTCAACCCTGGTGAACCTGAAAATTATGTGTCTTGAGGTTGCTCTTCTTAAGGAGTATCTTTATGGTGTTCTCTGTATATCCTGAATTTGAATGTTGGCCTGTCTTGCTAGATTGGGAGGTTCTCCTGGATAACATTCTGAAGTGTGTTTTCCAGCTTGGTTCCATTCTCCCCATCAATTTCAGGTACATCAGTCAAACATAGGTTTGGTCTTTTCACATAGTCATATTTATTGGAGGCTTTGTTTGTCCATTTTCATTCTTTTTTTCTCTAATCTTGTTTTCATGCTTTATTTTATTAAGTGGATCTTCAATCTCTGATAACCTTTCTTCTACTTGATTGATTTAGCTACTGATACTTGTATATGCTTCATGGAGTTATTGTGCTGTGTTTTTCAGCTCCATCAGGTCATTTATGTTCTTCCTGAAATTGGTTACTCTAATTAGCAGTTCCTGTAACCTTTTATCAAGGTTGTGAGCTTCCTTGCATTGGGTTAGAACAGGCTCCTTTAGCTCAGAGGAGTTTATTATTATCCACCTTCTGAAGCCTAATTTTGTCAGTTTGTCAAACTCATTCTCTGTCCTGTTTAGTTCCCTTGCTGGTGAGGAGTTGTGATCTTTTGGAGAAGAGGCATCCTGGGTTTTGGAATTTTCAACCTTTTTGTGCTGTTTTTTCCTCATCTTCATGTATTTATCTACCTTTGGTATTTGATGTTGGTGACCTTTGGATAGGGTTTTTGCAGGGTGATTCCTTTTGTTGATGTTGAGGCTATTGCCTTCTATTTGTTAGTTTTCCATCTAACAGTCAGGCTCCTCTGCTGCAGGTCTGCTGGAGTTTGCTGGAGGTCCTCTTCAGACCCTGCTTGCTTGAGTATAACCAGCAGAGGCTGTAGAACAGCAAAGATTGCTGTCTGTTCCTTCCTCTGGAAGCTTTGTCCCAGAGGGGCACCTGCTAGATGCCAGCTGGAGCTCTCCTGTATGAGATGTCTGTTGACCCCTGACAGGAGATGTCTTCCTGTCAGGAGGCATGGGTGTCAGGGATCTTCCTGAGGAGGCAGTCTGTCCCTTGGCAGAGCTTCAGCACTGTGCTGAGAGATCTGCTGCTCTCTTCAGAGCTGGCAGGCAGGAACATTTAAGTCTGCTGAAGCTGGACCCGCAGCTGCCCCTTCCCCCAGGTGCTCTGTCCTAGGGAGATGGGAGTTTTATCTATAAGCCCCTGACTAGGGCTGCTGCCTTTCTTTCAGAGATGGCCTGCCCAGAGAGGAGGAATCTAGATAGGAAGTCTGGCTACAGCAGGTTTGCAGAGCTACAGCAGGGTCTGCCCAGTTCAAACTTCCCAGTGGCTTTGTTTACACTGAGAGGGGAAATCTGCCTACTCAAGCCTCTGTAATGGCAGACGCCCATTCCCCCACCAAGCTGAAGTGTTCCAGGTGGACTTCAGACTGCTGCTCCAAGGAAAGCTAATGTGGCAGATATAATGAAGAAACTGCAGGAACCATTATCACTAAGAAGCGTGGCATAAGAGGAACCACTCCTGCCATAGACTTTTCCCTTGCCTAACTGGAAGGGGTCTCTCCAGGGTCATATGCCCTATCCCAGAGGCCTGTGTGACTCCTTGAACACACTGATGACACAGATAGCAGAATAGAGTAAGAGGTTTTGTCTCTTATCTGCCTTCTTCCAGACTGTAGGTTATTTGAGAACAGTGCTTTTGTCTAACGGATGTTAAATATTCTGCAGGTGAGGAAGCTGCAAATGCATGTGGAGTTTTTTGGTCTGTGTCAATTTCTTCAATGCCAATTTTATTTTATTTATTTATTTATTTTTTTTTTTTTCAGAGTTTCACTCTTGTTACCCAGGCTGGAGTGCAATGGCGCAATCTCAGCTCACCGCAGCCTCCGCCTCCTGGGTTCAGGCAATTGTCCTGCCTCAACCTCCTGAGTAGCTGGGATTACAGGCACGCGCCACCATGCCCAGCTAATTTTTTGTATTTTTAGTAGAGACGTGGTTTCACCATGTTGATCAGGATGGTCTCGATCTTTTGACCTTGTGATCCACCCGCCTCGGCCTCCCAAAGTGCTGGGATTACAGGCTTGAGCCACCGCGCCTGGCTCAATGCCTATTTTCATAATTCACATTTATCATTATAAACTGTAACAAATGTATCTAGTTCTTGTCAGAAGAAAGAATGATTGTGGAAGATTTAATTATACATATTAAAGCCACAATAAAGAATAGTTTTCTTGAATTTTGTGACTTTTTGTGTAAATCTAAGAATTAACAAGAATAAATTCTCATACATTTTAGATATTTGGCATGTGCAAATGATACATGATTCCACAGAATCATGATTGCTTAATAGTTCAAATTACATGAATTACAATTTTTCTTTGATTTCGCTGACTTACATACTTAAAGAAATTATATTACCAATATTATTTTGTAGATTTAACTTACATTTTAGAAATATTCTAGATATTTTATTTATCTTCTTAGCTCTAGTAGAATCAAATTAGTTCTGGAAAGATTCATTCTTTCTTGATGCTGTTTTGTTGGACCAGATATATATCTATTATTTAAAAAAAAAAACAAAATTTGAAGTAAAATTTTAAAGTATAACTATGTGATACTTAAAGAAGAGCAATGAAAACACCGTAGTAGGCTTGCATTAACTAGGCAATCAGCTAATAAATCCATATATGCTAATAGGGATTGTTAACCTTGAAAAGCACTCCCAAACTACATGTTTTCCTGTTTCACTGAGATCCCTTATTCTTATTTACACCGATTAATGAGACCAATTTGCTCTGCTTTCAACACAAGTAGAAAATGTCAGGTTTTCAACTCAACAGATCACAAATAAATATCAGTTTGCTTGTGCATGGGTGCATGGATGCACATGTGCACACACACCCACACACACACATCCATATCCAGAGTCAATGGGAGGATCATTATTTTTTTCTACATGAACTCTGGAAAATGGCCTCAGAATGACTGATTTCTGATGCTAATTGCTGTTCTGCAGATATCCTACTCTTCCTGGCCCAGACAGTTATGACAGAAGAGGTGCTACTTCTGTAATCAATTTTGTTACGAGAGATGCTGTTCTAGTCAATGATGTGGAAAAATATGGATCAGACCTTTCATCCATAATTGATTATAAACCTAATGTATTATTCGAAAAACCACAATTCTAGTCAGAGCCCATTCCTATTAAACTATTTTTCCTCTTGCTGTTTTGCTGTTTATAGTGTATTTCCATGAATTTCTAAATTTGGACAATTAAACTAAGGCAAAGATCTCTTACAGTAATTAGAGCAAATGAATAATCTAGAGTCCATTCATTTCCTTGAAATATCAAATTCCATAAAATGCACACCAATATTTCATTCTGCATTTGAGGATTTTGAACATTAAATGAAGATCAAGTTTCACACTAAATAACATAATTGATTATTTTCCCTTTATAAATGTGAACATATTAACCTTTGGAGGGCAGTAGATGAGTGAATTATTGCATTTAAGGTGAAAAATAACAAAGAGTTAATATGTTTAAGGTTATATATGCCGTATACATATGTATCATGTAATATTTAACAACGTTTGTTAATACTTTGTAATCATAACCTAAATGTATATTCTTTTCTATTACATGAACATGTAATGTTCCTAATATCTCTAAGCAACCTAAAACTACGTTCCTATGTGTAGTATCCTGCCGTTCTTTCTTTTTGTTAACCAAAGGTGGCCAAATCCTTCCAAACAACTGACTGTGTGGCAGAAACGGTAAAATTATTTAAAAAATACTTATTGAAAGAACCAGTGGTTAACTAATTAAATGAATACTACCTAAATTTGCCTAGTTGCTTAAGTATATACTTTTGCATTTTTCCAAGGAGCTGATGGGGTTTGTTTATTCAACAAATATTTACTAAGTATGCACTACTATTAATGCAATCTGCTAGGAACTGGGAATTAAAGAGTTATCCAAATACACTCATTCATTTGGAGGCTTATAGGGAATTCAGACCAGGGCTCTCACAACTCCACCGTTACAGAATACAATGTGGAAGAATTAGATTTTTCTAGGAAATGAGGTTTTCTGAAAGAAGGAACAACTAAATTGATACCTGCATGATGAGCAAATAATGGCCAGTTGAAGAAAACATTTGTTAGTGGACGTGAAATCAACTCTCACTGAGGAAATAGCATATGCAAATATCTACAGTGGGAAGCATAGACTGAGAGGGAGGTGGGGGAGGGACGGGGATGAGCAAAAGATACATTTGTTAGGTGGAAATAAAAGTATATTAGCTTGGCTAAAATACACAGTAGACAGGAGATAGTCAAGAAACATAACTCAGACATCAACATGAACTAGATCTTCATGGGCATGTGAGGCATATTGAGAAATTCAGAGTTCTTTCTATTGTCAATGAAGACTAATTGAACATTTTCTATTAGAGGGTGATTAGAGCAATTAGATTTGTACCCTAGCAGTGAAACAAAAGGAATAGAAATAAATTTAGCCCAGATAGTACTAAAATTTCTGCTGAAATGTGGTGCTATCTGATGGCTCTTCAGCCAGTTACATGGTTAGCAACTCTATAAAGAAAAGTCATGACAATAGTTATGTGTAATTAAGACATTAGGACTTAAGTTACAGCATCCCTGTCATTGTTAATTCCTAAAAAAATAAAGCACAAATAAATAAACAAAGACTGCCAGCCTTCTTTCATTCTTAGCTATACTCTTCATCTTTTTTTTATAATAAGCTATACTCTTTTCATAATTTTAACTCAAAAACAATGCTTTGAGAATTATATTTTTGTTAAAAGAATATTCAGAATATAGTATTTAATATTAAGATATATATTTCCCATAATAGATACAACGAGGAAATGCAAATGATACAATATACCCTTAAAATTTTATATTTATGTGTTTCTACATATATGTACATACATGGATAGATACACATATGTGTGCGGGTGTATCTATCTATGTATCAATCTGCCTATATATTCTATTTATCTAATCTTCCAGGCAAGCCCCATAGGAATTCATTGCTTCAATAACTCAAAATATACATAATTTTGTTGTGGTGATTATAAGGATTGGCAATGTAAAATATTAGACTTTAATTTTATATATTCTCATGTGTTTATTAATATGGTAATTACTAAAGTAATTGTAGATAGAACTTGTTTCTGATAACATTTTTGATTCAACAAAAAATGGTCCCATCTTCAATTTTAAGTATATTCTAGGTCTCTTTGGGGAATAATGCTCTCGTGTGTGTGTGTGTGTGTGTGTGTGTGTGTGTGTGTGTGTGTAAATTCATAAGAAGGAAGTACTGACAAAAGAAAATTGGAGCAAAAGTATCAGAATATGTTATAGTAGTAATAGCCTCTATCAAAGTAGGATTTAAAAGCAATAGAACAGCTCCTAGGTTCCCTTTACTATTACTAATACTACACAAATGTATAATCAACGACATTTTGCAACAGGATATATGTCTTTCGCATTGCTAGTTTGCTGTTGCCCTTAATATTTTTAAAGGCTCATGGATGATGATATGGTAAGTTTAAAAAAGCTACAAATAGAAGACATATCCACAGCTCCAGGTATCATAGCTACTGGATAGACTGTAATAGTGAATACCAACTGTTGAACAGCCTCATCAAATAAATCTTATGAAATGCATCAGAAATTCACATTTCTATCTGACTATGTCTGCCTCTCCTCCATTTATTTTCTCCCATTTCTGTCTCTGTCTGTCTAGTCATTTATGCTTCACAATTTCCAAAAGGACTTGCTATACTTTACAGAAATACATTTAGTTCAATAAGATAAAATGGAAATATAAGAGAGTTGACAAGGAGCAGCAAGTGTTTTTTTTTGTTGTTGTTGTTGTTGTTGTTGTTTCAAGTAGCATCAGTAAACTAAATGGTATGAGTTTGAATGTTTTAGTACAGTACATCTTCAACAGCTTTCTGATCCAATCACAGATTTAAGAAACTAGATAGTCTCCCCTTGAGAATTGTATATTTCAAAGATAAAATAATAAAATCTAGGTCACAAGTATCAAATTTCCTGACTTTTATTTTACTATTACATTTTTAGCAATTATATACATTTCACACATTTATTTGCAAGAGGTGACATTGATACTCTTCACCTCTAAAATCAACAACTTAGAGAAATTGTTCTCAGTTTTCCAACCAGATGGCACTGCCACTGTCTTCCTAATGAATATAAAAAGGTATAATGAAGCAAAATAAAATTGTAAATGTAAGCAAAGGGGAAAATCATCATCTTTTTATCTTTCTCAATAGGTATATGTCAATAACAAATATATTTTTTGATATCTAAAAGAAAAAAAACTCAAATATTTTCATGATGTTAACCAGAGACATTTCTGGATTTAATTCTGACCTATTTATGGAAACAAAATAAAATGCATACTTTTCTTTTTCAAAATGTAGAATCAATGATTATCATGAAGAAAAAAAAATTGATCTTCTTATCTCCAACTCTCCCCAATCAGATACCTTCAATGCCTCAGAATAGGATATATAAAACATTAAATGCTGCCCTCTTATTACACGTACAGAACGGTATCAGGCACTACTGTGATGTGAAGATGCATGTAAAGATCAGAAAAAGGCAATAGTACAAGGTAATATTTGGGGAGATCCTCTAAAAGATTATATGAGGTGACCAACTGTATGGTACAGGCAATAAGTACTGCTGGAAGAGGAAGAAGAGTTGGAATTTGAGGAAAGTCTTAGCTAGGTTGAAAAAGAGTTAAGGAAGAAAACACTGAAAAAAAAAAAAAAACTAGAGGAAAATATGACGTACATTTGACAACCATTGGGGAAATCATATGAAAAGTTTATATAGAGAAGAAAAACTGGGAAAGTGTTAAGGAATTATGTAAAGGAAAAAATAAATATCTGAAAGATAATTTGGATTTCAGAGACAACTGGTGAAGGTAGAAAATATTCAAGAAAATATTTTCCACAAATATTATAAAGAATGTATTAAAATAGCCAACACTCACAGAGAAAATATTAGCTTCCTACACAAGTTTTCTTCATGCTATTCAGTGGCCTTTATTCTCAGGCAAAATGTTTTTTGGAATTTTACAAAAAATATTAAAACTTTCCATTTCACACTAAACCACCCTTTTGCTCATAAAATCATTTAATTTATTTTGCAAATGTGTGTAAGCAAATGAGAGATAATTTAGTGAGCTGAGAGTATGAATTAATTTCCATTGAGTCATCTTCATTCTTCTGATCAGTAAATGTGAACTGTATAGCTGAACACTAGAGCCAATCATCTTCAGTGTCTCCACAATCCAGATCCTACATGTCAAGCAACTGTGACCATGTCGTAACTTGCCTTACATAAACACAAAACAACATGTATTGAATGTGTGTTGTGTGTTAGGCTAAATGCATTACCTACAAATCTCATTCAAATCTCACAAAACTCTTTGAAGTAGTTTATTATTGATACCTTCATTTTATAATAATGAAGCTGGACATTAGGGACATTAAATGAATTGCCTAAGTTTACTCAACAAAGGAAGGGTGGATCTAGGATTTGAATCTAAGCCATGTTCCTAATCAAAAAGGATGTTATTAGTTGTTCTTCAACAGTACTCCATGCACTAAAGAATTAAAATAAAAAAGAGAGAAAAAGCATTTTTTTTCTTGATCAAAACCATCCTTCCTTCCAAAACATCTATCTGAGAATGTAAACGATAAAGCACAATTTAATTCTGTAAGTTGTTCAACAACCATGGGGAAATAAATTAAAATGTTAACTCTTCAAATTCTCATTATAAATACAAGGACACGTGTACAAAAAGACTATCAAAGTAGTATTATTTAGTTATGAAAAGATGCCTTTCATGCCTATGGTTTGTAAAAGCATTTGCATTTTAATTAACAGTTGTAGAAAACATTTTCTCATGATTAGAGCAAAAACTCTTCATGGAAATCCATTGACCATGGTAGGGCAATATTATTTTCTAGCAGCTCCTTAGCCTTTTGTCAGATTGATCTAAAGTCTCAAATGCCAGACAGCTCTCTGAAGCACTTCAGTTCTGGTAATGACAGTTTGTTTCCTCTGGAGTAACAATTTATTAGTCAATCTGGTTTTCAGTATTGTTAATATAGACATTTTCATATCACAAAGGTGTGACCTCTTATTGCTATCAAACTGAGAAATGTGATGATGTCTTTTTCCCTAGAAAGTGAAAGATACATTATTTAGTCTCTATTATCCCCCTTTAGTCTGTCTTTTGCATATGGTATTTTGAAAATTCCATCAAAGAATTTTTATAGAAATTCCCCTCAGTATTGCAACAGATACTATTTCAAAACCAAGGATCTAATTAAATTGTCCTAATGATTTGTAATTACTCACTGGGGAAATTAATGCCCCCTGTTACATGCACATTTAAATGGTTTTATAGATACTGCTATAAAGACATAGCACATAAGCAAAGCTTGTTGTCATTTACTCTGTAATGTAACCTAAGGATACAAACTCTGAGAAAAAAAGTTGTAAATGCACTGTCTAATTTTTCAAAAGAGATGCACAGACAGCCCTTTAATTTAGGTGAAGTTCAGTCCTGGATATTGTCCAACTTGTCAATCAGAAAAACAGTTCTGCCCCTGCTCAATCATTTTACTAAAAATGTGCATAGGGACCAGCCTCAGATGAAAAGAAAAAAATAACTGTGGCCAAAGATATGTTTGTCCAGCATGGTCTGATGAGGTCAGAGTCACATAGCTTCTCTTATTTATGACTATCAGTCTATGTCACCTCCAGGCACTTCCTAATGAAAATCTTTGCTCTTGGTAACACACTTCAAGCTGAAGCTACTGGACTGTGCAACTGAAGGAGAAATAAAATATAGATTTATTTAATGCACAGAATAAGCAGCAGTTATCACTAAACACTAAAGAAAACATTTCAGTTTACTTGCTTTTTCTTTGAAACTCCTACATGTTAATGGATAATTGATAGTTTCAATTTTTAGTAGAAATTGAAGGCAATTCTTTTTGCTAAAAATATGTTTGAACTCTATGCTTGTTTAACGTATAGGATGACATATTCTCACAGTTGCAGGATTTCAGTACTGATTTTTCCTACTATGTCTCTATTGTTTGTTTTACTTTTGTTTTCTAGGTCACATCTTCTTAGGAAGTTTTAAACCAATCTTTAAAGTATGCACAATAAAAATTAAGAATCAAATGTGAATATCAGAGTAACCCTTATTTTGCTCAGTTACCATCCTGTCAATTGCTTTTCAGTGAGCTTTGCATGAAGATTTGTTCACTAAACTGATAAAACAAAGTAATGACATCAAAGGAGTATTTTGCAAAAACAGGTTTTGGCTACATTGACTATTTCATGAGTGAATCTTCTGATACAAACTCAGGCTATTATATGAAAATACTTTTGGTTATACATTTTAAGCTGCTAGAAACAGCAGTGTAGTAAGATCTAAGATGAAATTAATTCAATAAAATCAAGTCAAGTCTATAAGATGACATTACAAATTCCAAAACAATATCAATGCAAATCCAGAGGGACAGTGTTTGGGCCAGACAGTTCCCTATAAAATAGTATTAGAATATAAATTACTTTCAAAAATTGGAAAAGCGATCAGAAATAAATTTGATGCTACTCAATTTAGATAAATGTTGAAAGGGAAAAAAAAAAAACACTATGCAAATCCTAAGGGTAAATAAATAGAACGATATCTAGCTTATCACTAAAAAGGTTTGAAGTTAATTCACAGGCTTATATAGGATTTTAAATCCTTTCAACTCACCTTGCTTTTACTCTTGGTTATTATGAAGAAAAAAAAATACAGTGTCAAAAATGTATCTATTCACATCAGGCCTAACTCAGAGAGGCAAAAGTATGTTGTCTAATAGAATTAGTTTTGAAACATCTATCAAATATACATGACTTAATTTTGTCTATAAATCTTTAAAATGTTGTATAAAGGAGAGTTTCATCATACACTATATTTAAACTTTAAACTTCTATTTCAGGTTAAAAAGCAGTCATTTACCTCATGTCACTCAATCCTCTATTTTTTGCAATGTAAGAACGTCAATCTGGGGTCATAAAAATGGTCACATTCTAAATCAGTAATAATTTTCTTACTCTTAGTTTACTTGATATTAGGTGGAATGACAAGAAACTGTCTATATGAAACCTTTTTAGCTTCACAAAACAGCAGTTTTGTATGGTTCAACATAATATATCAGCACCTCCAAATCTTATCAGAATCTTCTTTAGAGACCCAATCAAGTTTGGAAACAGAGAGAAAGGTAGGCTTTATTTATTTATTTTATTTTATTTTTTTTATTTTAGCTGCTACGTGGCATTTACCATTTGTCCCCAGAGGATGTTTGCCACAGTGGACTCTACTGCTTTCTAAACAGTGAAATATATTGTCAACATTGCTGTTGAAGAATTGGGTTCCTTGAAGAAGAATGTTGAAGCCCTAACCCCTGGCACATGTGAATGTGACTTTACTTGGAAACAGGGTCATTGCGGATGTAATGAAGTTGAGGTCATACTATGAAGTTGAGGTCATACTGGACTAGAGCATCCCTATCCAATGTGTGGTGTTATTACAAAGGAAACAGAGACAGACATAGAGGCACACGTAAGAGAAAGTCATGTGGAAATGGAGGGTGAGCCTGGAGTGCTTCATCCACAAGCTAAGGAAGTGCCAAGAATTGCTGGTGAACACTAGAAGCTGGAAAGAAGCACAGATTCTCTCTGAGCCCCCAAGAAATAATTAATCTTGATGAAACCTTCAGTGTAGTCTTTGTTCTCAAGAACTGTAGGAGAATACATGTCTTTTATTTTAAGCTGACATATTTGTGTCAATTTATTCCGGCAGTTCGATGGAACTAAGGACTCCTTTATGGGAGGCTCCCAAACCTTCCCTTGCAATGCTGCCTCTCACCCACCTAAAGCTGCAAGAACAGGGCAGCACCATCACGTCATTGTGTCAAACTGGATTTTCTAGAGCCCTCAGTATATGGAAACCATGCCACACTCCATCAGGTAAAGGATGCTCTTCTCTTCATGTTTTATTATTATGGGATGAGCACCAAAGCAGTATTACACCAAAGGTCTCACAGTGCATCAGCGAAATGGACTCTTCTATGTTTCCTCTTTCATTTTTCCTTGCAGTTCCCTCTTTCCTAAGAAATGGAATGAGCTGGAGGTTAAGCTGAGCAACAGTCGCCATATCATCAGCATACCTTGCCCTTCCCAGTCTATCTGTGCTTTTCTTGCTCCAAAACCAGCACTTATTTCACAAAAATATCATGGGAATAAAAGAGTCCAAGGCTTAGACTGAGAGCATGGTGGGGGTAGGGATAAAGAATTGTGTTCCAGAAATATATGGGTACATCTGAATTCTGCGGTAAATACAGCATAAGCTCACATTAGGAATAAGCCATCTACAGCAGGATCTGCTAAACTTTTTGTTTAGAAATGTCTTGAGTTCTTCAAGATATGCTGGTTATTATTGCAGAACTAGGAGAAAATTCTGGAATTTGTCAGGTGGATGTTGGGTATACAAAAATGGGAGAAGAGGCCAGGTGTGGTGGCTCACTCCTGTAATACTAACATGCTGGGAGGCCAAGGTGGGTGGATCACTTGAGGTCAAGAGTTTGAGACCAGCCTGGCCAACATGGTGAAACCCCATCTCTACTAAAAATACAAAAACTAGGCGTGTGTGTTGGCTTGAACCTATAGTTCCAGCTATCCAGGAGGCTGAGGTAAGAGAATTGCTGGAACCCAGGAGGCAGAGGTTGCAGTGAGCTGAGATCACTCCACTGTACTCTAGCCTGGGTAACAGAACAAGACTCCGACTCAAAAAAAGAAAAAAAAAGGAGAATAAAAATGTTTTAGGGGTAACCAAGAAAAGAAGATAAATTCTGAAATTCTGAATTAAATATACAGGGAATTAGAAATGTATTTTCCATGGTCAACTACCTGAGTAAAGGAAGATAATGTGGTTTAGTAGAAAAAGGACATATGTAGCATGTCTACCTATGCCTCAGCAGACCTAACAGGATTCTTATAAAATTCAGAATACCAGATGTATGCTAAAATTCAGAAGTTCACAAGAATGAACACAACCTTAGAAGATACTTCTCATGCAATATTGAATGGTTTTGTAATTATGTTAAAGATGCAGTGCAACCTTTTGAAGTTTGTGGGAGATAAAACATGTTGTCAGTCAAAAAGAAGTAACTCAGAGAATGAATGAATTTGTTTATTATTATTATTATTATTATTATTAGAGATAGAATCTCTGTCATCAAGGCTAGAGAGCAGTGGCGCCATCTTGGCTCACTGCAACCTCCGCCTCTGGGGTTCAAGCGATTCTCCTGCCTCAGCCTCGCAAGTAGCTGGGATTACAGGCACGCACCACTACGCCTGGCTAATTTTTGTATTTTTAGTAGAGACAGGGTTTTACCATGTTGGCCAGGCTGGTAATGAAGTGACCTCAAGTGATCCACCCACCTTGGCTTCCCAAAGTGCTAGGATTGCGAAAATAATATAAGGAGATTTTCACCCCCATGTGGTTAGATTTGGAATCGCTGGGCATGCGTGTGGGCGGTGCTCAGGATGTTCTGAAAAATTAAAAGACTTCAAGATACATCAGTACGCCCAGATAAAGGTAATCTGGGAATCAAGAAGAAGGTAGAGCAAAGTCTTGCAAACGGAACTGCTAGTGAAACCCAGCTTGAATATTTGTGTATTTGGCCTGCAGTAAGTTTAAGAAATCGTCATGGAAAGCCTTTTTAGGGAACCATTCCACACGGACTACCCTGCATGATTGTGGGGCGAGGCATACCTTGCTTATTTGCATGATCTTCCTACTTTGTCACCAAGAATTAACTTTTTTTTTTTTTTTTTCCTGAAATCGGGCCTGGCTCTGTTGCCCAGGCTGGAGTGCAGTGGTGTGATCTCTGCTCACTGCAACCTTGAACTCCTGGGCTCAAGCCAGCCTCCCACCTCGTTCTTCTGAGTAGCAGAGACAACAGGTACATGCCATCAAACCCGCTAAATTTCTAAATTTTTTCGTAAAGATGGGGTTTCTCCCTGTTTCCCAGGATAGTCTGGAATTCCTGGGCTCAAAGGATCCACCAGTCTCAGCCTTTCAAAGTGTTGGATTACAGATGAGAGGCATAGTGCCCTGCCTGTGGGCATAAACTTTTGACACCCATGAACAGATGGAAAACACTTCTCATTGGGAAAATGGGTGCTGTACTGGCAAAGAGGTGGCACATTGATGCTTACCTACCAGCTATGCAAGAAAGTTGAGTTTATTAGAAAGCACCCATTTATTAATAAAAACAACTTGCTGGAGGAAATAATGGTTATGTTAAAGAGAAACAATCATAATAATGGGGCTGCAGGGAACCTATTTGATTCATTTTTAAGAAGATAATAAGTATATAGATTAATAGACTGTAGAGATTATATTTTACTTGAATATTTTGCAAGTCCTGAAGGTCTCTGCCAACGACTGTTTAATAAATGCAATCATGAAGGGCATTAGCAGGAGTGGAACTTGTTTTATCATAAGTGAAAACAATTAAAGGTAATAAAAAAAAGAATAAGGCTCTATGGCCATTTCTCTGCCTAAAAAGTATAAGGAATAAACAACATTGATATAAAAACCATTATGCTAATTAAATATGAGTATAAGGTAAACGTTTTCACTCTTTATCATAAATAAGCCCTTATCTAAGAGGAATTAGGTCTGAGTAGCAGTTTAAAAGCTAACTAGTCTTAGCTTTTTCTTTAATGAGGTTCATCCTCTCTAAGACAATTTTGCCTGTGAGGGCACCACTACCAGACTTAATTAGGCCTTCTGGCCATCATAACAACGCGCAAGAAAAGGCAACAATTTATTGCACTTTCTAATGAACACTTCATTTCATAATTTTTACTTTATTTTAATACATTGGACATAACTATATTTAGACAACAAATATATTTGTTCCCATTTCAAAATACTAAGCAAATCATCTCACTTTGTCACTTGTACATTCCGTGTATCTAATCCTGAGTAGCTTTATTTAGAGATATTAAACAATGGGATGATTGAGATTTTCTTGGTCACGGTATATACTATCACACTGGAAAGAATTGTTCATTTGCAGCCACCATGTGAAAACAATTCTGTTTCCTCCAAAACAGGAGCTGGGAGGATACTGAGCTTCTCTTCATTAAGGTGCAAAACCTGTTTCACAGTTTTCTAAATGCAGAAGAAATGCATAAAACATGTCCTGTGACTACAGACCATAATTAGTTTGGTACCGAGGCTGTCAGTCTTAATAAGTATATGAATAAGTAACATTTATATTAGTATTTTATGGCTATTTCCAAAAAAAAAGGGAAGAAGAACTTCTTTTAATGTTTATTTCCCACGTTTATTTATCTGATGTTACGTGAATAACTAGAATATACTAACATGTAAAAGTGACCTACTGAAGTGTGATATTTTCTTGTATTGTGAAATATTTTTCAAAAAATCTTAAGAAGTATTTTCTTTATTGTCAGGTTTATAAGACATACTTAAATTAAAAAAGAAATGGATTCTGTATTTGAGTGTGTAGAGAAAATCCTCTCTTCTACTGGGATGTTTCAGTTCTAAAAATAGTAAATTCTGAGAAACATTCATGTCATTGTTCAAAATTTAACAAGACAATTGTTCATTATCAAAGTACTGTTGACAATACAGAAAAATGGAAAACAACTTAAAATTTAAACAGCATAAAATTGGTTAAATATATTATGTTATATTCATATGATGAGGCGATATTATGTAGCTATTGAAAATACGTAAATATAGCTTAAACCAAAAGAGTAGGTTAAAATCTAAATATACAGAATAATCTAAGAACAACCACCAAAAGAAGCCAGAAAAATATATTTACTTATACCAGAAAAAACTACAATAAGAGTATTCACCAAAATGTAATTAGTGATTAGCCTTTGAGGTTGGGGTAGTGTATCAATTGCTTTTAATTTTATGTTTTTCTGAAGCTATGCTTTTCCCATGTTTTAAAATTAAAACTATAGTGCTCTGGTAATAAAACAAGACAATATCATTATTCTAATTTTGAAAAAGGAACAAAGAGGACGGATACACATAATTCCTAACTCTCCTTCTTATGCAATCTATATAGAATCACAAAAGATCATAAAGGACTGTTTCCAAAACTTAATTCTCTCTGGTTCTCCTAAAACTCACAATACTACATAGAAAATTGAGACCTTACACATAGATAAATATTATCTATTTAATCTTGCTTAGGTAAAAAAGGAAAAGAAAAGGAGCTAGTAGCAGTCTAGTTCAAGCAATGAAACCTGAGCTACATTTAGCAAAATATATCTTCTAGAAGGGAGTATGAGTTGTAAATCTAAAACAAAAATAACATCAGTATGGTTTACAGGAAGAGATATATGGCTAAAAGTAGAAAACTTCCTGAGTGAAGGGTATAGAGCAAAGCATACCACATAACAAGAAATGCTTAACATAAAAAAAGCAGAAACAACTTTAAAAATTCCCCAACAGCAGATTTATGACAAACACAAAATGAAAAGGAAACGTAATATAGTCTGGAATGTTTTAAAGGATAATATATGCTGTCACTTGCCACATTTGGTTTTTATCTGGTCATTGAAAATGTCTTTATGAAGTGTTTGCTAACACTTATATGTTGAAAACGTTGTTCTGAAATTTTTTTTTTTTTTTTTAATCTATACTTTTTCCCCCCTCCTATTTTGGCCATGGATATAAAGCTGAATTTAAACAGCCACAGCATGATGGTTCAGGATTTTGTCTTTTTAATGATCAATTTAGATTGTTCCATGCTCAATTTAACCATAATAAACCAATCCATCAAATCCTACCTACTCAGTTGCTATGCTCAGACAGGTGATTTAAGTAAAATCAAGTAGCATCTCAGCAGCAGTTACCTTCCAATATTTGGATAACATTGCAGCAGGTCTCATTCCTAGCCCAGTCACCTACATGGTGAAATTTAAAACACATTCAAAAATGTTTCTCCCTGCTAATGCATGATTGGGATTTTGCTGTTTTTCTCAAATATGTTCATGTGTACACCCAATATTGTTGATCTGACATTAACCAACCTAAACTTCATGATTCCTTTCATGTTAAGTTTTGTTTGATATTTTAAGTCAAGCATGCCTACAACTTCTATTGTCCTGCGTGGAGGCTGGTAAATAAAAAATGGATACGTGACAATACAAAAATGGATATATGACAGCTGCAGCTCTCAGGGGGTGCTCACAGACTGATGAGAGCCACAGATATTTAACCAATTAAATATAGCACATGTTAGAAATACACATTCTAATAGAAGTATGGACAGAGTACTCTGAGTAGGAAAAAGGCAAATTGGAGTGCAAATTTATCTATGATGACTTCCAGAGAACCACAAGAAATGCAACAAGAGTATATTATAAATATTAAGTGAACAAGTGTTCATAAAATGTATGGGAAGTCATTGATTTGGACTGTGCATCTGCACTACACCCCAACAGACCAACCCACAATGGGGTCACTCAGGCTAAGGTTCCATGTCACCAAACCAAAACTAAGCTGTTTACTTGTAAGATCTGACCTTCTTAGAAATCAGGGGAGAGAGGAAAGCCAAATCTCCATGCAGACTGGTTTTATGGAAAATACCCAGGAGACTAACAGCAACCAATCAAAAGGGGTACAGTTAGTCTGAGCTACTATGATGAGGGCTTCCCCTGCTTTAACCCATACAAGGAAAGTAACCTGAAGTAACCTGATGCTGACCAGTCCACTTTTTGCAGGAGGCTGTTTCCTTGTTCCTGCTCCAGCTTCCTTACATAAACTGACTCTTCTGTCAGATGCAGAGGAGCTTCTGTGTATTTTGTAGACTGGATGATGCTCAGTTCCTGAATCACTAATAAAAGCCAATGAGATCTTTAAAAACTCAATTTGTTGAAATTTTGTTCTTTGACAGGAGTAAGACCTGCCAGTGAAAGATAAGCAGGAAGCAGTCTTTAAGAATAATTGTCTGAGGTCACTCTTGTTGAGCACATCCAAGACAGGTCCTAAATCACATCTGGTTATTTTCCTGTATTAGCTTCCCACTTCCTTGTAATTTTAGTTTACTAAATGATTCATAATTTATTTTTCTAAAGAAAACCGAATGTGGAAAATGGCTACCCCTACAGGATGGTGGAAACACCTAAACTACTAATGAGGTTTCTTTCCAATAGGGATTTTTTTAAAAAACGTATATTATCATCAGCATATCTGCAGGAGTTCAAATATAATATAAGTCCAAGATTAAAATATGAGAAATCTCATAAGTAAATAATACATAAACTCATGCTATTTTACTCTATTCTCAGTTATCAAAATAAAAATATATCAAGAGGGTCCTCAACATACAATGTTTTGACTAATTTTTTTTGTTTTGTTTTGAATTTTTGACAGTGTGGATGAGCTATGCATTCAGTATATACCTTGGTTACAATGAGGTTGATGAAAAATACTTTTGATTTATGCTATTTTCAACTTATAAGGGGTTTAACTGGATGCAATCCTATTGCAAGTCCAGGAGCAACTATAATCAGTATATATTTCTAACTACAGCCTTATTGACAAAAGATTTTTAATAGATTGCTTATGTATATAACCTTCTGTTGATACTGATGCGAATGTAGCTTAAAAGCTAAAGAATTCAGATCTAATTTTAGCATTAAATATTATATTTAGATTAAATATTTTCACAAGTAGCAAATAAAGCACTATAATTTCTTCTATGTTTTGAAATAACTTTTATTCTCCTTCAGCAAATATAAAACATATCAATAAAAATGATTATAAAATAAATGATAAGGATCACTGAAAAGATACTGGCAAGGCCAACTGCAATTTAGGCCACGTTTCAAGGTTCTGAAAAGCTTGATATTTACAAATATTTATCAATCTTTAGTGTCAAATAACCTTGAATAGCTAGTGATTACTCAAAATAATATATATCCTAATATTATCTTTGAATTGTGTTTGAATAATATAACTGTGAAAAGAAGAATCAACATTTCATTTGTTAAACTCTAAAAAGCAGTTTGAAAGGTAAGGATTCTTCTCTAATCCTAAGCATAGGGCCAGAGTTTTAGCTATGGACAACTGGATAAAAATGGAGGAAGTTGTATCTGTGAGAAAAAAATGAGTTTTCCATTCTAAAATTTTGGGGTGAAAATCCAAAATGGAAAACCATTTAATGTCATACATAATTGTCCTAAGTTTCCTAACTTTTGGAGTATCAGAAATGCCTCACTCCTATTCCAGGAGCTACCACTCTATCGAAGTCCTAACAACTCTTTCTCGCTTATTGCCTATATTTTCTTTCCTTCTCAGAGAATTCCCTAATATAGTGGAAAAGGGTTTCTGAAAAGTAAATACCTTGTCAAGTGTTAGTTTTGATAATGTTTCCTGTGGTCGTTGAGACACGCATAACTGAATAACAAAAGAGCCTTTCTAAAAGTCATCACTTATGCATTGACTTGGCATTCAGTACATCCAAAACCATTCAACAAAAATATTTGTATAGCCTCATCTTCCTCTACAGATCCGTACCTGCCTGCTAAATTGTTCCAGGAAGGGGTCATGTATATTTTTTACTTCCCTACCCCTTTGTTCATTCTATTTTCATAGTTTGTAATGCCCTTTGAGCTTTGCCCTTCTTTCCTTTTTTTTTTTTTTTTATTGAGACAGAGTCTCACTCTGTTGCCCAGGCTGGAGTACAGTGATGCAATATTGGCTCACTGTGACCTCCACCTCCTGGGCTCAAGCAACCCTCCCACCTCAGCCTCCCGAGTAGTTGGGATTATAGACATGCTCCATCACGCCCAGCTAATTTTTGTAGTTTTTTGGTGGAGACGGAGTTCCACTATGTTGGCCAGGCTGGTCTCAAACTCCTGACCTCAAGTGATCTGCCTTCCTCAGCCTCCCGAACTGCTGGGGTTACAGGAGTGAACCACTGTGCCCAGCTACAATTGTCTTAGCTATGGAAGTTCTATTCATATCTCAAAGTCAGGTTCAAAAGATTGCTTTCTTTCTCTAAAACTTTCCTCAGCCTCTTGTATTTCAGACCAGGTTAACTGCCCCTTATAGTGTTTCCACAGCATTTTTCCCATTTCTTTTGGCATTTGTCATACCTATACTTTAATTTTTTCTCTTTATTCTTGTCTTTCCTACTTGATTGCTAAATCCCTGAAGGCAGAATGATGTTAATGTCTACATACACCATAATGAACACCTTTAGTATAATGAGCTCTGATATCTAGCAAGTTATTTAGCCTTTTGGTCTTCTTTTTATACTTAAGAATAATAAAGTTGTCTATCACAAAATATTATTATGAGAATGATATTGAATAAAATGTTGAATATAAGTACAATGCCTGGCAGAGCAAATGCTAAAAAAAATTAGTTCTTAGTTTAAAGTAATGACCATATAATGAATATAGGCTCATTTCATGAATCCTCCAAGAAATCTAGCAAAATGTATTGCATATAATAGGCACTCAAATACTGAATTAAATTGATATCTACAACTGTATTCTCTAAGCTCTGAAAGCCAAGAGCAAATCCCTTTCAGCAGCAAAATTATGAGGGAATTCTGTAGTTCAAAAATCCTCTTCCAGGGTTGATGCACTTTCATAAATTACCTGTATGAAGTGGTAAATTTCAGTTGCATAAACCCAGTCTCTGCTTGATACTGCCTTTTGTGGATAAATAAGTGAAAGCTGGGGCCTGAAATACCAGTTGGATATAAAAGCAAGCCTTAGGTAGACAAAACATAGAAATTTAACACCATAGATCTTCCATCCTCCTATTGTGCTGATCACTTCTAACTCCAGGCAGGCAGGGTTCTAGTCACTGGAAACAGGAAGTCCTCACTGACTAGGCAGCCGGGAGCTGGCAGCTTACCTGTGCCCTCTAAAGGAGTCGGTTTCACCACACATTCTTGGGCTTTAGAAAAAAACAGCTTTTCTTTAGGTTTGTGGATAATGTCACATTATATTTGATTTGGCACAACATGCTGAAAAAGCAAATGTCTCTGGAGGGCTTTAGATATGAGTCTCAGTTTCATATCTATCTGGCAATAGTAAATTCTGATATTTACCTAGTAAATGATTATATACATTAAACCCTAAAATTACACATCAGAAAGAAATACTGTAAAATCTAAAGAAGCTATGTGTAGGTGTAGGTTTTAATCTTATATGATCTATTAACAACAAAGCTGTCAGAATTTTGTTTTCTGTGTATATTTATACATTTAATCTCCTAGCAAACTCTTGCTATTTTCTTTATCTTTGTCTAAAATCAATGGAAATAATAATAGTAGCTAAATAAACTTTGGAAGACTAATACTTATTCTCACAGTGAAGGTATAAATCTTTAGATGAATTTAAGAGAAGCAGTTTGAATAGTAGCTTTTATGAAGATGGAGAGAAGCAGAAAGCTTCTAGTATTCACAGAGAGACATGAGAGATATTTTTTAAAAACTTTTCTTTAATAATTCAAACCTAGCTAAAGAAGGCTTGTGCTATCTTTTGTGTGGACTGAGAGGTGTTTGAACATTAGATGTCAAACCGATTCTTTCCCAAGAGAAGATTATGAGTGAGGTAAAAAACAAGTGGAGTGGAATAGAAGGGAGAAAACTATTCTCTGGCATTTATTATTAAAATTGTATACTATATAACATTATATAGTATACAATACAAAATGGTACAAATGAGTTTTAGCACCTGTTAAAGAAAGTTTATGGGAGGCGATTGTTTTGGACCAGCCTCCAGCCCTAGACCCCAGCAGACTAGACCAAAATAGAATGGAGTCACGTGTGCTAAGTGCAACCTACTCAAACTGAACTTGGAAACTGCCCAGTTTTCCAAACAAACAGGACAGTCCAGTCGAACTGTGTCAGCATAATAAGGAAGTCCTCTCTGGTTTTAACCCCATAAGTCACATTGTCACTTTGAAATGATCAATCTGCTTTTTGTTCACCTTTTCTGCTTTCTTCAGACCTTTTTCTGCCTATGAAACCAATCGCCTCGGCTCAGCTCATGGAATATTTATTTTGTTTTATAGAATGATGTGTTGCCTGATTCTAGAATCTGTGAAAACCATTAGTTATTTAAACTAAATTTGTTTTTATTTTGCCTTTGACACATCTTAAATGTTTAAATATCTAGAATGAAAAATGGTAAATTATTTTAAAATATAAGTGAGAATATGTTTAGTAAGATTTTCAAGAAGCATTGTATATATGACAGAGCTCTTGATTTAAACTATGAAGTAGTAGATTTTTAACAGATTTTACAAGGTAAGACATGTTTTAGAATTGCTATCTTAAAATAATAAGTTGGCATCATTATTATCCAGCTATAATGAAAAAGTTTATGAGTAATATTTTTATGCACTTCTATATATTCAGAATTTTGACTAGAGCACATTTTGACTTTATAATGAGAAAAGAGCTATTAAATAAATAAGATCAAATGCATGCAATTAATAAAGATTAGCAGAGAAGTAGCGTTAGTTCAGATCTGTGTTTTTACATGTTCTGCTTTAACTTCATAATTTATCTTTCAATTTCTTTCTATAGATCATAATTGCACTGATAGTTACTGCTGGCATTTTAAATTTAAAGGTCCTTTTATTTAGAATAACAGAAACTCCAAACCTCAGCATCACAAAATACAACCATGTAACCATGTAACAAACCTGCACATTAATCCCTGAATCCTAAAATAAAAGTAGAAATTGAAAAAAGAAGCAATTTAATTAACAATTGTCTTTTTTTTTTCTGCTTTAAGTTAAAGATCGAAAAATAGTAAAATTGTAAGCTTAGTTCAATTATACATGTTTTGTAGGGCATTCTTTTCAATAAACGTGATTTCAGGGAATGAAAGAAAAGCTAGACAAGATTCATCAGCGGTAACAGCTTGAATGCAGGATATTGAGAGCTTTACACTGTCAAACAAAAGAGTCCATGCAAACTATCAGAGGCAGAAAGTACTGCTCATATACATTTGGTTTGTAGACACAGAGACACAGAGTCTCTGGAGCACTGAAAAATAAAACAGATAGTAAAGGTCGATGTCCACCTAACAGGTAATTTCACCTTTTACTAATTCCACCTCACGCTTGAAAATTAGCTACCACCTAAAGTACCAAAATTGAATAGAAGCCAAAGAATAAACTAGTGTCACCTGTTCCATTCCCATCTCTCTGAATGCTCAAATCATGAGTCTTCATGTCTTTTCTATTGCTTTTTTTTTTTTTTTTAATGAGATAGGGTCTCACTTTGTCCCCCAGGTAGAGTGTAGTGGTGCAGTCATAGCTCACTGCAATCTTGACTTCCCAGGCCCATATGGTTCTCCCACTTCAGTCTCCAAGTAACTGAGACTGCAGGCGTGCACACACCACACCAAGCAATTTTTTTTTTTTTTTTTTTTTTTGGTAGAGACAAGGTTTTCCCATGTTGGCCAGGCTAGTCTTGAACTTCTGGATTCAAGCAATCTTCCCTCCTTGACCCCCTAAATTGTTGGGATCGCAGGCGTGAGGCACACTGCACCAGGTCTCCATTTCTAAAAAGCTAAGTGATTTCTGGCGGAAACAGAATAAAAATGGGCTACCTGACTTGGTGATGTTTCTACACTGTCTCATAACTTTCTTATTCCTTAAGGCTATACATTCCACAATTCAGCTGGCTCTCTTTTGCTTATATTTCTCAATAAACAAAGACAATTTATTGCATAATTTTTTTTGAGATTTTGGTTGTGAAAAATGTTTTACATTTGAACGAAGATATCAAATGACAAGAAACCAAGCTCTGAGCACTTGGGATTCAGCAGTGCTCTGTCCTGTTTTCAGTGACTATGTACTCAGTTATTTACAGATCCAAGTGTGTGCTCACTTAGTATTAAAAAATGGAAGAAGAGACAGCCAAATATAGAAGATTTTTTTCACAGCACTATGGTAATTTGACAAATTTTCCACATTAAAAATGATAGTTATATTCTACTCTAAGGAGAGTGAAATCGAGACTGAAAACTGATTCCTTATTTCAGATGCATAGAGCCACATACCTCAAGAAATATGCCTCTGTCTAGTTGCAGGGAGACGTGTGCTTTAGGAAACAAAGCGCTCACCCTCATGTTGCTATAGCTACACTTGTGTAACTTTAAGAATTCTGCAAAAATGAATCCCATTATATTGAAGAACAAAACACCAGAGACATTTCACTTGACAGAAAATTTAAATATATCTCTTCACAGAATATTTATAACTTTTAGTACTTTGCAAGGGAATGACCTGTTACTGTAGTAGTTCCGTTCATTATATATGCATAAATTTTAAGACCACTGCTATTTGCATAGTACAAAAGAAATATTTGCATGCTGGGACATAATGAGAATCCTTCACAATGAAAAGTTTCATAGTTTATGGAAAATGTTTAGTTTTAATATGCTTGGTTCTTCAATTTGGGAATACGCCACATTCTTTTGTAAACTGCTATAAATTGGAAAGATCTTCCCCACTGCTTCATCAAATGCTTCTGGACTATAGGCTTCACCTCTGTTGCTTGTCATGATAAAGAAAAATTGATAGCATGAAAAGGAAATGGAGATTCTTCTTTTTCGAAAATAGCAAGGCTTATGAAAAACTAGCATTGGTTCATGCCAGAATCAAAAATCACAGTTCACTTACAAGCACTAATATTACTTATGCTATTATCCTACTGTTAATCATATTATAAGGAAAAGGCCCATGAGACATACTGTTTCTACTCTTTTCCATCATGTCCTTTTCAACGAATTCCTTCAAACTTTTTCTTCTGGTACAGTCAAGAGGCATCAACATGCTGTCTTTAGGAGCATAATCCCTTATGTCTGAGACCGGAGTTCAAAGCCTTGACAATGTTCTTCATTAGTTGTCCTACTTGCCTCTTCTACTAAATGGTGTTAATCACAGAGTCTACATATATCGGTTGTGAGGTTAAATGAGAACTCTTACCTCAGTGCTGAACCCAGTAAGTTCTCGTGTGAGTTCGCTATTATAGTTGGTATTTTTGCAGGAATAAACATAATAGCAGTGATAATGGCTATGGCACACTGTACTACCAGGAAGGTGGTATGCAGAATATATAAATTGTATCAGTCACTGTGACTTGAACTATTAATCGCCAAAACTTAAATACAGTGCCTTTGTCCTCATATTTCACGTTAGCATTAACACTCAAGCAAAGACATTCAGTCATTTGAAAACAATTTTTAAAGAAACATAAATAGTATAGGTTGTTTTAACATAGAGGTCTTTACTGTAACATTGATCCTGAGGATAACATTGTGGTAAAAATTATGCTTGGAAATTCATCCACTTAAAGATATTTACAACCCTGTGTCAGAGTTGAGGTGACAAACCAAAGACAACCTGTGCTCTAACAAACACTCAAATATTATCTCTATTTAGATATAAATTTATATGCACATCGTAGTCATATCTATACTTATATATAGAAATACTACTTACAGGTTACTAAATGAGCATATACTTGGATCTGTTGGCAAGATTGGTCTCAAACTCTGGGCTCAAGCAATCTGCCCACCTTCACCCCCCAAAGTGTTGGGATTACAGGTGTGAGCCACACTGCACCAGGTCTTAATTTGTAGCACTTGAAAATTTATAACGAATGAAAATTTATAATGAATCAATAAATCCTACATTTTTTGCAGATTTGTTATGTTATCTAGACAAAATTATTCTAAAAACATTAAAGTAAAACCACCTTCTCAGCTGTTACACACCTGAAATATCTCTCAGTCCTGTTTGCCAAATAAAATTCTAGTTTCTTTCATGTTTACCATTCTATTGGGGACACCCCCAGTTCCACTTTGGTCTGTGTCAAACAGTTTTAATGCCACATGCCAGTACATAATTTCCATTTATTTAGTGTAGAGTTTTCCTGCCTTCATTTTATTATTTTTGAGATGGAGTCTGGCTCTATTGCCCAGGCTGGAGTGCAATGGCATGATATCGGTTCACGGCAACTGCACCTCCCAGGTCAAGCAATTCTGATTCTCTCACCTCAACCCCCAGGTAGCTGGGACTACAATTGTGTGCCATCACGCCCTGCTAAATTTTGTGCCATTAGTAGAGACAGGGTTTTGTTACCTTGGCCAGGCTGGTCTCAAACTCCTGACCTCAAGTGATCTGCCCACCTCAGCCTCCTAGAATGCTGGAATTACAGGAGTGAGCAATGGTGCCTGGCCTTAACTTCATGATTACTTACCTGCCCTTTCATGCTGCCCAATTCCAAAAGGTGCCCCTCTGCAAACAGTCATCTGCCATTGAGACATCACGGAAGTAGGCTACCTATCCTTGGCCTCTATAAAATTATCTGGTTATATTTAATGACAAAAGTGAAACAATTCTTTTCCCTGTTATCAATACAGCACAACTGGAAAACACAGTCATGAATCAGACTCTTACATAAATATACTTAAGATTTTTACTGTTCTCTAGAATTGAACTCCTCAGTGTTTAATTCATAGGCAAATCACATGAGGAAATGGCTAAAATCTAAATTCAGATTCAGTGGGCCTCAGTGGGACTTGAGAATGTGCTTTTCACAAAGCTCCCAGATGATTCTGATGATGCTATTCCAAGGTCCACACTTTATCAAACAGAAGCTAAAGTGATCCTAATAGTATCCTTTATTTTGATAATTATAATTTCATTCAACTTTATTAATGTAAAATTTGGCATATTCCGGGCCAGGTACAGTGGCTCACGCCTGTAATCCCAGCACTTTGGGAGGCTGAGGAGGGTGGATTACCAGGTCAAGAGTTTGAGATAAGCCTGGCCAATATGGTGAAACCCCATCTCTACTAAGAACACAAAACTTTAGCCATGCGTGGTGGCATAGACCTGTATTCCCAGGTGCTTGGGAGGCTAAGGCAGGAGAATCACTTGAACTCAAGACATGGAGGTTGCAGTGAGCTGAGATCATTCCACTGTACTCCAGCCTGGATGACAGAGCGAGACCCCATCTCAAAAACAAACAAACAAAATTTGGCATATTCCTCTATAATTTTTGTCCCATAAATTCCAGCCTTCCTTAATTCAACGTTTAATGGCACACAGACTACTCTCTAGAAGTTTAACATTGTAAAGGACATGCATACCTTCTGGTAGAGACTTGTATGAATCTTTTCCACAATATTTCAAAAATTTTTCTAAACGCTGGGCACGCACATACACATAAACAGTGACAGGAGCTGGACATTTTATTTTATCTCTCATAATCATCATCAAAAGGACATTCTAGGACATTGTCAGATGACACTGGTAAAATGGAATGATTTATGAGAGCGCTTAAAATTCATTTTTTACTTTCCAGTTTTTGGGAGGGTGTAAGGTATGAAGAAGAAAGAAAATTTCAAGTCTCTCAACTACAGGAGGTAGTAATGATGGCTGAAGTCTCTCATTTTATTCGTAAAAAAACTCTTAAATACAATAAAATGAGGTTTTTTTTGTGGTGGAATAAGTTGTTAGTTATGTAATGATTTATGATAATTCTTTCCATCATTCTTAGCCAAAGAGATCCTGAGACAAAGTTGGGTTTAAATCTTAAATCTTAGTTCTGCCACTAACTAGCTTGGTGACCTAGAGCTCAATCTTAGGAAACATCTGACACTTAATATTCATTTGAATATTCATTACTAATATTGCTTATACTGTTTATTACAGAGAACTTTGAAATTACAGTTATGGACGTGACCAAATGGCAAGAATGAGGTAAGAATGGATGACTGCCTTGGAGCACATGAGAGCGGGGATGCCCAGAGGTTTTACAGAGCCTTCAGTTAGCCTGTTGGTCCTGTCTTACATTTCCAAGTTTTTCTTCATGTTATTTATCTAAACATAAACAGGGCTAAAAGCTATATTCTATGTTATAGAATATAGTTAAGATCAGTGAAGAAATTAGCACCTAGAAATTTGACAAGAATTCAGAAGTCCTCAAATTCATAAGTTGACAGAAAATTTGATGTTCATAAAATTTATGTTGACCTAAATAAGGGCCAAAATATATTCTGAACATTTCAGCTAAATTTATCCATCTAATTATTTCTTAGATATTCCTAAAAAGATTTCAGTCACATTGTCTTGAAAACTGTGGAAGCAACACATATCCTTACTATCTGCATTTTAAATTAAAGCAAATAAAGAATAAACTTTTCTGCTTAAATTTAGTATAAACAGTGAAAAATAGTGTTCAAATTAAACACAATTTTGAAAAAAAAAGTACACTGATAAATTGTTAAGGAAACTTTAAACATATATACATTTAATTGCAATACAATATTTCCATCTATGAATCTAATGACTGTTTGGAGTTTCCTCAATAATGAAACAGGGGCTTCAGCTTAATTATTACGATTTTGAGGAAATTTCACAGGACTGCAGTGCCCATGATTACATTGTTCCTTTATACTTTCTTGAATGCAACCATTTTCATCTAGGGTGCAGGTAGATATCCAGTCAAATGTGATGGCACATGCATTTAATGTCATGGCATAGATATAAATATGTTATTTACATGTGATTACTTTGCAAACAAACTGTTATTATATAGTTGTTTTGGGTATTTTTTTGTGTGTTGTCTATTGAGGTTTTAAAATTTCTTCCTGATTTGAGAGATATAACTTGATGTTTATTCTGGAGAATTAAAATATGCAAATGAATTATTAAGATATGTATTTATAATTTAATTTTATTCAACAGTGCAATAATACAAATGTAGAAATATTACTTTCTAAATCTATGGGGATGCATAATGCAAAATTATAAATAACTTAAACCATACTGAATATGTTTGAATAAAATTTTTACTGCTGATTCCTCCTATATTTAATTATAAGGTTTAAAATGTATTTTTCCTCCAGGTACCAGATACTTTAAATAACAAATGCTATTTTTGTGGTACATTATCATATCATTTAGAATATGAACTGATTATCCATACTAAATTGAGTTATACATTATTCTTATTCCTAATGCTGATTTGGATATATTTCTGTACTGGAAACTATGGGAAGACTGAAGCACAAGCTAACATTTATATGACAACAGAAAAACCCAAATAAAAAACATTTGGATCTGAACTAAAGGGAATGCATCTGATCAAATCTAAATTGCAATGGTATAACATTATCTAGTAATGTTAACACATAAAGGAGCTGCTGCTAGAATCCAAATTTACCTTACCGATATCACAAAAGTTAAGTGGTGTTACTAAAATTTGATTCTTAGGACATTTCTACAGGAGCCAAGTGTATTCAAATGTTCTGTGCAATTTGCCTCAAAATGTCTTTTTCAGTAATGATCATTTATAAGGCTTGTAATGAAACACAAAGAGTGAGAGAACACATGGTTATGTGGGTGTTAGGAGGGTAGATGTAAATTCCAGGGCCTGGAACCAAAGTCTTGAAGAAAGGATTCCCCTATCAGTCCATCCTGGTTCAAAACAACTAATTGCACTCCAAAATTTTAAGGAACAAGTTAATTAAGAACAAGGACTAACATTTTACTATCAGGGCCAGGGGGTCAATTATTCCTAATGATATGAAATCATTTCCAAGTATATCCCTTAAAACTCTTCATTTACTAGGGCTAGGGAAGTTTGAGGGAGTAACTAGGTGAGGTCTTGGCTAAATCTCTGTTGTACCTATGGGCTCATCTTATGCAAGTGCTTTCCTTGCTTGAGACTGTTTGTTAACCAGAACAGACCCTAAAGAAATAGCAGAGGCTGGGCCTGGTACCTCATGCCTGTATTCCCAGCACTTTGGGAAACCAAGGCAGGTGGATCACGAAGTCAGGAGTTCGAGATCAGCTTGGCCAACATGGTGAAACCCCATCTCTAAAAAAATACAAAAATTACCTGGGCACAGTGGCAGGAGCCTATAATCCCAGCTACTCAGGAGGCTGAGGCAGGAGAATTGCTTGAATCTAGGAGGTGGAGGTTGCAGTGAGCCAAAATCATGCCACTGCACTCCAGTCTGAGTGACAGAGCAAGACTCTATCTAGAAAAAAAAAAAAAAAAAAAATAGCAGAGAAACTGTCTGGACTGCATAAGAGACTAGAACAACACATTCCATTCAGAGTGACGTTGGAAAGTAGAAATTCAAATATATTTGGGTCCTGGACTTTTTCAGGTGTTCTAAAATTCCTTTGGGTTTTCTGTTTTGTGGAATGATTCTTGGACTAAATACATATGTTACATTTACTGGTCATAAAAATTAATTTGAAATACAGAGCAATAGCAATAAATTAACTACAGGCAAAGGCAAAAAACATGCAGGGATCTCACAAACAATATTGAGTGAACAGAAACAAGACTCATAAAAGTACTAATTGTATGATTCAATTTACATCAGTTCAAAACTGAGGAAACTAATCTATGGTATTAGAATTGTGGATGGTGGTTATACTTTAGAGGGAGTGGGAAGAGAGGGAGGAATAGTAGAGGAGAGGGACTTTCTCTATTTGGATTGAGTTGCTGATTATACGCATAGGTTTAGTCTGTGAACATTCTTTGAATTCAACGAGTATTATTTGTGTGCACACTGTACTTTAATAAAAGTTGATTTAAAATGATTTGAGGCCATCAGAGAGGGAGGATATCTATATGCTCTACAGTGGTATTTACATGTAAATATACATTGTGTGAAATGAGTAATATCAACCTGTTTACAATAACCAGATTAATTCATTTAGAAATAATAAAATCAGTGAATGGACTAATTTTACTATTTAAAGACCTCTGTAATTATAACCCAGGTTCACTGCTGAACGAAAGTTCTGTTCTGATAACAACAGATTTCAATTTTGTTTGAAATTAAAAAATGGAAAATGATTTTTGACTTCTTTTTGCCGTTGTTTGTTTTCTGAGACAGTTTCACTTTTGTTGCTCAGGCTGGAGTTCAATGGTGATCTCGGCTCACTGCAACCTCCGCCTCCTGGGCTCAAGAGATTCTCCTGCCTCAGTCTCTCAAGTAGCTGGGATTACAGATGCCTGCCATCACGCCTGGCCAATTTCTGTTTTTATAGTAGAGATGTGGTTTCAATATGTGGGCCAGGCTGGTCTCCAACTCCTGACCTCAGGTGATCCACCCACCTTGGCCTCCCAAAATGCTGAGATTACAGGCATGAGCCACTGTGTCCGGCCTATTTTTTTTTTTTATTTCTGCACACCCTATGGATAATAAAATCTGCTTCCTCATTTAAGTTATGTGACTTTATCAAGAAATTGTATAAATACTTATAATCAGGTATGTGTCACATGCTTTGCAAATATCCAATTCTATTCTCAGAAAAAATAAAGAACTTTAAAAGTATTCCTATTTGACAAAAAGGGGGAAATGAGACTCAGAAGATTGAAGTATCTTCTCTGAGATCAAATTACCAGTAAGAATAAGTGCTCTGTCTAACATAAATCTTGTATTTTCATTCATGACACCAGTGGTTCTCAAACTCCCTGTGTAACAGAATGAGACCATTGTGCAGCAAAGGGCTTATTAAACAGAGACTACTGCAACCCACTCCCAGGCCTTCTGCTTCAGTGGGTGTGGAGTGGGGCGCAAGAGCATGCATGTCTAACAAGTCCCCAGGTGACACTGCTGGGGCTGGTGCAGCATCACACTTTAGGGCCACTGTGCCACCCCAGGATATATGTGGTCTCTCTCCCTTACCCTTACTTGCCTGTGCCCACCTTGAGGTTTAGAGTCTGGTTTTTTTCACTAGGGCATCACTCTATTCCCAGAGCCTAACAGAGTGTTTGGGATATAGGAGGCATCAATAAATACATAGGAATAAGTAGATCATTGAAGAGAGTCTTTTTTTTTTTTTTCCTTTTTTGAGATGGGGTCTCACTCTGTTGCCCAGCAGGAGTGCAATGGTACCATCTCAGCTCATTTCAACCTCTGTTTCCCATCCTCAAGTGATTCTCCTGCTTCAGGCTCCCAAGTAGCTGGGATTACAGGAATGCAACCAGCCCTGGTAATTATTGTATTTTTAGTACAGATGGGGATTCACCATGTTGGCTAGGCTGCTCTCAAACTCCTGACATCAAGTGATCTGCCTGCCTCGGCCTCCCAAATTGCTAAGATTACAGGCATTATCTAGTGCTCCCAGCTTCAAGAAAGTCATCATAAGATACTTGCAATGGCTCAGCTCCTCTTTGATCCAATTAAACATAAATTGTTATGATAGAATTCCAGAAGGTGAAGTGAACTTCCTCATTTTACAGATGGGGCAACTAAGTTCCAGAGAGCACAAGTGAAACTGCCTAAGGATTAGGAAGCCAAGAAAAGAAACAGCTGCCTGTTAGTATTTTCCTTCTTTAAAAGAATACAGCTTATTAAGCTGTCTAGGGAAGTGATGGAAAAATCAGACAATAAACCATTTATCTTAGTGTTTTATCTGTTGCTTCAAACTCAGACGTGGAAAATATAAGAATTTAAATGTGTGTGCTCAACACAGATTTCGTGCCTATGATGTACCAGGCACATTGGGGAGCGTAAGAGATTTCTAAAGCACAGTTCCTTCCATCAAAATTGTACCGTCCAGTTAGAGAGATGAAATTCACACATGAATCCCACACAGTGCTACAGTCAGCATACATTGAAAGTAGCGTGGTGCTTGTTATGCATGCAAGCACTGACAGAGGAAGAGCACTCTTTGGAGATGATAAAGCTTCAAGAAGAGGTGGAGTTTGAGCAAGGCCTAACAAAATTTGAACTGGCAGAAGAAGAGGAGGTGGGGGAGTAAAATAGATTAAGTGCACAGCATAGGACATAAAACAGACATGAAAATGTGTGTTTTGTAGTTGAGGATGGGGACACATTTGGGAATAAGTGAATGATAACAGGGTACATTAACAGACTTTCAGAAAAACTTAGAAACCACTGAATATTGCTGAATAACTGTGGTTACTGGGGCAGGGTAGTGACACAGGAAAAGGAAAGGTTGAGTTTCTCTTTCTCACACTTTACATGGCCGACCCTTGTAACTGCCCCAGGGTCCACTGAAGGTTAAAAACAGTGGCTGAGAAAATGCATTCCTAAGTCTGAGACCCTTCCACCATGTTTATCTCAACACAGTGGATATAATATCTCATTATATCCAACCTATGGCAAACAGAACTCTTGGCTCATATTATCTAAGATTTCCAAATTTATTTTCCTGCATATGAAGAATGCACCATATATTTTATAGCCACTGCCTGCACTTCTCTGTTTCTAAGAGGATGACTCCTCTACCCTTGTTTGCCATGAACCTGTGCCATGCAACCAGGCTGTTACCCTATCCTCCACCAACAATCACAATTCTTTCATGTGAACAGCTTTTTTTCTTTTTTGGTCTTATATATGTATATAAATGTGTATATATATATTTTATAAAATGTATGTGTATGTGTATATACATTTGTATGTATGTATATATTATATATATAATATATATACACACACACATATATATTTCTTTGGTCTGTGGTTATATTGTAAATCAAAACTGCCATTCCTGAAGTTATGTGAACCTCGGTGCAAAAGCCTCCCTAAAATTGTTCCCAGAGAAATTCCCTAAGTAGCCTTTCATCTGTCTTTTTTGTACATCAACCATATTCAGTCATTTGTGTCCATGATCCAACTAGCCCATCTGCTCCTGTTTTTAATAATTTTCTAGCACATTGCTTAGTTCAGCAGCCCCTCCAAACTCAATGAGGCCATTCTGACTCAATTGTTTGTTCTCCGCTTTCTCTTACAAAAGTTTGTATTTTGCTTTGAAAGGCTGCTTTTTCACCCAAGCCATTCCAATGCTCTCTAGGGACTCCCCACCTTACTTACCCTCCTGTGGTTAAGATATTGTTGTCTCATCTTCAGGATGCATTGTTCAGGATTTGTTTATTTTAGAGGATAAATTCTAGTTGTTATTCAGCAACAACTTTTATATTGCTATAGTCTCCTTCCAATTAAGGAAATTCTTAAATCTACATGTGGATTCCAGGGAATATTTGAGTACTTTCTAAAATGTGATTTTACAAGGATTAGTAGATCATAATACAGAGCAAATTTGAAAATGATTTTCACAAAAGACCACAGAGAGAGGCTGTTTCTGAAAGTTAATCCATGCGGCATTGTAAATGCTTTCTGTCAGCATTTGGTTATTCTAATAATATACCTATTGTTTATTGTCACAGGTTTTTAAAAAATCTATAAATGTATATTTTAATTAGGTAGAAATATTATACCATATGTAGCTAGCTGTCAATCTTCTTGCATATATACGTTAAAGAAGAAGTTGAAAATTGAATCTTTAGCTTGGATAAAACATTTCAGCAACTATGAGAGTTTAACACAAAAACAAAAGGCAACTAACCAGGGGGAAGAAACCCACTTCAATCTCTTTATTATAAATCGCAAGTGAATGAATCTATTATAAATTCAGTGTTTATCTTGCTAATTATAAAAAGAAATCATTAATCCTAGACTACTAAGTGAATTCATCAAATTAGAACGGAAAACCAAGTATAAAAACTGACCAAGCATTAAGAGGTACTCTGAAAGCATTATCTACATTGCCCAAATCTCTGCATTTATAAAGTTTATTCATTAATTCTATTAGTTTCTCATTATGGGCTGTTAAAATAAGAAGTAATGTATTACTATAATAAATGTTTGATGTTAGTAACTAATAATTATTTCCAAAGACTTTTTAATTAACCAGTAGTTTTATAAACCACAAGGCAAGGCAAATTAAATACTACTTTAGAAAAGAAAATATTTCTTTAAGTGCTTTTGCTTATTTTTTTAAAAGAAGGTAAATCATTAAAAACAACTAAAATGGACTTTTCAATTTTAAAGTAGTAGCAAATGGAATTGAAAATATGTAGTGTTTTTATTATATTTTGAAAACACTTGTTAATTCCCTATGGTACTGACTCACTTTCAAATTTTTGAATGTATACCAGAAAGAGATATTCTTGTGCTGAAAATCCACTGGAGAATTATTCTTGATATAGGATAGCAATATCTATCCTATTATTTCATTCGGATGTAAATGTGTATACATTTCTTCTACATCCTTGCCTTCAGGGAAGTTTTATTTCAGCATAATAAATGTTTGAAAATACATGTTAATAGCATATAGCTTTTATTTCAGCTGTGGGCAACTGTATGGGAAAGATATTTTAACTGGTTTAAAAAAAATAAAAACCCTTTCAGACTCTATATTGTGAAACACACATTAGTTGGAAAGAAAAAAAAAATGCCATTTAAAGGCATGCTCAGGGGGTAAATTTCAAGCTCTCTTGCCCCTGACATGATCAACTACTCTTTCTCTTTCTACGTGTATATGTGTGTTTGTGTAATATATAGCTCCTCCCCGCAAGAAAGATGCCATCAAAAAGGGGTGGGGAGCCTCTGAAATCATTTGCAGTGTGGATTTACCAACATTGTTTCAGTTTATGTCTTCCCCAAGGCAATAAGCCTGTGCAGATGTTGAGGAAACCAAATTCCTACAGTGTTTGAAACACAAATCATTAACTTGTTACCAGTCTACATTGGAAGTCAGAATACATAACAGCTTAAATATGTTAACTTAGATGCAGTCAAGCTTGCTCCCATTCATTTGAACTACTGAGAATTGAGTACAAAATCCACAAACTTCGTATGCCTTGGAGGTTTGCTTTGTTCTCTTGAGAATACACTACTATGTCTGAATACATTCTCCTGATATTTCTACAATTCAGCAATTTGATAGACATTCACAGTGAGAAGAAAATATAACAAGTCAATATTAAAAAGCAACAAATGCAAAATCTTATTGGACAGAACCTGATAAAAGATGTTACTGTTGAACTCATTAATCTAATGCCTCACCACTGTTGAAGTGACTCAGCCCACTCAAGCTAAATTCATTCAGGTAGCTATTACTTGTTAAGTGCCGACTATTTTCTAGAAAACCCAAGTTCAAACAACCTGCATTTTCATGAGCAGAAAAATAAAAACTCTCTTATACTCTAGTTTGAAAAAAGAAGAAATAAACAAAATAAAATGAGTAAAAACCTCTAGAATTGGTGATAAATATAATGGAGATAAGTAAAATATAAAAGAGAAATAGAGTGAGGAGAAAGAGCTGTGTTTTAAATGGGCAGGCCTCACTGAGATGGTGGAATTTGAGAGGAGATCTTACTGAGAAATAAGTCAAAGGGATACCTGAAGAAGAACATTCCAGGAAGAAGGGACTGGGTGAAATTCTTGAGATCGAACAGCACCCCAGTTACTTTCCATATAGCTTGTTTGTCCACTGAACATCAGAGTTCTTAGGACTAGTATAGCATAAGATAGTTGTGGTGGTTAAATCAGGAATCCCTGAAAAGAACTTTGCCCAGTACCGGGAAATTAACTTATTACATTTTAGCAACTGTCTTCATCTGATGAAATGCTAAAATTACTTATTTCTTCTATCTTCCCCAGAGATATTATCAATGTACACAGCTATGTGTCAAGCAACTGAGACATGTGCTAGGGAAACCAAAGCATGACAAACGTGTCCTGAATTTTAGGATTTCGGCTCTATGAATATGACGACAAAAGTATGCATGACCAATGCACATATAACAGAGAGGCAAAGTTAAAATATTAAGAAACTGGGGCCTGGTGTGGTGCCTCACACCTGTAATCCAGCACTTTGAGAGGCTGACGCAGGCAAATTCCCTGAGGTCAGGAGTTCAACACCAGCCTGGACAACATGACAAAACCCGTCTCTACTAAAAATACAAAAATTAGCTGGGCGTGGTAGTGCACACCAGCTACTAGAGAGGCTGAGGCAGGAGAATTGCTTGAACCCAGGGCGTGAAGGTTGTGATGAGCTGAGATTACACCATTGCACTTCAGCCTGGTCGACAGAGCTAGACTCCATCTCAAAAAAAACAAAATTGGTTGAAATAATACTATGAATATTTGCAGTTAGTTTTATAACCATGCTTTAAAACAACTTCATTTTTTATACTGTTTTATATGGTACAATGAAGTTTGAAACTGATGACAAAATTCACCCACATTTCTTTACTTGACCTTCATGTCATAGAACATCTATAGATTTTGTGTAGTATACTAAAACTCAGAAGTGTTGCCAAGATAATTTCTCCTCTGTTCACGGAAATTTCTTGTTGTCTGTTTTTCTTTTCATACAATGACTGAAGACATTGATTCTTCATTTCTAGACTAATAGGAAAGGCTCACAGAATCAATATCCATATTATCAATTGGAGCTTGGTGGTCAGGTATAGATCCAAGGTCTCTGCAGATAATGTTCCATTTATGAAGAAAACAGTATTCAAATTTGTGGTACGAATACTATCCTACCTTTCAATGATATTGACCTACTATTGACTTGGGAGGGACTGATTATTACTGAAAGAACATCAAATAATTTCTTCTTTACTTGAAACATAGCATCTCAAACTGTATGTTTGAGCTGCGGCTCACTACCAATATGTACCTCCTTCACATTGAAGGTGAGACAACATTTCGCCTTCCCAGAGAGAAAAGACATTGAAATTCCTCAGAACATTCAAGGTGAAGAGACAGAACTTGAAAGTCCTGAAGAGACAGAGGAAGAGCAGAATAATAAGGCATATTAGGTGGTCAACTATTTTCTCACAATGAATTAAGATGAATACAAACCAGAAAGAGCATTTCAAATACACAGAGAACACACACATATTTGCAAAATGCCCTAAAATCACTCCTCTTGAATAGTAGTTGAAAGAGGAACATATTTATATGCCGATTTTTGTGGCACCAACCCTTGGCTGTGCATAGTGTTCAATATAGGTAAAATGTGAATAATGCCTTTGTCAATATCCGCTAAAATGAAGATGGGTCTCCTCTCTGAGAATATTGTAGCTGGACTAAATATTTTATAGCAGAAAATTAGGCAACTGTCTCACATCATATACACCATGGTCAAAGCGGAAACCATCTTCCTACTCCTGAAGGAGTTCCTTCCAGGTGCAGGCATCTGGATAAACAGAACAATCCCAACTGTCCTCTGCCCGGTTACTGCACCACAGAGGAGGTGGTTGAATGGTAAGACCAGAGGACTTGGGAAAAACAAACTGTGCTGTCCTAAGCATCATATTTCTCCTTCTTGTGAGCAATCCTCTATAGCGAGAAAGAATGTGGTATTCCACTGGTGTAGGTTCTTCCTCACTAGTTAATAAAAAATACATTTTGGCCACAATGTGCCATGTTTGGTTTTATTTCTCAAATTGTTGGAAAGCTTATATGGGGAAGACAGTTGCTACTTACTGGTTCTTTTCAGAGACCTCAACAATCCCCTACGGATATCTGGCCATTGTAATTAACCAGAAGAGAACATGTGTATAGTGAGAGGTATTGCCAGGGACAGAAGAAGCACTCTCCTAATGCTACATGTCCGGACATTTGGACTGTTTGGAAAGAACAGTTTTAAATACTTTATTTGTAGTTTCCCACTTAAGTTCCCACAACTATCTTACAGATGATAAAACAGAAACACAGAGAAGCTGAATAACTTTCAAAGGTCAATCAGAGGAGGGTAAAAGCATTTGGACCCAGAAAGCCTTGCTGTAAAGTGGGACCCTCAAACACCGTGCTATAAAAATAAAAGCAACTGACAGGAAAAGAAATCCCCCACCATGGCCTGAAAGCCTGAGCACAGGCAGCAAGGGCAGCGCCATGTCCCACCCCAGGGGACGCTCTGCAAGGTTGCCCTTCCCTGATGGAGTACCTGAGCCCTGCCTAAAAGAACTAGTTGATTTCCGCTGATGTGAACTGATTCAAAGTGAGATTGAAAAATGATAAAGAACCCCAGAAGACGTTTAAAATCCTTCCCTGCTCATGCATGCTTTACGTGTTTATAAAGTACACAGGGCAAGTGTGGGGATGCTGAAGATAACCGATTTTCTCATAAAGAGAGCCAGTCAGGCTGATTAGCTGGAAAGGGCTCTCTGGGCCTTCAAGTGAGTGAAATTAGAGAAATTTTCTCTTGAGATCTGAAAGAGAGACCAGGCCTGCCATGGTTTGAATGTGGTCTCACTAAAATTCAGGTGTTGACAATGTGATTGTATTAATGGGGATGGGGTGGGGAATTTATATATATATATATATATATATACACACATACATAATTTTTTTTAACTGTACTTTAGGTTCTGGGGTACATGTGCAGATCATGCAGGATTGTTGCGTAGGTACATACATGGCAATGTGGTTTGCTGCCTCCATCCCCCGTCACCTATATCTGGCATTTCTCCCCATTATCCCTCCCCAACCCCCTAGTCCCCCCCAACAGGCCGCAGTGTGTGATGCTACCTTCCCTGTGTCCATGTGTTCTCATTGATCAACACCCATCCATGAGTGAGAACATGCAGTATTTGATTTTCTGTTCTTGTGCCAGTTTGCTGAGAATGATGATTTTCAGATTTGTCCATGTCCCTACAAAGGGCACAAACTCATTTTTTTTATGGCTGCATAGTATTCCACAGTGTATATGTGCCATATTTTCCTGGACCAGTTTATCATCCATGGGCATTTGGGTTGATTCCAGGTCTTTGTTATGGTAAACAGTGCCACAATGAATATTCGTGTATATGTATCACTATAATAGAATGATTTATCATCAATTGGATATATACCTAATAATGGGATTTCTGAGTCAAATGGAATTTCTATTTCTAGGTCCTTGAGGAATCACCACGCTGTCTTCCACAATGGTTGAACTAATTTACATTCCTGGTGGGGAGTTTTTAAGAGGTGATTAGGCCATGAAGGCTTCTCCCTGGTGAATAGGATTAGTGCCCTTATGAGAGGGTTTGAGGGAGGAAATTTCTCCTTTTTCCCTTCCACCTTCTGCTGTGTGAGGCAGTTTCAAGGAGGCCCCCATCAATACCACCTCATTGATCTTAGACCTTCCAGCTTCTATTAATAGAATCGTGAGAAAAAGAAAAATCGGTTCTTTATAAATTATCCAGCCTAAGGTATTCTGTTATAGCAGGAGGTACAGATTAAAACATGGGCCTAGCGGTCTTAAAAGGCAGAGTCACATGTTAGGTAATTATTATTATCTATATAGCATTTAATATATTACATTAAAATGTTCAATTAAAGATATGATTTCATATAGAAAAGTTCAATTGTAATGGACACCATAGGATGAAAATTAGCTAGGCTATAACTCACCAAAGAGAGCCTAACTGATTCTCAAAACAGTTCACACAAAAATTTAATATGATGTTTTATTTTATATAGTGGCTTGAAAATGAAAAAAATATATATGCATTGTGTTTGGCAATTATTTCAGGTGAAAAGTATACTGGGAGAATGAAAATGTTATTAAATATATTCAAAATATTTGAAAGATTTTGCATTTGTTTCTGAGTTTATACCTGTTTTAGTGCTCCTACGAAGTGTTAATGAGTGAAGTTTTATAAGAACAAAGACAGAAGAATTCAGGTATAACGAATATGCTTTGTCTGCATGAATGCTAATCTCGAGGTCACTACTCTAGCAGAAAATTTATTAATTCAAATATGCTAAGGTGCATGTCCAGCACGCTCTTCATTAAGAACATGGGGAGATAATAAGTGATGCAATCTGATATTTAGAGAAAACAAAAGAACCACAAGCAGGATCATATCGAAGACATTTTTCTAACTGTACACACATTAGAGAGTTAGGTCAATTGCCCTCAAACTTATCTCCAAAGGAGAATAAAGTGACTTAAAATTAAGAGGTTTTGTCTACGGAGCATCTTGGGGAGAAGCAAAAATATCCTGATTTTCTGGACCGTACACTAATGTTTTCTTCTTTCCTCCCCCATCTTTTCCAGCTGAAATCAGAATGGGAAACTAGTTTCCTTGGAATTGACTATTTAATCATTCCCCCAAGTGCTGAAATTGTGGATATCAGCTGAAGGGTATCCAAATAGGCCATGCACAAAGGAACATTTGGTGTCAAACAAGTAATTTGCTGAATCTAGATTTGCTTGGTCAATTTGTATGTTTCTGTGATTAAAAAGCAGAACTATCATTCCAGGTTATTGTTGTCTAGTAAACAGGTCACAAAGAACAAAATATATCAAATAATTGTGTCATCTGAGATCCACCAAGAAATAATTTATAGAGATAAATTTCTGTCATAGAGATGTATCATGAAGATACAGATATAAAGCTATTTGTATTTTACAAAGGGCAAATAGAGAAAATTAAAAGTGACCTTTCTCATTCCTTTTGATAAAATTACTTATAAAAACTGATAATTTACGCCTTTTTTTTTTGCTATAAGAAACTGCTAAATGCACATGACTAACTTTACCTCTTAGGATGCGATAGTATACGTTCACTGAAATCATTTTCTTCTCTTTTTCTTCCCTCCTCCCTATATTTAAGGTAATTTGGGTTTTTTAAAAAGTACCTGTTGTTAAATAAGAATGAATAGAGTTTGTTTCACTTTATTCTATTTCACACCAACTAAAGTGATGCCAATTATTTGATCAAAGAGGGCACTTCATCTTGAAGGTTTTAAATGTAGTAAATTAGTTCTACTATCGTTAAAACTTGAGTATACTTCAGAACTGATGCATACTGATTCACTCAGGAAACGGCATATCATGTGAAAATGACCTTTAAATATCACTTAAAATATTAACATTAAAAAGAGTCGCTTGAAATAAACAATTAAAAGCACATTTATAATGCTCTTAAAACAGGAACACTTGTTTTTGGTGTTCTGTTATTTGAAAAATTCCAATTATATTCCTATGTTTCTATTTTAAATAACACTATTAATATACATATTGATATGATTTTAAACATTGCTATTTACTATTCTAATATCAATTTTGTATAATTGTTTTTAGAAATTTATAACCATTTAGTCCAGGAAACTTAACGTTCTGATTCAAGTAAGATATATTTCAACCTTATCTAAGGTGTAGATCTTTAAATGGAGTAAAACATCTTTGAATCAAGTTAACTTTAACTATATATCTTATAATTTATTTTCTATAACCTGATAATACTATTTAGATATTACTTCCTATTTTAACATCTTTGAGACAGTGTTCCAGAAATACAGCTTTGGTTCACATTTGTCTTTTAAAATATGCCTGAAAATAAATGTGTTTAACACTACAAATTTTTTCTCTAATAGAATAAAAATGATTAATTTTTGAAACTGTTGTTAATGGTTATATTGTCTTAAACTAAAATCTTATTATATTTTATAAGCTTCAGTCTGTTTTAATATATTCCAAGTAATTCCACACACTGGAGGAAAAAATAGCCCTCACATGCCAAGGATTAGAAAAATTAACTTCTTCAAAATATCCTCTTATTGGAAAACTTTTTTCATTAAAAAGTCAGTTCTAATATCCAATTGAATCTAAAGATATTACAAATGCCATAGAAATGACAGGGTGAAGAGCTAAAATAAAAGCCTCAAAGTGAAGCAGCAGAGTTAATAAATAGTTGTGAAAAATCCTGTGCCCTGAAAAATTATACAGAATACACACATGCACCCATACACACACAGATTGCACTTTCACAAAATACACACAAGAAATTCACAAAGTACCTTTTAATCAAAGAAAGTTTCTTCATTTTAAAGCAATTACATGCCAACATTTTCAATAGAGATCTGACTTTTAGGCATATAAGGAACTATTTAAGCTATAATGATGCTAATAGTATTTTCACAAGATGAAATTCCATTCTTTTACTCCTTCCTTCAACTACATCCAGAGTTTTAACTGAAGATTACTTTGATAAGGAATTCACTTTACTAAAACACCTTCCCCTTTTTTAAACACCCCTTTGATAATGACATTCCTTTGCTCAAAAGTGTTTAATCACATTCCGTTAATAATGTTACCTAATATTTTTAGATTGCTTGCTCTGTGCTAGGCTCTGACCTCAACAATGTTCACCTGTCGGCTCTTCTTATTCTCAACAGTTTTGCAAAGGAACTGCTAGTAAACAAATATCCAATCACATTCTACAACAGGAATTGGCTAAGTAGCTCTCTTGATATCAGCCAGCAGGAAGTGGTGCAGCTTGGTAGAATCCAACTGGCTGACTTCAGAGCCTATATTTTCAAGTCCTGTGCTACCTACTCCTCCCAGGTTTATGCTCAGTCTCCTTGATCTGGCATGTATGGCCCTCCACTGTCTGTCTCTAAGTTACCTATCTAATCCCATCTTCCATTACTCTTTTTATCAGCAATTCACATGCTAGTCTCAAGGGATGTTAATAAGTGCTTCTCAAAGAAAGTTTATCGGATTACATAAGCATGAAAAAAAATCCTTGTAGGTTAAATGCTCTAAAAAGTCCTGGAGTAAAGAAATGTGTTTACTTTTACTAAACATTCCTCTAACTTATGCAGTCACAGAAATGTTTCTTTGTTTTCTCATAGAGCACCTTATGTGAATATAGTTCTTTATGTAACACAGTGTGGGAAAGAATATTCTGCAAAAATACTGTGCTCCAGACTGATACATCTATTCTTTCCTGAGTATTGCCAATGTATAATTATTTCTATATCTTTGTTCCATACCTAAAATGTCCTCACTTTTTCTCTTCTTAATTCCAATATAATATATCCTTCATGAATTAACTTGAATCTTACCTTATCACTGATACTTTCTCAGATGACACGTTCTCACTCAAAACACCTTACAATATCTGCCTGCTGCACTCATTTAATACATAATGATGTGCATTCATTGTATGACTGTCCAAAACTTGCATTGCCCATGACTTTTTATTTGTACATGGCTTCTCTCATAGCCATACTGCAAAATCCTTGAAGTAACAAAGCATTAAATGATTTTGGAATCCTAGGGAATCATTCACTCAACTTGATTTTTCAGCCATCATCAGAGAGAATAGTCCTTGAAATAATATTATAATCACACTCAAAATAAGCTATCATGTTTTAAACTAAACCATGGAAATTTTGGCCTGAAAGATCTCTGAGATAGCATTCGTTACAAATATTGATGAAAACTGAGTCCCAACGAAGTTATTAATATTTAATCTCTCTACTCAAAACATTTCAAGATTCCCAATAAAAGGCAGAAAGAATATAAGAATTAAATATGGAGAATAAAGGCTAAATTATGAAATATGATGTGGTAGATGATTATTACATTAATGGTGATCTACAAAATGTGAGAGCTGTGGAACACAAACTGTGCCTTCTGACAAGGTGCAAAAGAGAATGTGATGAGTTACGTAGTTGCAACTTTCCAGTAAACACCTAACTTTGCACATGAGGTCAAAGAAAAGGTTATACAATCAATGAAGTGCTTCCTATGGGCCAGAGAGATGCAGCACAAGTCAAGTTTGTATTCTCGTTTAATTCCACACGTGCTCTATGAGGTTAAACTTATTTTCCTTTTTCAGATTACAAAACTGAGTCTCAGTGAAGTTAAAAAGGCAATACAAATTATTTGGTTCATTATTTTTGTTAAAAATTCCAAAGCCACTTAAATTTTTAACCAAGGGAGTTACAACATGGCCCACAGGCAGGAGTAAGATTGGACTTCCTCAGTGCTTGAACTCTGAGCCTCATTTCTGGAGGAAGGAAGGAAAAGAAAAGGTGTCATTTCCTAGAAGAATCTGGGGTCAAGCTATCAGTCATCTGCTGGTAGCATTAGAGGACTTTAATATGACTCCTGTGGAAAACAAAACCTTGAACAGACTGCTTCCCAGTGGGTTTACCAGGATAAATAATCTGCAAAATGTACCCCTAGACAAATAAATTAGTTAACCTGTTGAATAGAGCTGCTTACTGTCATCCATCTGGATGATAAATAATGCCAAAATAAAGATTTCAGTTTGGGCATCATTTATATTTAGCCCTTTCCTGAGAGAAACTGGCCAAGAATTTAGGCTTAATCTTAAAGTCAGTACTGAAATATAATAAAGATAATTATAATCACAATAATGAGAGTATTTTATTGCTTATTTACTATTATAGAAGGATAATGCTTCAGGAAATCCAAAAACCTTATAAACGATTACTTCTTCTTTTAAAAAGGATGTCAATGCCATTGAAATTTATTCTGTAAAAAAGTCCACTCTCGATTACTCTGATTCACGAGTGTGTACTTTTACAAAATTTATTGATTTATTAACATTTTTATTGGTACATAGTCAGTGTATACCACAAGGGTGCACTCTTGACAACTTTGTCCCCACGTGGTGCCTGTCAGCTTGGAAATTGAGCACTACACACTGCAGTTCTGAGTGAATTAATGGAACGGGGTTTCAGTCTATGAAAGAAAGGTCTTCTGAGGGATTTTCCACCAAACTCCAGATAAGATGCCTTATCTTTTGAGTGTTAATAGTATCATATGTATACATAAAGACACATCATTTTTTTTTTCCTGTAACTATCAACTTTGGCTCTTCTTATCTGTGTATGAGTCTTCCCCCTTCTCTAGCAGATGTTAAGTATCTTGATGGTAGCAAGTCTGCGGTTCCTCTTTGTGTTACCAAGATATGGTTCTGTGGATGTGCAAACACACTACACATATGGGACTTGCTACGAAATAAACAAATAAATGCTACAGAATATCTTAAGTTATTTTTAACAAACTCTGCACTGAAGGGATAGTTGATAATGACCAATGGTAGAAAACGGGACCTAGTTCTTTTTGCCTTGGATTGTCTTGGCTATTCAGGCTCTCTCTTGGTTCCATATGAAGTTTAAAGTGGTTTTTTCCACTTCCGTGAAGAAGGTCAATGGTAGCTTGATGGGGATAGCATTGAATCTATAAATTACTTTGGACAGTATGGCCATTTTCACAATATTGAGCCTTCCTAACCATGAGCATGGAATGTTTTTCCATCTGTTTGTGTCCTCTCTTATTTCCTTGATCAGTGGTTTGTAGTTCCCCTTGAAAAGATCTTTTACATCCTTTGTTAGTTGTATTACTAGGTATTTTACTCTTTTTGTAGCAATTGTAAATGGGAGTTTGCTCATGATTTGGCTGTTTGTATGTTGTTGGTTTATAGGAATGCTGGTGATTTCTGCACATTGATTTTGTATCCTAAGACTTTGCCCAAGTTGCTTATCAGCTTAAGGGGGTTTTGGGCTGAGACAAAAGGGTCTTTTAAATATACGATCATGTTGTCTGCAAATAGGGACAATTTGACTTTTTCTTTTCCTAATCGAATGCCCTTTATTTCTCTGTCTTGCCTAACTGCTCTGGCTAGAACTTCCAATACTATATTGAATAGGAGTGGTGAGAGAGAGCATCCTTGCATAACACCGTTCAGGACAAAGGTACAGGCAAGGACTTCATGACTAAAACACCAAAAGAAACGGCAACAAAACCAAAATAGACAAATGGGATCTAATTAAACTCCAGAGCTTCTGCACAGCAAAAGAAACAATCATTAGAGTGAAACGGCAACCAACAGAATGGGAAAAACATTTTGCAATCTACTCATCTAACAATGGGCTAATATCCAGAATCTACAAAGAAGTAAAACAGATTTGCAAGAAAAAAACAAACCCATTCAAAAGTTGGTGAAGGGTATGAACACACACTTTTCAAAAGAAGACATTTATGCAGTCAACAAACCTATGAAAAAAGGCTCATCATCACTGGTCATTCGAGAAATGTAAATCAAAACTACATTGAGATACCATCTCATGCCAGTTAGAATGACAATCATTAAAAAAATCTGGAGACAGCAGATGCTGGAGAGGATGTGGAGAAATAGTAACACTTATATACTGTTGGTGGGAGTGTAAATTAGTTCAATCATTGTGGAAGACAGTGTGGCGATTCCTCAAGGATCTAGAAATAGAATTCCGTTGACCCAGCAATCTCATGACTGAGTATGTACCCAAAGGATTATAAATCATTCTATTATAAAGACACATGCACATGTATGTTCATTGTGGCACTGTTTACAATAGCAAAGACCTGGAACCAACCCAAATGCTCATCAGTGATAGACTGGACAAAGAAAATGTGGCATATATACACCATGGAATACTATGCAGCCATAAAAAACGGCAAGTTTTTTTTCCTTTGTTAGAGATATGGATGAATCTAGAAACCATCGTTCTCAGCAAACTAACACAAGAACAGAAAACCAAACATGGACTGTTTTTATTCATATGTGGGTGATGAACAATGAACACTTGGGCACGGGGAAGGGAACAACACTCACTGAGCTAGGTGGTGAGTAACTGATGTAGGTGATGGGGCGTGGAGGGGATGGAGACAGCAGACCACCATGGCATATATGTACCTATGCAACAATCCTGCAGGATGCAGGGTGTGCACATGTACCCCAAAGCCCAAAGTAAAAATAAAAAAAAATTAAAAAAAGGTACCTAGTGCCTACTTGTGACTCATAGAAAATATTTAATCAAAAAGGCCTTGAACTAGAGTTTAAACATGAAACTTGCCTCAGAACTTTGTAGAAGTATCTAGCCTTCTGACAGGCACTTGGTTCATGGCAGGCATAAGATTATCTGATGCATAAGATATACATACTGAGAGAGAAGAAATAGGAGAGGAGGGAGACAAGATACTCATAATTATATTTAAAATATTTCCAGTGTTTCTTCATGACAATTTTTCTCAACTATACTTCCCAGATGGGAACAAAACAGACTAGTAGAAGTGTACCTGTGGTTTTCTCACATGTGTAAGTATAGGTGAAATAATTTGAAATGTTTAATATAGTTGAAGTAATCACAAATTACCAAAAACAATCCTTTTATAGGAAAATCCCTTCATGCAACCATCCTCCCAACTGCTCCCTCTCCCTCTCCTCCAGATTTCAGCAGCCACTCACCATATCCAATTAGAAAACGCTAAGCGTGAAACCAGAGGGAAACCGTAAGTACTCTCATGTTTCCTACTCACTGTACATTCCGTTGTCACTCTTAATAGAGTCAAATGGGTGACTAGCTGTGAGTGATGAGTCCAGGATCAATACAACACCATATACTTCAGGGAGAGCTTGCAATTATTGGCTTGGAAAGCACTCTAGCAAAATTTCAATATTAAGTCAATGCTCTAAATGCCTCTATAGTGATCCACGTTATACTAGCTAAAATGAGGAAAGATTATTTTAAGCTGATTCCTAAGACAGGTTAATGTGTATGTATAAAAGATGTAAAAACTGAGGAAGTGAAGCAGCCAGTTCTAAAACCACTTTTCATGAAACATATTTATAGCATGCAAATGAAATGACATAAAGCATCTGAGATTAACAAAGTACTATTTCGTATTTCTCATTTCACTCTATCCCACGATGTGTAAGCATCCTATAATCACACCATTTAACCTTTTATTTATTGGATAATGCAAGAGAAATCATGTAGTATAGCTCTGATTGTGAATAAATTCTCTTTTTAATGTTGGAAAGAGTTATACTAATGAAGCCTGTTTCTCTTCATATATGACCTCCTTCCACTTCTGAGAGCCTTAAGGACCAGCTAATGCTGTTAAAAGGTAATCTGATGTGGTTGTCCAGATCATGACTTCCTAAACAGTTACTGTGGCATAATTCCCCTTGTTTCAAACTAACAATAAAAAACGCTTCAAGCCTTATCAAGAAATTGCTGAGATGCACTTTAGAAAGTTTTATTTTCAGCAAAAATGTCAATTGCATTCTAATGAATGTCATGTTCACCTCTTTTCGCTCCTTCACAGATGAGTTTTCCTAACATTTTAGGTGAAAACAGAAGTGAGTTGAGGCAGTGTTAATACGGGTAGTGACAAAGGCCAGAATGTCATGTTTTCAGTTTACTAAGATAGAGAAATTATCTAGCTATGAGAAAACATCACAATTTATAAATAAGAAGACAGTTTTTAAAAGCAGGACATTTTGACCTAAGTAATATGTTTGGAGGAAAAGAAGAAAAAAATATATAAACAAATAAAAGTTGCCTATGAAAATAATTGTCACAAATAACCAGTTTGGGAAGTTCATAGGACTACATAAGCAGTTTTGGGAGTTTCTAAAACTCAAAAGTGTGTTTCTTTTATTCTTTTATATTTGGATATAATAAACGGATATTGATAATTATCATAAGGTACACACTCTAGAGTGAAAAGAGCATGTGCTTTTGCCTTGGATGAAGCAACATGCATATACGCTGTCTACCACTTATCAGCTGTGTTATCTTTGGCAAGTGCTTTAACCTCTCTGAGCTTCCATTTATGCACTAATAAAATAAGATTAGCGATTCTTACCTATAGAGAGGCTGTGAGAATCAAATTGATAGTTCGTATAAAAAAAAAAATCCCCTAATAGTTCCAGTTCCCAATACATGTCATCTATAACATTACTACCAAACACAAGGAATAGAATCAGAGAGAAGAATAAAAGGGAACATATGTCCCTTTGGAGGCTGACTTTTGTTTTTAGCTTAATTCATTAGGAGGTTTGAGGCAGAGGCAAGATATAGATTATTTCGTTAAAGTATTGAGCAACAAAATGTTAGAAGTTCCAGAGCTTCTAGTTAGTACTAATCACGTAAATGAAAAACATTTGCTTAAATTGTAGCCTACTTTTCAATTGAGCTTTCCCTCAGAAAATCCAAACCAGGAAATGGGGATTCTTTATCAGACTAGTGAACTGAAGAAAGTCTGAAGAGTAAATAAGAATAGATTTTGGACCGGGTGCGGTGGCTCACACCTGTAATCCCCGCACTTTGGGAGGCCAAGGTGGGTGGATCACCAGGTGATGAGATCAAGACCATCCTGGCTAACATGGTAAAGCCTCGTCTCTATTAAAAATACAAAAATCATCTGGACATGGTCGCATGTACCTGTAATCCCAGCTACTCTGGAGGCTGAGGCAGGAGAATTGTTTGAACCTGGGAGGCGGAGGTTTACAGGTCTATTTCACTCCAACCTGGCGACAGAGTGAGACTTCGTCTCAAAAAATTGATTTTAGAATAGATGTAGCAGATATGTACATGGGACTGCTGCAGAGCAGGAAATTGTAATATTTTAGGGAAAGCTGAGGGATTTTCACGCTCTTGATGGTAAAGTTTTGTTAGAGAAAATATTGGGGCTGAATCCTGGGAAATTGCTATATAATTCAGATACCTACTAGGAGACCACATTGAACCTGGATGAACTGGAAACTGACCCATGGGAAACCAAGAGAATGAATTAATAATGGCAGGAAGACTTAATTATTAAAAAGAATAGTAGGAAAACTTAATTATTGAAAATATTTGTTTAGAAAACACGTAAGAGATCGCTGAGAGGAGGATGTGGTGACAGTAATTTCTGTAGGTTTGAAGAAGGGAGAGAGTTAACCTGGCTGAGTGACCAACTTCTGTCTATTCTACTGCTGGTCTCATTATATTACAGAACGTGAGGCACCTAGTCAAGACCTTTCAGCTAACAAACCCAGCACTGCAAGACGCATAACAGAAAACAAACAAACAAACAAACAAACAAACAAAAGCAGTTGGTATTTGATCAAACAAAACAACCATGGATTTATAGAACCAACAATTATTTACCTGATTGGTGTAAAGGGAGCAATTGAAGGGTAACTTAGAAACAAACTATAGTTATTGGGATACAATGCTATGCATATAATGTAAGGTGATTTAAAAATAGCAACGGTTAATGAACAGGTAGAGGAAGCATTGCTAATATAAAATGTTCCAAATGAAAGAAAAAGGTTATTTTGTTTTAGAGCATAGTTTTAGCTGTTGCTATCCTGAGGTAATAATCCTATTTAGTTCAAAAATTAATTTTTTGGATTAGTCAATGTTCATTCTACTTAGTTTTTCCACTGGTCTTTCCCATCCAATTCATTAGTTTTGTTAAGTGAATATATAGTGCAAGGAGATGAGGGAATTAAAAGAATTGATATGGATGAAAATAAATAGAAGGGCGAATATTGTGTGTAATTTGGAGCTCATCCATTTTCATAATGTTTAAAACTTGAAATATTAATTTTCTCTGTTGTTAAATATTTACCATGTAACTGAAAACGAAATTACTGGACAGAAAATAATTAGATGAGTAAAGCAGACCACTTATATACAAAGCTTATCATTAGTTACTTGGAATCTATTTTAATATGGGTTTAGATTATAAGACCCTTTATACAGTTCTGAATGCAGGTTGGCCCCCTCTTTTACTCATATTACCAGAGAATGTGTAGAATGTTTATTTGCTATCATATTTTCAAACATTCAAATTATGCTAACATGATTAATTAGACTAACTTTTAATAATGCTAGTTTGTTTAGGGTTTACATAACTTCTCACAATTGTTGAAAAGCATATGCAAAAAAGCTGTATAGCAAAAAACAGTACTATATAATACTAATAAACAGATAATAATGGATCTCTTTATGTTGCAAATTTATATTTTGTTTTCAATTAATGGCTACTTGATACTTATTTGTTGCTTTGGGTATAGTGTATCATTATAATAAACATCATCATGCTGAATTATAATGTATTTGAAGTTTCCTCCCTAAAAGGATTAAATGTGGTAAAACCAAGGTATGTGCCTAGCTTTTATCATTAAAAGAGTACAGAGGCTTTAAAAATTATCAATGCTTATTTTATCAGGTTATTATTTTAATCAAGCACCATTTAATTTAAATGGATTGATTCATGCTATACTTTACTGACCAAACTAAGCATTTTGATTCCTTTCGTGCGGCACATCAAAAACATTATCACAAAATCGTGAAACTGCCATGAGACTTAGTTTGTCTTTTGCCAACAGCAAATATGTCTCTACTTGTCCTTTGAAAACTTCTAAGGAAGATTCAGATATAAAAATGCTAAATAGCGATATTATAAAAATACATGTATTTTTTAGATCATTATTTCATCTAACTGAAAAAAGTAAGTTCAAAAAGAAGATCCAGAGTTCACAAAACTTGAACTATTATCACTTTCAAATACTATTGAACCCCTGAAAATTTAACCTGAGGATGATAATATTCCCTGGGTTGCACTATCACTCTGATGCATTGCAAAGTATAAAGTTAATGCATTCAGGCATTGCTTTCCTTTAACAAAAATGAAAAAAAAAAGTCCCGACAATATGACAGAAAACAGAAAAACAAGTTATTTTAAAAAGCAGACAAGAGCATCATTAAAAGAATGAATGTGTTCTGTGCTTTCTAAAAAGGACTGTGTTTTTCAAAATATAAAAATAATACAGCACTTTTTGAAGTGGATAGCAATAAGGAGCCAGTTGTGGCAATGCATGAAATTGCACTTATAAGAATTAATTATATAACAAACAACAGCATGGTGAGTTTTGACAGCGAAAGGGGTCATCCCACTGCTTGTGATTGGCACTGTTTTCTGGGATGAAATCACAAACCGACAAAATGATTTTAAGCAGAAGACTAAAGGCATAAAACATTATTTATAGACAAGTAAACCATGCTGGTTTTTATTTTTGAGTGTTCCACAGGAGAAGTACTATGCTCAGCATTTAAAAGGATCTAAGTCTTTTAAAAGTAACATTGCAATGTTAAAAGTAACTATATATACCAAGTGGAAGATTTTCTTCCCATTTCTTTCTCAAGTTCAAGATGATATTTAATGGCATCTAGCATCAAGTGTGGTAACTCAGGAGCTAGAGTAACCATTGAGAAGGATGTTCTACGTTTAGATTTGGCTCATCTTCAATGACCATGAAACTCAACTTCTAACAATGGACACACATGGTCTTTCCAAGGTTTGAGAGAAGGAAATAGCAAATTCAGTCCATGGTTTGGCTTTACCTCGAAATTCTGTAGTTAATTTGCAAGCAGGCTTTTTGTGGTATCCAATTCTCAATCTTCAGGAGCAGACAATAAAAGCTGGCATTTTAAATTTGCATGTGCAAAATGTTAAAATTCTTCTGATGTTACAAGGAAAGCCAAGGGCTGGGGAGAGCTGAGCTTTCAGCGAGACATATATTGACCAATAACAAGACATTAGAATTATAATGTGACACCTGACACTAAATTGCTTTGGTCAGCAACTAAAAACTCAGCACCTATTAATTAGATTTTCCCCTTTCACTCTTAACTACCTTTTTTTTTTCTGAACAAAAAAAGAACAGTCACAATTTGAAGAAGCATAAATTATATTCTATCACCTTGCAGAAGTATTTGATATTAAAACGGAGACTACATTTATTTTTTTTTTCAATCAATTTGTTGCCTCTGTCGGAAGACTGAATATTCTGTCACTTCTAACTCTCCAGCTTCATTGCCTGCCCATCTCCCTGTCTCTAATTTAGTACAGACACACTGACAATTCCCATGGGAAAGCCAAGTCCCTCCTATTCAGGGTCTCTGCCCCTTATTCACTCTCTGCCAAGGAAATTCTCCCTCCAATTGTCTTCAGGCTGTTTCTTAAAGTTCAGGTCTCAGCTTAAATATCAGCTCCTTGGAGTGGCCTTCTCTGACCACCCATCTAAAGCCAATTTGACTCTTCTCTTTCTGGGAACATAGTTGGTAGTGTTCAGTCAGACATTTCTATGCTACCTGTTTATTCTCTATCTCTGTGAGTAGGAAATAAGTTCCATGGGGATAACAATTGTTTTCTCTACCCCATGGAACTTATATTCTTGATTGTCTGGAATCTATGAGTTCCACAAATATCCAGGGCATACATGCTTACTGTGCCATGCAATTAGTAGAATAGACACAATTCTTGACCTCCAAAACCTCATTATCTGTGGAGGGTGGAGGTGGGGGTGGAATATATTGAGTATCTTAAGTCATTTGGACAAATTAATTTATTCAGTTTCACTATTAACCTTCAATTGAGTGGTTACTAAGACATTAACAATAAAAAAATTTTCTGGGAAGATGAGTATTGTTCTTTCTTAAATATTTCTGGATTATATAGATCATGTTTTATAATTTTGAGGTGGATTTATAAACAAGCAGAAAAATATTCTGGTGGTTAAGTCAGTGGTTTTAAAACTTCAGTGTGTATCAGAATCACCAGGAGGAATTACTAAAACACATGATGCTGCATCAGACCCTCAGAATTTCTGATTCAGTGGGTCAGAGAACATTTTCAATCCTTTCCAGGTTAGATGCTGCTGCTGGCCCAAGAATGACACTTTGAAAACTACTGATATAAAAAAGAAGTAATACATTATTATATTTGGAAAACAATTCCATTTCTTAATGCACACATTTTCCCCATGGCCTCCATTTTGTCCCTGTTCTTTTGCAATATTGTGTCAATTTGGATTGTTCAACAGGAGAGGTAGAAGATGTTCTTTCTTTGGGAATTTTTACAACTTCATGGCCAACTAAGTGTAGAGTATTTGAGAGGAACTCTCTACTAAGAGACACAATTGTGTGACTTTCCTTTCCTTTGCTGCTCATGTTACTACATGGAAAATGTTGTGCCCTGCATTTCTTGTTAATTTTGATCTCATCTTACTCTTGATATTTTATTTTTGGCGACTTCATAATTTGTCCTAAAGTTCCCAGTTTTACTCTTACTGAGCTCTTATGTTGGATTAATTTAACTGTGTGAATATATTTTTAGTTTTTAACATTAAACATTCATTCAGCAGTATTCATTAATTAGAAGCTTTATGCAACTCTGAAGATGTACACGACCATTTTTTTCAACTGGCTTAAAATACAATATAACAATGTATACACAAGAAATACTTTCAATTCCTTTCCAAGGAAGTATTTTATAAGTGTCATATCAGAGGTATAAACTGTCATAAAAGGACAAAGCATAGAGAGTGCATTAAGTTAGAATAAAAAGAAAAGAAGTTTCATCTAATCTATGCCTTAAAGAATATAGTTCATCTAATGGTTATTGAAGGCTTTGTCATTTTAAACTCAAGAAAGGCAAGAATAAGGGGGATGTCTCAGACAGCAAGACAGAGGAGAATATATGTTGGAGTGAGGAAGATCAGGCTGGGAAGAGAGATCTGTGTTTACTTGCAGAAAGCTTTAAGAGCAGCATAGAGAGGGGGAAAGGAATACAATAGAAAAGTGGGCATGAAGGAAGGATGGAGAGCAACTGAGAGGTACATTACAATCTATGTTTTAAGAAGATGAAATTAGAAAGTCATAGGAGGGACTGGAATGAAAAAAGCTGAAGGAGAAACTTATGTTCCTATGTTAATGTACCATTTCTAATACGGTGTGGTGAGAGAGTCAGGAAAAGTACATAGGAGGTGCCAGTGAACCAAGGATGAACATTGGTTTGGTGGGTGATGAAGACAAAGAAAATAAGGATCATGTTCTGGGGGACTCAAGATACAGGCGAGGAAATAAAGAGGTTTTGCCCAGAGACAGGGGTTCTGAATTTAAGGTCTTGGAGGTGGAGCTGCTGTAAAGAGGTTAGTGTGGGGGTAACTATGGAGTCATCTAGTTCGTGACAGGAGGGTGGAGGAGAGGGCAAGGATTGCTGTTGAAGAGGAGGAAGACTTTAGATCAAAGTGTTAGAGAAGTCCCCTACATGAATTTATAAGTGGTAAAATGTAGGATATAGAGTAAAGCTTTGAGCAAATAACACAAAATGTGTGGTTCTTTTTTTCTTTTCTTTTTTTTTTTTTAAGGGAGATAGTGTTTTTAAGGTAAGCAAACCAACGGTTCGAATATATGATTGTATAAAAAGTTGGGTTTCCAAAGTGGAAACTTTGTTAAACAATTTCGACAGAATGGTGAAGTGGAATTTTCATAGATGGAAAACTCTACAGGGCAAGGTTATCTCCTTGATCTCATGAAGATTTTGGAATAGCAAAAAAGGGATGGTGTCCACGGGGGACAGCTGTAGGGAAAGTTCTCCAGGGTCAAAGCAGTGCTTTATGGAACAAATTGTCAACGAAGCTTTCTCACATTAGAAGGGAGGCCCCAGGGTACACAATGACTGTTACCCTATAACATTGCAGCTGAACACCTTCTGCAGCTGAATAGCTTACAGAGCTCCGCCTTACAGGTGAAGACTTGCCCCAGTTCTTGAGTTCAGGAGTGGTTTCTGCTTTAGGAACCTCCTCCTATCAGTGACATTTCTATAACTTATAGGTATATCTCTAAGAACAAACACTGCCAACTTAGGCCTCTGTGGCTGTCCACTACCTAGACAGTGTAGCCACAGACTGTGTCTTCATAAAGCACACAATACCCCAGAGTATTTTATCAACAGAAGACCAGAGAGAGAGCAAAAGACGGTGAAAGGAAGGGGCAGGCAACCATGGGGAGGCTAATTTGAGGTTTTTCTTGAGATGGAGTTTTTGCTCTTGTCACCCAGGCTGGAGTGCAATGGCAGGACCTCAGCTCACCACACCCTCTGCCTCCCAGGTTCAAGCAATTCTCCTACCTCAGCCTCCTGAGTTGCTGGGATTACAGGCATGCGTGGTGGCTACTCTTGATTGGCAAATTTACAACTGAATTCTAGCAGACCTATATCTTGCCTGCTTCTTATTGGAGGGAAAAAGGGGCACACATTTTCAGTTTTGCTTGTAATTTAGAGTAACTGTGTGACTCAGTTCTGTTCAATAAGCCATAACAGGAAGTGTGATGGGCTATTTCTAGGGGAGCTTACCTCTAGCCTGTTCTTTCCTAACTCCCTCTACTTTCCTGCTTGTAAACATAATCGTGACATCTGGAGATGCTGCAGTCCTCTCTAAACATGCAGAAGGAAAGCTAGTTATTCATGATGGTTAAAAGAATGAGTCAATCCATATGACAGTCCAAGCAGCTGAAACAATGCTAGTAACTTACTGCATTCGTAAAAATGCAGTGGGAAAATTAAGCTCCCACTGTTCACGACACTTTAGTTACCTGTTTTTCCTGTTACTTTAGAGTAAGTGTAATCCTAATTGATACAAATGACATAATATAACGTCTAAAGCTGGAACTACGGGAGTAGTCAACATACCTGAGGGTAGCAGAAAGTGGGTGAAAAGGCTAAGTAGTGTGTTATTGACAAGGAGAACCCTAAACAGTCAGCCACTGTTAATGCTGGGGAGACGATTATACTCTGAATGGATGGAATGCTTCTGTATGAAGAATACAATGACATGAATATGATGATGGTGATGAAATTTGTCCCCTTCCCTGCTTGGGTGATGTAAATTTTATCCTTACGTTTTTAGACATAGACTAATCAGTTCAGTGATTATGTGAAGAAATGTATGTCTTTGCTGTTTGGGGCTTTTATTCAATGTGATTGACTTTCAAAACATGTTGCTATCTCATGTTAAGAAAGAGTGAAATTATTGATGTTTTATTCATCTGGATCACAAAAAAGCACATGGGCATATTGTAGGTAATGCTCCCAAACTCAGATAAGTTCTTAAGTACCACTGCCTTTTAGCCCTTAGAAGAATATACATTTCCTGCCTATTCTTCATGGAGAAGGAATTTATTAGAGTCTTTTAAGTAAGTCAATATAAAAATATTGTCCATTAACCACTCTAATATCCTGCTTGCCCCCACTCATTAAAATGCACAGCAGGACAATGAGAACAATATGATTTAGACTGGTTATTAAAAAATATATCATTCGCTAATATTCAAAATTCACTTAAAATGACTCTTAACAGCTTAATGTGAAAATGGAACTTTATGTATTCATGTAGCATCTTAAATGCAACGTGGCAAATTAAACACCCCAAAGCAACTGTAGTGGAAGAATACCAGCTATGCAGTTTGTCTTTGGGGCTAAAAAAACTTAAAATCTCTAACTGAGAGATACATGGCATAAAATCATGAATTTAAGTTTTTCCAGAAATATTTTATTAAGGGTTCTACTATAGTTACTTTCCATAATGAAATATTTGAGCTGTTTAGGTAAAAACCAAATAGTGACTGTCATGACTATCCTGATGGCAGCCTGGTGGCCCTGGTGTCATCAATCTGTTATCCTTGAGGGGATGTGAAGATACACAAAGTGCTTCCTTCAAATAAGGTTGAACCTTTAAAATGTATTTTGAAATCGCCCTAGGCAAATTTCAACACTAAGTCTCAGAGTTAAAAGAGAATTATAATCACATTATACACATTATTTTCTCCATAATGCAACCATGTGGCACATTTCCTAGCAAATGATAGAAATGATGAGCTGCTTAGGCCAGAGTGACTTCAGGGGAAAGAAAATGCATCATGAGTTTACACTTCACCCAAGTCAGAGAAACAAAATGTGGGATTAAGCTGCAATATTTCAACTGGAGGAAACAATTTGAGTTAGGAAATGGCCTTCAATTAATGTGTTTTAAGTTGCTTTAATGCCTGTGTTTACTTAGATGCCTGTCTTGGTGTTTTCTACAATGTGACACAGATTCTTTCACATTTCATTTCAAAGTATAGAGTATCTTAATTTTTCTTTTCAATGGAAGTATCATATAATTCCTGAATTCCAGTACTTATTACCTTTGGAGCCTCTGTAGCCATCTTATAAATGTAGGCTGTACTCCATCATCTGTGTTTCAGAGTTTACGACCCATACTTACCACTGCAGGAAACATGCAAAAGGCATTTGTATTGCAAAAAGATAGCAAACCCAAGATAGTAGCTAAATATATCTTAATTTTCTTACTATTTGCATGCACACGTAGAATATGTTATTTTGATTTTTGGATGCAGTTTCAATTTATTGGCTTGTGTTTAAAAATGATTTGGGAAGAAGTGTAAGTTTTTCAGAATAAAAGTTAAGATTGATATTTAGGGGGCTTTGGTTTTCCACAGAAATCAATATGGCAGTCTCTGTGCCCTCCAGTCATCCTGTCACTCCTGGGTACTGAAGCATGGACTGGAACTGTTAGAACACCCACTGTTCTGAGATCTCCCATGTACCAAGTTGCAATATTTTAAGAAATGACGGCCTCAGCTTTAGAGTGAAACTGTCCAGGATTTTTTTTATAATTCTGAATTTTTAGTTGGGCTCCCTTTTCATTAACTTCCTCAATCATTCATATATGTTATCACAGACAAATGAGTCTACTGTTTTCCTCTGCCTCAGTTTTATTCGCATTCTCCCCAAATCAGCACAAATGAATTTACTCACTATTTAAGTCTTATTTATTTTTGCCTCGATGGAAAAAATATTGCTTCACATGGAAAAAACATTAGGAAATTGGAACATAGGAGGAAAAAAGACTTAGGCATTCCAAGATTTATTCGGCAAGAGTCAGTCATTAGTTAATACAACATACAAGAAGGCCGGATTCCAAAGGTAAATTCAAAATCTTTATTGTAAACTGAGAGGAGTTCAAATTTAGTTTTAATGCAAAGTTAAAATTCCTGCCTTTTTTGCTTTTAACTCATCCTCATTTGGGCTTAAAATGAAGTTATCACATTTAAAAAAAAATTAGCTTACATTGAATAATATTTTTTAAATATGCTATAATAATAAAAATGACACTAAGCTGTGATTCAATCTATTTCTTTCATTTTAATCTGAAAACTACATATATATTCCTAACACAGTTTCAGATATCAATTTTTGTTTTACAGCGTAGATATACGTATCATTCATTCTAAGATTTCGAGTGCTTTAACAATATGAGACAGCAGTGGGGAAGAGAAGAAAACCACTCAAGGTGAAGGGTTAGGAGGGAGGATCTGTGGGAAGCACAGGACAATACTGGCAGCATGAGAGATGATGGTGACCACTGAGGTCACAGGAATGTAACCCACACCAAAGAATCAATTTCAGATTTATTATCTTGCTGGCTTTATGCTGAATCTTTAATTAAAGTCGTAATTTTCCAAGTTTAAAATGATGGCTGAATAGAGCGTGCCAAATTCGGGTTTGCGTTATGGCTCCAAGTCAAAATACTGCTTGTGTTCCTAGTAATAAATGGCCTGCAGTAGCTCAGTAGGAACAAGGAGGCTAGAGGCAGAAACTGTGTGGAGGGGCAAGGAAGGCAGGGAACAACTCAGACCTCCTGAAAAACCACTCCTACGTCTTCTCATGAGAAGACCCCTCCTTTTGATAACACCTCTGTTATTTCCACAGTGTCACTTCTTTTCATTACATTTAGTTCTTACGTTTATGTCAAGTTCTTAATATAGGAATTTGCACTAATTGCCCCATGATCTCCCAGTTTCAAAGGGCATTATAGTAAGTATATTTCCTTGTAATATAAATATTTTCTCTTACTATATTTACTGTAATTGTCAAGAGAAAAAACCATAAAATGGGCATAGAAAATAATACACCTAAAATACAAAAATATACATTTTAAAAGGTTATCATGTCATTGCTTAAAAAATTAGTTTTAAACCTTCCCTTTTAACATGTGATTTTCATATACAATTGCTTATTTCCTTCTACCTAAATTATATTCCCATAATCCCCAAATCTGCACAAGTGCATTTACTCACATCTTTAACTCTTATTTCCTTTTCCCTTAATGAAAAAAACATTGCTGTTGCATGGTAAGAACTAGGAAATTAGAAAGTGAGAGAAAAAATAATTAGAAGTACTTCAAAAAGTACTTCATCCAAGAGTAGCAGTATGCCAAAAACATCTGGAATAAGACAGCCTGGATTTGAGTCCAGTTCACATATTTTTGTGACCTTGAGCAAATTAATTTAATCTCTCTCAGACTCAGCTTTGCCATCTTTAAATTGGGTAATCAATGTAACATTGTATTGTAAGTGGCTTCTAATTATTCATTTTAAAAAATAGAAGCATCTGGCTTATAAACTGGGTAAAATTACTTTAACTTTTTTTCTCTATCAAAAGCATAGAGAATACTATGTTATCACTTAAATATTCTTCTAAGCTTATTAGTGAAGAGTTAGGTATTCTGAACTGTGTTCATACAATTAATAAAACATATTCATTCGTTTCACAGTGAAATATATTATGAAGAATTAAGGATCTTTCATTGAAAGGTGCCACAGAGACAAGTTATGAAGTGAAATAACCTAGTTTAAATGTGCCTTTCATTATTTTAGAACCCATTTGAGTGTGGAGGGACATGCTTGTGGGAGAGGTCATCATATTAAGTCAGAATTGAAAGTACAGTTTATTTTCACTCCCATCTCACTTTCCTCTTTTCAGATTCATAATACCAACCCTTTTCAAGTCCTGTTACAAAGGTCTCTTAGGGTCAATCAGCACTGCAAGTCAGATGATCTTCTATTGCTAGCTGTGAGTTACTCTTGTAAACTGGGCTAATTCATTCAACCTTTCTCAATTTCCTCATTTCCAAAATTAAGAAATGGGGCAGGTGATGTTGAGGTTCTTTTCAGCTCTAATAGGCTATAATTCTGTTCCATTGATGGATACTTGATTTCCTTGAGCAGCTTCAAATTTTATGTGAAATTTCCATTTTGATTAAGGAATAAAAGTGTAACAGGTTGAATACTCTCAATTCAGTTTTAACATGAGCTCTTGACAGACTCCATATTTCTTGGTCTTTTTAATTATCAAACCAAGTCCAGTTTAAAGATTTAGCCTCAATCTGAATGTAAATTCCATCCCCTCCCTTATGTCTACTACTAGACTGTTGACCTGAAGCACAGGGGCCTCAGATAGGAGATGTGACAGTGGTCTGTCTGCTCTTTGACCTCCCCTTTCACCTTTGTACTTGGAGTGAGAAAGAGGAAAGTATCTTTGTTCTGATACCTCCCTTCTTGTTTAATCTAAAGCCCAAATCACATAGTGTTAGGGAATGATAGAGGAAATGGGGGAGTTACAGGGAAGGCAGGTATCTTTGGATACCACTGATAGAAAGGGAGGTCTTACTGTAGCTTGGTCTGTTTCTACCTATTCCTGGTCACATTCTTCAAACATGACATCTTCAAAGGGCGAGAACTTCTTGCAACATTGATAACAAAACATTTTCAATAAGTTAAATCACAAAGAAGTGTGAAATTGTAATACCTATGAATTAGGAAACCCCTAACTATTCTATAAAGAAAGGAATAAGAAAAATCCATAACATTTCTTTCTTTCTATAACAAGCTTTGATTAAGTGCTGAAAAGTCTTGGTCAATTGAGCAAAAAGAGAAAGGTCTGATTTGCAATTGAGCACCTATACTATACCTTGCATTAAAATATTTTGAATTAAAATTTGGTATGCCTCTTTTCTTTGAAAATTAATTACATTTTTTTTTTTTTTATTTTTGAAGAACACTGATCTTATAAACAATAGAAGATGGGACAACACAATGAGGGTAAATGAATAGGTAATTTTAATTACTCCCAAAAGACAAATAAACCTTGTCCAATTAGACTTGGGTGTTAAAATAATGTGATCATCAAGTCTGAATTTTTATTTTCTCTGTGAGATCTATTATGAGAATTGTTTTCAAAATAGCTTTTAAAAGAAGTTTTAAAGGTTTCAATTTAATCTGGCCCAGAAAAGCAAGATTTTCATGTTTAACACAGAATATGTAGAACTCATGAACAAATGACAGTATTGTTCCTGAACAGTTCTACATTTTATTTCTTTATAGTCTTACGAAATATCATAGAGATCCTCAGTATTTGATAGTTGAAATATATTATAGTTAACTTTTTCCCCTAAACCTTATTTAAAGGCATATTATTCTGCTTAGCTATGCTGTTCATATAATTAAATGCTAGTGAGTCATAAACAGCATATTTGGTGGTTTCTGTGGCCAAGGCCATCAGTCCCCAAGGTGACCATGAGGTGTTAGAGACTGTGGAAAGGAGTGTTGAGGCTGAAACACAGACATTTATTGGCAGGGACCCTCTCTTCCTTTCCTTATTTGCCATCCTCCCATAGGTAGATTATTACCAAAGATCTTATCTTATTTTTCCACTCAATGACATCATCTTAGTCTGTTTGGTCTACCATAGACTGGGTAGTTTACAAGGAACATAAATCTACTTCCCAGGCTACTTGAGGCTGGGAAGTCCAAAATCAAGGCACTCCTGATTTGATGTCTGAGGCGAGCTTGCTTTATGGTTCATAGATAGATGGAACCTTCTCATTGTGTTCTCACAAGATGGATGGAGCAAGCTAGCTCTCTGAAATCCCTTCTATAAGGGAACTAGGCCAACACAGTGGCTCACGAGCGTAATCCCAGCACTTTGGGAGGTCAAAGCGGGCGGAACACTTGAGGTCAGGAGTTGGAGACCAGCCTGGCTAACATGGCAAAAACCTGTCTCTACGAAAAATTAAAAAAAAAAAAAATTTAGCTGGGTGTGGTGGCAGTGCCTGTAATTCCAGCTACTTGGGAGGATGGGGCAGGAGAATTGCTTGAGTCCAGGAGATAAAGGTCGCAGAGCCAAGATTGCACCACTGTACTCCTCGGGGCCACAGAGCAAGACTCTGTCTCATAAAAAGATAAACAAATAAAATAAGGGAACTAATTCCAATCATAAAGGTGCCACCAGCATGAACTAACCATCTCCTAAGGCTTGGCATCCTAATGCTATCACTTTGGGGTACAGGATTTTCACATATGCATCTTGTGTGAGGAGAGGACACAAACATTGATAGAAAATATGACACAAATTCCAAAGTCTTCTCATTTACATTCCACATGTGAAAAAATTACAAAAACTGTAGAAAACTACTTATTCACTCCAACACTGAAACAAGAGCTGCCTTTTTAATTCCAGAAAGATTTCACCAAACATTCACTGTTTTAGAGTCATCCCCACAGCATGCCTTATATATTATGAATGTAATAGGCAGGGGATATTACTGGCTGTTTTATGGCCATTGTCCAGTATAGATTCAGTCTTAATAAAAATGGAAGAAAATAAAATATTAAGATAAAACTTACAAGATTTTAGAAATCACATTTATATTTGTATTTGCTGTCAATCTCTTAAACAATTATCAACCAAAATGGGAACTGAGAAGGCTTTCTGCTGTTTACAGTGATATAGCCAATTTCAGATATTTTTCTAGGAAGAGTGCCCTCTGTTTACAGCTGAGTTGACAATCTTGTCTCATATAGACATTTAGTGGGTAAAACATTCTGCACCTTAACAAGTCCCTAATGCAAACATAAAGAAGACTGATGTCTCAGCAATAACAATAGCACGCCATTATGCTCTTTTGTAACACGTTTTCCGTGTATGATATTGACAGATAAGAGCTTTATGGCTTAGAACACACTTCTTGGGGTTCATATTCTTCAAACTACCTGTCCCCTGGGATTTCACCACTTCTAAAAGGGTATATTAGACACTGTGGTAATAAGGCAGACTTTTGTTTGCCACTGTGGTATCACAAACCTTTCAAAAATGGTATGTAATTTACTTCTCAGCATTATGTCAGTGTATATTGCATAATTCAATGTGTCTCAAGTTGAGCAGAAGCAGTCTGTCAACACCATGACTATAACTGCATAAGTGGTTTCCTGTAATATATGATATGCATATAGACTCCACAGGTTTGCCTGCGTGCAGTGTAGACCTGTCACTTATTTTCTTTACAGTCACCTTGTCTGACTGTTTAGGAGGAAAAGCTTTCCAGCTGGCATCACAGGCCATGGGGAAAGTACCATAGCCTTTCCCAACTGTAAATGAAATTGCTTCTCTTAATGAGTCAGGCCAAAAGTGAGAATGAGCTAGATGTAATCCTCATTCATGCATATAAAGCCACTGACAACCAAGAACAACTGAAGACAGTGTTTCAAAAATTAAAAAAAAAAAAGAAAAACAACAACACCTAGACCAAACTTGAGAATTATTTCAACACAGCATTTAAAAAAATGTACATAGGGCATGGCTACCTATCATTTATAGCAGCTACCAGATGCCCTTGTGGAAGTCACATATAATAATCAGGTATTCTAAAATAGACACAAACAAAATAATATGCAAATCAAGCAAAACTGCCAAACCACAAACAACAAATTTAAGTTAAGAACAATAATGCATTTAGGCTGGCTCTTATTATAGATTTGAAAATAGATGACATTTCAATAGATTAAAAAATATTTTAATGTAAATAATTAAGATTTTAAATTTGTGTGATTCCATTTATTCATACCTCAATAGGAAAGTAATTTGCTGAGGACTTTAATAAATTATTTTTAATTTCATAATACTTGTTTCAGATATTTACAATATGTATATGCATACATTTAAAAGACAGAATAAAAGCCATATACATACCAGTTGATATAGTTTGGATATTTGTTCCCTCCAAATCTCATATTGAAATATGACCCCCAATATTGTAGGTGGGGCCAAGTGGGGTTTGTCTGGGGCATGGGGGCAGATCTATCAAGAATGGCTTGATGCCTTCCCCAATGTAATGAGTGACTACTAGTTCATGAGAGTGCTGGTTGTTTAAAAGAGGCTGCCACCTCTTTTTCTCCTCCTCTTCCTTCTTCTCTCTGACTATGTGACACACCTGCTCCCCTTCCACAACCACCAGGTTTGAAAGCTCCCTGAATCCCTCACTAGAAACAAGTGCTCGTGTCTTTCTTCCTGTACATCCTGCAGAACTGTGAGCCAAATTAGCCTCTTTTATTTATACATTCTGCAGTCTCAGGCATCCCTATTCAGCAATGCAAAGTGGACTACAGCAGCTATCATCAAAATCCAAAACTGAAAATACTGTTATTACAGTAAAACTTAGATTTTGCAAAGTTTTCTGACGGTAAAGGGAGAGTCCGTAATTGCTGTACCCTTTGGTGAGACTAATAATGCTGTCATAGTTTGTCTATCTGCAGAATTACAGGAAAAATACTTTTATTTGCATAGCATGATCTCACATGCCTTTAGCATGTTTAGTATCTATCAGAAATATCTTTCATATACATTATCTGGAGCTTATGCTGCCTAGATTATTTCCTGCAGAGCTATCTATGTTTGCAAAGATAGCCTAACAGTAATGCAAGAGACACAACTTCATTTCATGTCCATTCTTCTTCTATGTAGTTAGGCATGTTCTTGGTACTCAACAGTTAAAAACAACTGATAGATGATGAAGCTTCGCAGTGCATCAGAAAATTCATGGCTGAATGCATAGACACAAAAGAAAGCTGGGGCTTATACTACAGTGTTAGAGATGTGCTCTGAGCAGGGTGTCTCTAAGCAGTTCACTTAGAAAGGTTAGGATAGGTAAAAGAAATGATAGTTAGGAGGAGAAGCCTCAGCTGATTTTTGAAAAACAAGAATGGGCAAACAGTGAGATATACGTTGTGAGAAGCATGGAATGCTCAGGGAGAACAACCTGCAAGGGTTTCACTATGCCTGGAACATTCATGCTTATGAAGAAGCGATTGGACATGAAGACAGAGACCAAAGAGTCACTGTGTCATAAACAACACGATAAGGAAGTTAAGTTTTATCTTGAAAGCAACTGGAGGTGAAATGCAAGACCTTAAGCTGTATGGTGACATAATTTATTTGTGTTATAGAATAATAAGACATTCTTACCTGTCTATGGTGGGATGAATTAAAAATGATAATAACTGAAGATGATAAGATTCATTAGGAGAAAGCTGTAATGCAGTAGGTAATTTGTAACCACTGAAGTACAACAATGGATGTTTAGGAGGTAAACTCTACTAACTGAGATGTAGTTGCTGACGTCTTCTTCCATTTGTTTGTTTTTGTTTTTTGGTTGAGGAGGAGAGAAAAGAAGTTTCATTACCAAGTAAGTGCATTCTCATTGTGGAATAACCCAAGCAATTCAAGTATAAAAAAACACTGACTACGATCTTCTCAGTGTCATTTCTACCTTTCACACTATATTTTCTATTACATTAGTGAAACTTGAGTTGTTTTATATTGTATGCAAACATAATTTTCATGAATTAGAAAGATTTAATTAAAATAATTGTAAGTTTGACACTTATGTATGATTAACTCTTGTTTTTGAACCTGTATAACCTCAGTGGCTCTTCTGCTGACTGCATGTGCTTGGTGTAACTTGGAATACCACACCGCAGTGTGTTGTGTCTGGTAAACTATTTGTACCTTAGATGAAATAAACTTCAGATCTAGCAGCAATTCAGTTATTTACAAGGATGTAGTAGTTTATTACTAGATACACAAAGGTGAATCAACTGGAAATTTGAGTATTTTAAAAATTTATCCCAATGTTCCAACTTAATTTAAAGTTCTGAAGTTTCCTAATAACCTACTTATTAATGTTAATGAAATATGGGATTAAGATCTATTCTGAAAGAACATGCTTTTGACAATCCTAAATATTAATGGATTTACAGCAACAAATTGATTCATAAAGAGCCCATCAAAATTGAACAAAATTGGACAATATGTCATAAACGTGAAATCATTCATGTAAGGTGGAAGGGAAACCAATGAAATACTTTAGAAAGAAAAATGAAGTGAAGCTCAAGCTAACATGTAGACATGTAGCCAGAAATAATGATAAAACAATGGAAATCACAAATATGATTTTCTGATTGTATCCAAGATAAAGTGCCCACTAGAACAGAAGATGATCATAAAAATAGACTTCCTTAATGGGCTGAAGAAAGTATTACTTTGAGACCATGAGTTAGGAAATGAAATGTAATAGGTTTCATCTAAGTTTGAAATGAATCCTTTTTCTTCTCCTCAGCTACAGAAACTATTCAGTTCTCTTGCTCTAATTCCACATTTATGAAATAATCTTTTTGAATTAAAATTGAGTTTTCTAACTGGGAAGTAAGTATGTAATATTTTTCTAACTGGGAAGTGAGTATGTAATAGGAGTTTATTCAATCAATTAATCAATGAATATTTTTGAACCCAGAATTATTTGACAAACCATAGAACAAGAAAGGGAGAGAAAACAGGAGATAATATGTTTTCATAAAAAATGTACAACATAAAATATGAACTAATGTGAAATATAAGGGTAGTCCTCTTAAAACTAGCTATAAATATAAGGAACATTGAAGAGAATATATACGTGTATACATATATTTACGTGTATATATAAACATATTCATCAGTAAAAGAAAACAAGAAAATTGTCCCCACATTATATTGTATTTCTGTGCATGAAGGAGAATTACATGAATTTCTGCAATATAAGCTGACATTTATGATCTGATTAATGGCAGACAAGCTAGAAGATCCGAACAAATGTAGTATGACATCAACACTTTTAATGCATTAATTTGACAATACTAGTTGGGCATGTTCTCTGTTTAGAACCTATTCCAGGCTAGTAACACAATAGGAAGCGAAACAAAGTCCCTGCTCTGTAACTTTCATTCTAGTGGGCAGGGCAGGGAATAATAAGCAAATCCATTAAAACATGTATCAGATGGTAATAAGTGGTATAGCAAAAATATAAAGGAAGATAAAAGAGTAAGGCCATGCCACAGTCGGGGAAGAATACTTACTTAGGTAAGCTGTCTAGGACAACCTCTCTTGTAAGGTGAAATCTGAGCAGAAACATAAAGGAAATTTTGAGAATGAGCTCTGCAGACAGTCAAGAAAGGTTATTCCAAGTGAAGAGATCTGCAGAAGCAAACAACCCTGATGCAAGAGCATGCTTGGCAGCTTCTGGGACGTGCAAGAAGTGCAGTATATAAGGGAGGAGTGTGCAGGAGGGAGGAGGGAGGAGACAAGGAGGTCAAGTATGTTGCAGATTCTGGGGCAGATCGTGTAGGGACATATAGTCAAGAGCAGAGCACAACTAGTTTGTCTGGGAATGTGCCTGTTTACACATGTTGTCTGGAAGTGATTATTATTAATCCTTTTTCCAGGAGGAAGAACATCTAGGTTTGGATGGTAGGTTGTATGGATACCCTAGTAATAGCTCATTAAAATGATTTTAACTTTTGCATTCAATGAAGTGGGAAGTTATTGAAAGAATTTTTATCAAAGATATGACAAATATTAATTCAAACGTTAAGTGACACTTTGGCTGGTGGACTAAACAGGCTGTAGAAGCACAAAGAGAAAACTAGAAAATGGTTCAAGAAGTATACTCAAAGAATCCAGGTAAATTTCTTCTGTGGGTTGGGCAAGGGCACTTCTGTCAGATGTGGGGAGATGTAGTGGGATACTTTGTATTCGCTGATGGATTGGGCTGTGGGATAGTAGAGAATGACGAGTCAAGGGTGATTCTAAAGTTTTCGCCTTTAGGACCTTATTGGATGAAGTTGCCATTTACCAAGATAAAGAAGGGTTGGGGTGTATCAAGGCTTATGAATGGGAAAGTCAGGAGTTTGGTTTAGGTGTGCTACATTTAAGACATCTACTAGACATCCAAGTGCAACTGAAAGTATGAGAGTATGAGTCTAGTGTTTAGGGGGGAGGTGTAGGTTGGAATTACACATCTGGAAGATGGTATAGAAAGGCATAAGCCTAGATGAGATCGCATAGGGATTACCTAGGTGAAATGGACCGAAGTTTCAAGGATGGCACATCAATGTTAAGAAGTTAGAAAGATGAGAAGAAACCAGCAAGAGAAACAAAATAATTGACCAGTGAGGGAGAAAGCAGAGAGCAATGGTGCACCAGGAACCAAAGACACTGTTTTAGGAGATGGGGAGCAATGTATCAACTCAGACAATGAGAGAAAATTAACCTCCAAATTTAAAAACTCTGATGGCATTAGTGGCTTCAACAGTAGAAATTTTGGCAGAGTTGTTTCAAGAGCTTTTTCAAAGTAATGGCACATGGTGAATATAGGTGACACTTTAAAGGAGTTCTGATGTAATTTGGCAGCAGAGAAATGCAGCAACATCTGGATGAAGGGAGTTCTTTTCATTTTAAGCAGAAAATTTTATCACAGTTTGAATGCTGGTGGGATGACCCAGTAGAGAAAGAAGAACTGATATATGAGATAGGAGGGAGATGATTGCTAGAGTAAAATAATTGGGTGGGAGGGAGAGATGAGATCTAGTGGAGATAATAGGGAAGAGCACTGATGGGAACACACAAAATTTCTTCTCTACCTTTTCCTTCTTTCATTTGCATGGGAACTAAGATCACCAGCTGACAGTGATGAAGGGGAAGGAGGCATTAGATATGTTGACAGAAAAAGGCATGAAGTAATTATTTAGGAGGACGAAGCATGAGATAAAGCATAGAAGGGCTACTAAACAGAGATTAGAAGTCATTTGAGCCTAGAGGTCATAAATTTAAAGTCAGGAAAAAATTACTTTCAGGTACAGAAGAATTGGAAGAATTATAATTTTGGTTTAGGATTGTATAAGGTTAATTCAAAGAAGGAAGAGAAGAGCAAGGGAATTAGTATAAATAAGGGAATTCTGGAGGGCATAGTTAAGGTGTTTGGATACTCTACAGAGGAGGAAGGAAAGATCAGATTAGGGAAGAGGCAGAGAGCCCCGTGTGGATGAGTGTGAGGATGATGAGGAGTGATATGACTGAGTGGAGAGCTTTCTCGGTGAATGCTTTAGGTAGCACTAATGCACACGACAGGATTGCTCCCGGAATAACCAAGCCTTCTGGTGGTAGACGGAGTAGTTGGGAGAAAGATATGGGCGTCTCACCAGAGCAGGATTAACTGTGAGCATTTGCAATTACTGCTCTCCATTTAGGTGAGGAAGGTTGTACTAAAATGATGGGTCCTTAGTCTTAGGGATGAAGTAACATCTAAAACACAGTGATAAAGGGTGTAGACAACAGCATCATTTGATGCATTTAGTCTTTCATACAATGAGATTTTTATCTAGTCTAGGAGCTTTCAAAAAGTTCTACTGAAGCTTGGAGAAATATAAAAGTTTCTCAGAGCCACCTTGTAGGAGAAGCTGAAGAAAAACTGTTCCAAACGCTGGGCTCCAACCAGATAAGTTATGACTAATATTTTTATAAAATGAATATGCTGAGATTAAGCGTGATTTTTAAAAACGTTTTACCATTAAAAGTAAACAGACCAAAAAAAATTAAATCATTGATCTTCTCCAAACTACAAGGTATTATTATAACCTTGCTTAAGATTACTTTGCTGGAAAGGGGTGAAGCCAAGATTTAACCAGAAAAAAAATGTCTATTTCTAAAGCTCATGTCAATTTCATTATACTTTAACTCTATACAGGCTTAATTCCTGCAGTTACTTTCCACTATTTTGCATCGGTTACATTGCTTTTACTTTATGTATATTAGTGCATCTCGCCAAAAGTAGTTCATAATGAATACATTTGCAATTTCTAAGTTTAAGGTAAGCTATTTTTTAAGTTAACTTTTTAAAGAAATTATTTTCTCAGGAGACTGAAACAAATCTTTTTTTTATTTATCCTTTGAATTTTGTTAGGCTTTGGAAGTTTTGCATTTTACGAAAAAATCAACACCAAGAGTTGTTATGATACTTAATATTGTCCGCTAGGGAGTCACAAGTCCTGGAGGAGTTTCTTGCAATTCTTATGTGACACTTAGCATGAAAAATACAAAAATCAATAATGAGAATTTTACCTTAGATCTAGACTGTGAACACCACTCTTGAGAATAGGACCTTGTAGTAATCAAGACATAACCCTGCCGAAGATTGCTAGACCAGACAAAGGAACACCAGGATCATTCTTCTTAAAATGTAAATAGTAAGTAATATCAATTCTCTTTAAGGCAACCACCTTATCAGAGTGAGCCTGTGAAAGACATAGTTGTTTAACAAGTCACCAGGGGAATATTTTAGAATTGAAGCACTAACATCACAGCAACTAGACAGTGTGTATTTATATAAACACCTTGTCAAATGTAAGCAGTATTTTTCCCAGTAGGCACTGTGAAAAATATACTTCACTCTTGGTCAATTCTAATTGAAGAAATAACTAAATAGCTGCTAGATGAAGAATTTTTGGAAAAGTTCCTCTCCTTGCACTGGATCTTGCAAAATAATGTCAGCATCATGGAGATAGAATTGGGTAGAAAATGAAATAAAAGTGTAACAAAAGATCAGTGAGGAATTAGTGATAAAATCAGCAGGAAATCCATAGTGCTCCAAACAATAGTCCAACCAGCTGATGACTGATAAACAGGGGATGCTGGGAAGCCAAGTACGGTGCTAAAAAGCAGTAGGAAAATGGGAAGCATCAGCAGGAAACCATAGAAGCTGCCAGGGGGTCCACTGAAAAGTTAATTGAAGCAACAAGCTGAGAGCTCTGGAAGTCAGAGAGCAGGCTCCTGGAGACAGATGGAGAACAGCAGCAAGAGGAAACTGATGTACAAAGAACGAAGAGAGCAGACAACAGAATGAATGAAGAATCAGCAACCTGAGCCAAGTCTTGGGCAATTCTTGGCCATCGACAAGGGCTACAGATGTAACTCTAACCACTAGCAAACAATCAGAAAAAACAGACGGCCACATGTTGGATGGAGTGTAAAATGTGCGTTTGAATTATGTGGAAAAACATTCGTAGTCTTTTTTATTACGTATTTATTTTAATCAACTTAAATCTAATTCCTCGTTAAAAACCAAAACACTGACCAAAACTCTAACAAATTACTGTGTGCTAGTACAATTCAGAAAAATAATTGATGGTGATATGGTGGCCCATGCAGTTAATAATAAATTATGGACACTGAACTTTCAGACTTTGGGTTTTGAAGACATGATTATATTGAAAAAAGAAAAAAAACAAAAATGAAAAACAAAGTTGAGGCCAGTCACGGTGGCTCACATCCCTAATCCCAGTGCTTTGGGAGACAGAGGCGGGAGGATTGCTTGAAGCCATGAGTGTAAGAGTTAGCCTAGGCAAAGTAGGGAAAGCTGCTCTCTGCAAAAAATTAAAAATTAGCCAGATGTGGTTGTGCATGCCTGTAGTTCCAGCTACTCAGAGGCTGAGGTGAGAGAATCACTTTAGCTCAGGAGTTCCAGATTGCAGTGAGCTACGATCCAGCACTGAACTCCAGCCTGGGCTACAGAGCAAGACCCTGTATAAAAAATAATAATAAAATAAACAACAAGAATAGAAAGATGAATTTTTCTGCCTCCATGTTCTTGGAAGTTGCTAGATTTACACAGGGGTTGCTCTTGCTTTATAAGTTTTTATGAAACATACTTGCAGGGAGTATGAGTCAACACATGGAAGAGTTTGTTCGTGGATGCTATATATGTGTGGAGGCACAGGGAACATTAAAGAGGCATGCCAGATCAGACTCCACAAAAAAGATCCTGAAGGAATCATTTCTTTTTTGGTTCCCATTACAGAAAATGGACACATTAGGAGCCAAGATGTGCAGAAAGGAGTATTCAGGCAAGCTCAGCTGAAAATAGATAACCTTCAGTCCTGAAAAATTGCATTTGAAAGAGAAACCATTGTAAAATATCTTGAAGAATATAGACCACATGTGTTGAATTTATAGAATTGACTTATTTTTTAGAGTTTTTAAATGTGTTTTCTTATTAGAAAACAGGAAACTGGTACTATTGTCACCACTACTCAAAAATAAATGTTATTAGAGAGCTACGCATACTTTCACTTTTTGGTAAAATAAAAAATAAGAGTATATGCCAGGTGCGGTGGTGCATACGTGTAATCCCAGCACTTTGGGAGGCCAAGATGGGCAGATTACAAGTCAAGAGTTTGAGACCAGCCTGGCCAACATGGCAAACCCCAACTCTATTAAAAATACAAAAATTAGCAAAACCTTGTCTCTACTAAAAATACAGAAATTAGCCAGGTGTGGTGGTGGGTGCCCATTATCCCAGCACTTGGGAGGCTTAGGCAGGAGAATAGCTTGAACTGGGAGGCAGGGATTATAATGAGAGGAGATTATATTACTGCACTCTAGTCTGGGCGACAAGAGGGAGACTCCATCTCAAAAAAAAAGAAAAAAAAAAAAAAGAAAGAAAGAAAGAAAGAAAAAGAAAAAAAAATGTATTTAGAAAGATTCTCATCATTCATTACAAAAAAAAACCCTCTCCACATTTGCATTATTTAACTTATTTATCAAAAATTAAATACATTCTCTGAAGACAATATATATACATAATGATAAAAGAACTAAGGAAAAGACAAAGCTAATTAGGCAAAGTTAATTAGACTGAAATGAAAGGCATTTTAAGCTGGAGAAGAAAATTCTTTTTTTTTTTTTTTTTTTTTTTGAGACGGAGTCCCGTGTCTCAGCCTCCAAGTACTGGGATTATAGGCCCCCCACCATGTCCAGCTAATTATTTGTGTTTTAGTAGAGCTGGAGTTTCACCATGTTGCCCAGGATGGTCTTAATCTCTTGACCTCATGATCCCCGTGCCTTGGCCTCCCAAAGTGCTGGCATTACAGGTGTGAGCCACCATGCCCAACCTAATTTATGTATTTTTTAATAGAGATGGAGTTTCACCATGTTGGCCAGGCTGATCCCAAACTCTTGACCTCAGGTGATCCACACGCCTCGGCCTTCCGAAGTGCTAGGATTACAGGCGTGAGCCACCATGCCCGGCCCAAGAATTAAATATTTTCAAGAAGAATGTAGTAGAATCAACAAGTAGATGTGGAAATATTGCATTCTTAAAATAATCATTAATATGAATTATTTAGAATGAGTAAGATGCTATAAAAATTTTAAGTACAAAGTAACATACATCAATTCTACCAGAAAATTCTAATTTTCTGGTAAAATACAAAGTTTTTAATTATATTGACTTGTTTCTGAATATCACAACTAATGTCACAACTATTAGCTAATAACATTTTAGGATACAGGACCTATGAAAATAATTTGATAAAAGATTAACAGTGTAAAATAAGGACATCCAGTTCTCACAGAATAAACTAAATCCCCAGGGTATAAGCTTTTGGATAGTTTGGCTCATATAAACAGAAATGAATTTTGTGAAATTTACATGGAATATGGTTTTAATTTACATTTATGTTAAGCTGATTTGAATGAAACATTTAAAAACACATACAAATTCAAATACAAAATAATGTTCATTGAAGATTTAAAAATCTATTTTAAATCATTTGTTTATTTGATGTGTTTGTTAGAACTTGGCTCTGGTGCTAGGCAACATTTTCTGCTATAATCATTATGCTTTCTTAAACTATCATTTATTAAATATTGATTATTTTTTGTGAATTGTGATTACATATATAACATGTATATAATCATATATATGTTATATCTGTAATTATATATAACTACAATATTAGATGTAATTATATATAATTATAGATACAATTAGATGTAATTATATACATATGCAATCACATATAATTATGAAATGTATTATATACTCATTATATATGAATTATATCACATGTATAATATATGTCTCTATATAATTATATGGAAATATAGTATATGTAATATATATTATTTTATATAAGTATATATATATACATATACACATATATATAAATGTGATTAATTATGTATTATATATGATATGTATGCAATTCCTTAATGAAGATGTTTTTATGTCCATTTTAATAAATGAGGAAGAAGCTGAGAATTAGAGAATGGATACATGAATATACCAGCAATTCATATGGGAAAGGTCAAAACAATTAGGCAGTTTTATCCATGTACATTGATAAAATACAAGAAACTGTGCAAAGAACTGACTGTCAAAGTATTTTATAAGCAGCAATTTTCAGGATGAACGAAAATTAAATCATATTTTTAAATATACCTCTGGAAAACTCCTAGAGAAGTAATCTCCAGCATTCCTCGTATGCAAATAGCATGATATTTGTGGAAAGTTTTACGTTATGCCCTCAGATGTTCTTTTATATTTTTTTTCATTTCTTGAAGCATTGATAAATTAGACTGATAAATTAGAAAGGAGGTAAAGAGAGAAAAATATTTCTGATAATTGTTAGCCATATGAAATAATGGGAGAGGATCAGACCTTGTGTCAAAAGACCAGAGTTGGAAATCTAGCCTTACACTAGGAAGTATCATCCTTGAACCTCAATTTCCTCCTCTGCAAAACAGGATAACAACACTGAACTATCTGCAGAGAGGCTTTATGAGGCTCAAAGGAGATTCTGCTCACTAAAGCAATTTGCAAAACTAAGTTGCTATCCTCTCTTAAGCTTAAAATCTGATCATTAACAATGTCTCTATTTTCCTATATACATCTTTGCACACTCATCCTGTTCTTTTGTTTTTATCAAAATATTTAGCATTATATTATGAAACATTTATTTTACTGTTTGCCAAGAAAACTAGAAGAAAAGCATTATGTGATGAATAAAAATAGCTCTTATTATAATGGGTACGGTGGCCCACACCTGTAATCCCAGCACATTAGGAGGCCGAGGTGGGTGGATAACAAGATCAAGAGATCGAGATCATCCTAGCCAACATGGTGAAACCTGCATCTCTACTAAAAATACAGAAAAAATTATCTGGACGTGGTGGCGAGCTGGGACCAGCTACTTGGGAGGCTGAGGCAGGAGAACTGCGTGAACCTGGTAGGCAGAGGTTGCAGTGAGCCGAGATCATGCCATTGTACTCCAGCCTGGGCAACAAGAGCAAAACTTTGTCTCTAAATAAATAAGAAAATAAAAGTAGCTCTTATTTTGGTTTATATTTCTAACTTTTAAGAAATTTAGAAAATACAAAAGTTTATAGGAAGGAAGCAGTCTTTGACTATGCAAAAAGGAAGAAAACATGAAGCTCCATGTAATCTGCTTTCCTGACAGTGTCTAATGGCCGTAGAGATGTAAGTGACAGCAAAATTTAGAATATACATGTTCATAATTCCTCAAATATACATATATTCAATGAATGGAAAGCCAAAATGAATGGGTGTAGAATGAAAGCGATATAATAGACATATCTAGTTGGTCTTGGTAGAAATATATAAGCACCTTTTAAAACTCAAATATATCATGTTTCTTAGGAACTGTTACAAACACCTATGGGTTAAGGACATGTTCTAAATAGCTGTGAAAGTAGATGAGTTTGCAATACATCTTTTCAAATAGCTCTCTCATCCTTAAAAATGTGGATTAATCTGAATTGACTTAATCAGAAATTCTTGCTAAATTTTATTTTGAAAATATTGATAAATATAGAAATATAAAAATATTGATAAATATGTTAAAATCAAAACTTTTACATAAAGTAGGTTGAAATTTTTACACAAAAACATATTTTGTTCCCCAAATATAATAAATCTTCAAATGTGTCATCTTGAAAACAAATGTGTATTTAAATAAAATCCAATTTAATAGTATAATTTTTAAAAAGCCATTTTCATCATGGTTAGTCAAATAGAAGTAGGGCTTTATAGATTATGTAATAAATCATATCTGTGTCCTTTCAGTATTTTAACAATTATATGCAATTCCAGACCCATATAAAAATTTGGACTTCATTTGTTTGGCAATGAAATGGCATTTCCTGTAATGAACAATTGATTAATTGCGCGCCAAGATCCTACCCTGAACTTTCACTACATTTAAAGCAAGACTTGATGTGTACGAATCATTCTAATGTGGATTCTGCACTGGAGGATCGAAAAGTATATATATAAGAGAGACAGATGCTTAAACCGACATCATAGACGGTAGGGAATATAAGAGAAAGAAGACAGAAAGGAATGTTTTGAGAGTCACAAGAATACAAGTGTGGAAAGCAGGGAAATTATTTACAGAAATGGTGGCATTGTCGTAGGAGCTGCTAATCAAAGAGGCTTTTAGTAGTTGGAAATAGGTAGCTTCTAGAATAGGAATATAAATGTAGGTATCAAAAAATGATGAGGGCAAGATGAGAAAGAATTTGTAGATGATTTGAGAAAGTACCACCATATTATCTGCTGTAACCTAGGGGTGATGGCACATAACTCTGGGTGGATGAGTAGGGGCTGGGGGCACAGTGCCAAGAGGCTTCATCTTTGTTATGTGACTGAAGGTTTTAAACAGAACAATGATGTGATAGATCCTGTGTGAGGCTGAGCCACAGAACAGAGAGGTCAGAATCAGGGAAAAAAGTTTGAAAGGCATCTCAAAAGTCAGGGCTGATGACCTAAAGGGCTCTGGGTCAAATGAAAACGAAGGACCCTTTGTTCAAAAGCAGCAAACATAATGTTAAAAGTGAAGCTATGTAATACTATGTCATTTCTTCTGTCTATGTTTTTGATGTATTATGATGTTTTACTTGCTGTTTAACGCCCACTCCTTCAGGCATGGGGATGACAGCAGAGAGGGTGCTGATCTGCAACTTGGTGAGTCACATCCCATTGCTGCCTGGGGCTCCCCTCCTACCAGCCTCTGAACAAGCACTGTCCTCTAACCAGGGCAAAGAAGTCAGTCCTCCTTTCCCAAAGGACGAAGCCCCAATGGAGTGCGACCTCCATGCCATATTAGGATGGGGCATGGGGAGAGGTCTATCCATGACCAGCTAGCTGCCCACCAAACATTGTGGGGTGCTTCCAGGCAGGCCAGCATTGGTTGCTGTCATCCCCTGTCCTGAGATACCTTGGAGCAGGTGCCCAACCTTAACCCTCCTAGGGCCAGTACTCTGACACCCACTCAAGACAGAAGTGGAAGAGGCCTGGGGCAAGAGTAGTCGTTGGTCCACCGGGCGGTGGACCAAGTGGCTGAGAACCTTTCTCAAGAAGGCAGGAAGGTGTCAGGAGGTGAACCATATGAGCTGAGACTCCCAGTAATCATTCCATGCTCTTTTATTTCATCAGCCTTCTCTTACAAAACTCAAATTCAAAGATGCAATTATTAAGAATTTTAAGGTCTGGGCACGGTGGCTCAGGACTGTAATCCCAGCATTTCGAAAGGCCAAGGCGGGCAGATCATGAGGTCAGTAGATTTTGACATATAAATCCAGATAAGTAACCACTTAACTAAGTAATTCATTTAGAAGTATAATTTCAACAGGTTTTTAAAAATTAATTTTGAGTATCTGAAAGAAAAAGTAGTTTATCCCTAGATCTTTTAATAGTAATCATAGACTCCATGCTCTTTCAATCCAAAGACATATTTTCTAATCTACATATAAAACGTGATCAACTTGGTGGAGATATCAGGAGGCTACTGTAATGATCACAGGTGGTTTTACACAATTTAAAATTTTAGCTCTGTTTATCTACTCACTCATCTACCCTATACAATTTGTTGAAACTTTTAACATTAAGTTCATAAACTCTTTACTCCAAAAAGATAGTTATATTCAATGATTATGCTAGATACATAGAGAACATAATTCTAAGAAACATTATTATTTTGTTTAATGTTTATGTGTATTAATGTGCATATATTAGTTTTATATATACATGATTTACATATATACAAATATGTATATGTGTGAGTATATATATAAATATGCAAATATGTATCTATATAGATATTTACATGCATAAAAGCTACATGGATATATTTATATACATATATAAGATTTTATTTATTTTAAAAGCCAGAGCATGAAAGAATGTTACTTTGCTGTATCATTACATTCAAATTAAAGGTTAATTATTGAGAAGGGGCTCCATAATAAAATCATGGCCAGTCTATTGTGAGTTGTGAGTGTCCTCCATTGTAAACAGCAAGATTTCTTCCATACTGTATGTGCCATATAATTACTTCACTTCAATGCAATACTTTAATGAAGACCAGTTTAATTAAATTAAATTTCTCCCTTGTGTTGACTCAATCAAAATGCATCATCCCCTCATTATAATGTTATCTGTAGGAGCCCAACATTCTAAGTGCTATAAGGAGGGTTTATTTTAATGAGGGCAGCAATAATAAAGTATCCTTTATCAAGTTCCACAATGCAATTTCATAACTGAAAATTTCACAGCATATGCTGAAGTTCACAGCATATGCATTTTAGTTCCTAATTAGTATAGTCTGTTATGTTGCTTTATTTGAGTTAACGCCATTCAAGTAATTATCTTTTTTTGACTAATATTTATGACCAGACTTTACTTACTTAATCTGGTATAATTAAATTTTCATAAATAATTAAACAATTCTTTCCAGTACAGTAGCTATCATCATCATAGACTTGGTTTAAAGACAATTCATTTCGATTTCATAGAGTCCTGCTTAGACTGGACGTATTACAAGTTAAAATAATTTCATCTACACTTAAAGGATCAAGATGGGTTCAGGAGAATGTTCAACAGACTCAATGAACAAGGTAAAATGAGAAGGATTTAATCTGGCAACATAATTAATAGTATCTAGAATAAACATAACTACTTACTTTTTGAGAGAATGTAAAACTACCTACACCAAAATGAATGATACGTGTTTGTGTCTTTTGGGTATACATAACTCAAAACCTAAATAAACATGTCTCCAAACAATGAATTCCTCAAGCAAATATGCTTGAAAAGTATAACTATAGCAATTAACTTTATTTTACTAGACCAAAATCAAGTGGTAAAATTTTAACCATACTTCTAGACTTCCATTACAGACTGCCTTTCAACCTTAAAGACAGTACAGTGCAGCAGAGAATACTAAAGTTACATTTCCATTTACCAGCCACCCTACAAAGAGTTCACATTCATTCTGGTTTCCAACTCCTTCCGCTTTCTCTGGAATTTACTTGGCCCTTGAGTTCTATTGACTATGCAACCTAAATGTCTCTGGAATCCATCTGCACCTTCCTCTCTATCCTCACTGTCATTTTCATAAGTCTGCTAGACTTAACCACTACAATAGCTTCTTGGTATTTCTGCCTCCCAACTCAGCCTCTTCCAAAGCCTTTTCCATATTTTTTAGAATAACTTCTAGATCTCAGAAATGTCACGTTTCCATGCCCATTTTAGATTAAAGGACAGGGAGCCCAACCTACTTTGGGCTCTTGCTCTGTCCTTCCACCAGCTCTGCCCCTTTGCGGTGGTGCAAGGAATACACAGGGCCTTCAGAATCTGGCTACTCAGGGTCTACCACACATTTGCTTCCAAACTGTAATCCCCTCAACATGCCTGGGGAAGCATCTAAAATCTGGTGGAGCCTCTTTTTTTGGGTCCCTCCCAGTGAGGACAAATTGCTAATGTGCTTACTCCTAGGCTTGAGAAATGGCCACAGGGCATCTGTTTGGGGAGCAGGAGGACAGGCCTTGGACAAAGAGGCTGTATTGAAGCTGTTAGGATTAAGGGGTGAGGGAACAGATCAAGAAACCTGGATCTTCCTCCACTGCCATGTTGCCTGTGAACTCCCAGGAGACTAAGAATTCTGAACCTGATCCTGATCTTGCAGGCTATTATAGAAACATGTACTGTTAAGTAAAAGCGAACAAACAAAATTTAATTTAATTCTTCATCATAGACTTCGAATACTTTGGTCTACAGTACATGTGCCTTTGATTGTACTCTTATTCAGGGCTGTCTAAATGTGTGGGAGGGCCTGCCTCCCTTTTTCACAGCACCTTTACATCTGCCTGGAATGCCCTTCTGTGTTCCAAGCAACCACTTCCATGAAGCATTCCCTCATGCCACTCACAGGAAGCCTTGCTGTTCCCTACTTTTGTATCCATTATACATGCCTTTATTTTAGAATGTATTGCAATTATTCCAAGGAGAGCTAGGTTCTAGTCTTCAAGTTTTATTTACTAGTTGTGAAAATATTGGCAAATGTTATACCACTTATAAACTTATTGCATTGTCTGTAAAAGAATCTAGTTTAACTGGATAATCATCTTTTTTTTTTTTTTTTTTTTTTTTGAGATGGAGTTTTGCTCTTGCTGCCAGGCTGGAGCGCAGTAGCACGATCTCTGCTCCCTGAAATCTCCACCTCCCGAGTTTAAGCAATTCTTCTGCCTCAGTCTCCTGAGTAGCTGGGATTACAGGTACATGCCACCACACCCAGTTAATTTTTGTATGTTTAGTAGAGATGGGGTTTCACCATATTGGCCAGGCTGGTTGCGAACTTCTGACCTCATGATCCGCCCACCTAGGTATCCCAATGGATAATCATCTTAATGTTTTTAAGGACTTATTATAAACTGGGTACTGTTTAAAATGATTTCCACCATTCATTCATTTATCCTGACTTGAATCTTGGGGCTTTGGTGCCACTAAGTCATTTACATGAAGAAAAGAAGGCCAGAAAGGTAAAGAAACTTGACCAACATTACTAAAATTTGATATAATTTTGGCTAAACTCCATTTAAAAATAGTGTAAGCAAGTTTTTATTTGAATCAATTTTTAATAATGTTACTCTTTTTAGAGACTATGGTAAATGGTTAACGAAAACTCTTTAGGATATTATCATCTGGGAAATACTTAGAATATCAATGTTTAAAATATTAGCCCTTCCTTTTTGTTAAATTTAGATATAATGTGAAATGAACTAATTCTTAACAATTTTTTGGAAATGTTTTGCAAATTATTATTAAAAAATTGTATATATGGCTAAGACATTATTAAGAAAAAGAAAAAAAACCTCACTGACATTTTGATTTCCATTTTGAGATACCAATATTTTTTTCTTCAACAATACAATAATATAGAAATAAAATTCCTTCATATTATAAAAGTCAATGTAAACAATCATTTTGCACACACTGAAAATAAAAATGACACATTCTGTGTCTGACATGAATAGAAAATGTTCTGCAGTGCTTTGTGCTAGCTGAGCATTTGCCACTAATTACCCAGGAAGCAAGAGAGCCAGTGAGGTCTATTTGAGAGCCCATTCAACCAAAAAAAGCTAATAATTTGAAAGAAAAAAAAATCCTAAATAGGAAGGTCAACAATAACATAAGACTTTTGTGATGTCTTGTTTTCCTTTGTTATAGAATTTTATAATTTTTTAGTAAATTTTTTTTATTTCATCAAGATCAATATAGTTACAACCCAACAATTAATTGTTTGCACATATACAAAAATAATATGCACATTGACTTCCTTCCCACTCTTAAAAGAGTACAAGGTAGAAGAGATAGACATATATTTCAGATATACTCAGAACCACAGTTAATGAAGATTTTATCAATCAAATACAGTATAAATAAAAATCTGTCAAATACAAATAGAAAATAGAAATTCCAGTGACTAAATGGAGAAATATCAGTCATCTAAATACATCATTCTACTCAGTAGTATTCCATTGAGTAACGGATGTCATCTACATCTGCACTATGAAAAATTCCCTTTAAAATCAAAAGGAAAATATATTAGTATGTCCTCCTTTCTTGATCACAAAACTTTTGGTGTTAGCATATTACCTTTCTTGAGAGAAAATAAACTTTTCTGGAAAATGTTCTTATAGACTACTGCATTGTTCAATACTGTAGCCATTAGCCACAGGTGGCTATTTAAATTTAAATTGACTAAAATTAAGGAAATCATCAATTTAATTTCTCAGTTACACTAGACATACTTCAAGTACTTAAGTGTCGTATGTGGCTAGTGACTACTGTATTGGACTGTGCAGATACAAAATAATTCCATGATTGCATGAACTTCTAATGGACAACACCAGTCGAGAAGTACTGTTAGAGAAAGTTATTACGTCATGTGTTAACCAGAGATACCTTGGATAGAGAAGAGTCTTGGCAGACAAGTTACTAGGTTTTACCTTCAGATTTCAATTATTTTTGAAAATACTGTTTCTGTGTTGTGGTTTCCCATATTAGGAATTTTGGCTACATGATCCCTTCTAAGTCCAGTTTAAGCTTTATGATAATACTAGTGGTTTTGCTAAGACATATAAAGGAACGAAGACATTTACAAGGCATTATTTTCCTACTCAGAAACAACTAAAATTCAGTGAGTTATGTAAACACAAGTAGCCGCAATATGAAAAATTTCTCTGATAGTAATACAACTTTGAAAGAAATGAATGTAAATTCTGAATAAAGCTATGTGGTGAGAGCTTTTTGGGAGAGATATTATGTCACCTGAGGTTTGAAGGATGAGTAGAATTTTGACAACGAAAATGGAAATAAATGCATGCTAAATAAACCGATGAGCAAAGAGATTGTGATGAGAAACAATGCAAGATGTGCTCAGTAAAGGGTAGAAAGCTGTGGCTGGAACCCAGGTAGCAGCAATGGGCATGTTGTCTGAGAACCAGGTGGGCAAGTAGCTTGGAGGAGATCATAAGCAGACCTTGAATTTCGTGCTACGTCATTTGAAATTATACCCTTAGACAATAAAAATTGGCTTGTACCTGGTGAAAATAGGTTTGTCAACAGCTTAAATGATGGGTAAGACAGGGAGATAATAAAACAGACTCAACTAGATGGCTTCATGACCAAGGCCTAAAATAGAATTCAATAATAAACATAGATTGTGAGGGAGTTCTTAGGGCTATTTCTGAAGTAAAAACAACAGAATGGGGAATTAATTGAGACTAATAAACAAAGACAAATGTTCTCCACTGTTCAATCTATTGTAACTGGTTTTAACTGTAGATATCTGAATGTTTTCCTTAACAACTCACTTAATTATTAAATTGTTTTACTATCTATCATGAAATCTATTATTTCATGAGTATTTCAAAAAATCTGTTTTGTTTTTTTTTTCTGTCTGGATAATTTTGAATTTTAGAAGTAAATTCTGAAAAAAAAAACAGGTAGCATAATCTAATAATAAGAGTAATAGTAATGATAGTAATACAAATAACACACAATCCCAAACTTCGGCAGTTTAGTGTCTTTATTTAGAGTACCAGAAGTCATCTTAGAATTCACTAGTGGAAGGGGAGGGACATTTCAAATGACATGGTGATTGGGAGTACTTCAATTAGGAACTTTTTGGTATTTTAAACATGCATTAATTCTTTAAAAAAGAAATGTGTTTGTTTTAAATGTTATGTATTCAAGCATGCATGTAATAAATATATATATCAATAATGCAAGACGCCTACTTCAACTGAGTTATCTGAAGTATGCAAAATTGAGTAATATGGACTCAGCTCCTTGGGTGTTTCTATGTGAGAAGTAAGCTACGTCTGTTTGCACTTATCACTGGTCAGATTGGGTGGATGGAGAGAACCAGAGAAAGGAGATCAGAGATAACCAGAAATAAAGCGTAAAACAAACTACAGGTAAGTGCTGTTTCTATGTTTCTAATATATTAATATTGTAGCCAGTATGTATTAAGTAGTCTTGAAGTCTTGTATGTAGCCAGTATGTATTAAGTAGAACCTTGAGTCTCTGTTCTGGCCTCAATGCTTTATCAGTACTAGTAAGAGGTACCGGAGTCCAAGATGTATGCTATTTTTGATAAGATCAGCATATCAGGATTGTCCATTTTCCATTTAAGTAAAAGTATTGCTAGATGAATGGGGTGTCAAAGACAGATGTGATGAATCACATAGAGAATCAATACTGTAGGATTGCCTACTTTGCATATATAAAAATGTACAGCCAGCTAGATATGTATGGTAATGGAAAGCATGCAGTAATCATATCTAGGATCAATAAATTAAAGGTTCAGAGATTATAAAACCCTGACTTTTCTACAAAGTACTGAGGCTTGATGTTGCCGTAAAAGTGTATGTGTCCCTTCCTTTTTCTGAACACTTGCAGTTTGAATCTCTGGTGTCCCAGGAAGACATCACTTGAGAAAGAGAGAAAAAGAACCCACGTCTAGAAATCAGCTAAGAAACCACTGTACAGACCCTCTGGAGGTGAAGAATTGTGAGGTGGCCTTTCCCCAAAGAGAAACATACATGTTTGGTATTTTTAGGAAGGTTTGACTTAGATAAGTTCAATAATTTCATGGTCAGTAATATTTATTTTAAAGGCAAGATATCTTTTTCTGAGTAAATTCTTTAATAAATATATATTTAAGTGCTTCTTTACCAGCATTTATTTTCTGTACTTCTCTCCATCCCCAGGATACTTCCATTATTAATGCTCATCAACTACTGCCAAATGCTAGAACACCAAGGGAGATGGGCCAGGCCCAAGTCCCTGCTGTGTTTTCATCATAATTAATATGCACTCTTCCTAATTTACCCTGGGTATCTCGAGTCTGCAAACCTATAATATTTGGCAATATGAAGTTGTTGGGCAAACAAAAGCAAATGACCAGACAACCCACTGAAAGGCTTAAAAACAGAATTTAGAGGGACATATACAGATCTTGGAGTCAGATGTTACACTCCAGGGAAGGACCCACTGGATCATGGTGATCGGGGACTGAGACCCCACCATAGCATTATAAAACAGAACCTTGATCTCCACAGAACACTGTCTTCCTCCCTGGGATGTCAGCCTGCAGGGATCACTCTTGACTCCTCTTAGAGATAAACAGAATATGAATGCTCTACAGTGATCAGAGAAAGGACTCAAGGAGAAGATGGTATTTGATCTCAACTTACATGGATGCCTAGGGTTTCAAAGGTCAGAGTGAAGAAAAAAATTCCAGGGGGAAGCTCAAGCATTCAAGGCATTAGAAGCTACTTAAAAGAGCAGGGAAATAAATTCAGCATAAGTACTAGACATATTTGAAAATCAGGCAAAGATTTTAGGCTTCATTTATGTAGTTCTGTAAGAATTATCTGTAGGAGGAATTAAGGAATTTAAGAAGTAGATATGAGAGAACAGGACACAAAGAGATTACAAAACTAAGGTCTGAGGTCAAACAGTGATAGTGGAAATAGAAAGCAAATGACTTATGGCTTATTTGACCAAATATTCTGGCATTTTAGAGAAGCCTATGTGATTTTATCAGATAGCAAAAATATGTTACAATGTAGATGTGATATTTAAAATTAGAATGATCATGGTTGTCTAATTATATTAAGAGAATGAACTCGAAAAATGAGAGAAAAAGTGAGAACCTCTACCTTTCGTAGCCCCTTTAAAACAGAAACTCATAAAAATGTTTTTATATAAAGAAAATAAGAATAGTGAGCTGAGATGGCACTATTGCACTCTAGCCTAGGCCAGAAGAGCGAAACTCTGTCAAAAGGAAGGAGGGAGGGAAGGAAGGAAGGAAGAAGGGAGGGAGGGAGGAAGGGAGGGAAGGAGGGAGGGAAGGAAGGAGAAATGAATATGTGAAACTGTCATTATTCACAAACTGTGTATATAGGAAACTATATAAACCTATGCATATAGGAAACTGAGAGGAATACGTGAAAAACTATTTGAATGTAGAGGTCAGTTTGGCAAAATTGCTGGGTATAAGGTCAGTATACAAAAATCATTTGTATTTCTTTTTTTTTCTCTCTCTTTTTTTATTGCATTTTAGGTTTTGGGGTACATGTGAAGAACATGCAAGATTGTTGCATAGGTACACACATGGCAGTGTGATTTGCTGCCTTCCTCCCCTTCACCTATATCTGGCATTTCTCCCCATGCTATCTCTCCCCAACTCCCCATCCCCCGCTGTCCCTGCCCTATTTCCCCCCAACAGACCCCAGTGTGTGATGCTCCCCTCCCTGTGTCCATGTGTTCTCATTGTTCAACACCTGCAACTTCTGCTTCCCAGGTTCAAGCTATTCTCCTGCCTCAGCCTCCCATGAAGCTGAAATTACAGGTGCCTGCCACCATGCCCAGCTAGTTTTCGTACTTTTAGTAGACAGGGGATTTCACCATGTTGGCCAGCTGGTCTTGAACTCCACCTCAGGTGATCCACCCACTTCAGCTTCCCAAGGTGGGTGTGAGCCACCACACCCAGCCTCACATATTCATTTCTTGAGCACCAGGCGCTCACCAACTGAGCTAACCAGCTGCCCAATTCACATATTTATTTCTAATTTTTATTCCCTGTGGCTATTTTCCTTTATTGAAATAGCCATGGCCTCCAGTACAATGTTGATTAAAAGAGTTGATTATGGTATCCTTTTTGTTGTTCCTGAACACAGTGGGAGAGCATTCTATATTTTACCACTAAACATGATGTTAGCTGTAGGTTTTTGATGCTTACCATTTATGAGATTAAGAATGTTTCTATTTCTAGTTGTCTGAAAATTCTTTTAAAATCATGAATATGTTGAATTTTAACAAATGCCTCTTCTGCACCTATTGAGACAATCATTTTATTTTTCTTTTTTATTCTGTTAATGTGGTAAATTATATTGATGGATTTAAAACTTGTTAATCTTCAATACTTGGGACAAATCTCAATTGTTCTGAATGTATTATTCTTGTTATATACTGTTGGATTCAGTTTGCATTTATGGTCACGCGAAATGTTGGCCTGTGATACTTCTTTCTTATTATGTTTTTGTTAAAGTTTGCTATCAGAATTTTACTAGCTTCGAAAAATAAGTTTCCATTATATGAAAGAGAAGGGTACTGCAGCCATAAAAAAGAACGAGTCAATATCCTTTCCAGGGACATGGATGAAGCTGAAGCTGGAAGCCAACATTTTCAGCAAACTGACACAGGAACAGAAAACCAAACGCTGCATGTTGTCACTCATAAGTAGGAGTTGAGCAGTACGAACACATGGACATAAGGAGGGGAGTGAGGGGCAAGGGAAGGGAGACCATTAGGACAAATACCTAGTGCATGCGGGACTTAAAACCTAGATGATGGGTTGATAGGTGGCTCCTGTATATCTATGTAACAAACCTGCATGTTCTGCACATATATACCAGAACTTAAAATAAAATAAAAAAATAATAATAATAAACGAAAAAGATGGGTACAAAAAAAAAAGAAAATAAAAATAAGAAAAACAAGTCCTAGGTCAGTAGTCAGCCAACTATTTCTCCAAAGGGGCCAGCCTCAATAGTAAGCTTTTAGCTTTGGGGCTACCTGGTTTCTGCTGCAGCAACTCAACTCTGCATCATGGCCACAAAGCAGCCACAGACATGTGACACAGACACGGCCCAGGTGAACAAATGAATGTGGCTGTGCTTCCAGAAATCTGTATGCACATCAACAAGAGACACCACATTTGGTCCTGTGGGCTATATTTGCTGACCCTTGCTTTAGGTGGATGTGGGCATTTTAAATATAGCTTAAATGACCAAAAACATTAGAAATATGGACCTATCAATGTCACAAGTGACTTCATGGATAAAAAAGAAAGAAAGAAACTATATAAAAAATTAGCTTTCCCAGATGAGGTATCTAAAAAGGTGAAATATTACAATAATGTGACAGAATTTCTTTTAATATTTTCCATAGAGCTTTTGTTGTGTTTTGTGAAGAAATTTATGAACAGTTTTTGCATGTTATTAATGCAGTCTTTTTTATTTCATTTAACAGAAGGATAACTACTTTATGACCTTTCTGTTTCTTTGATAATAGGTAAGTAATGCAATTACCATTTGGTCTTATTACTCCAATAAAGGTTTAATATTCAAACTGGAGAATTCTCCGCCCTCTGGTAGAAAGTGAGATGATTTTTTTAAATGATATTAATTTTAAATAAAATTTATTCCAAAAATAAAAAAAACTATAAAAGTATCCTAATGGTCACTTTTGGGGCCAGGTATGTCTAATTTTTTTTTTTTATTGTTGTTGTTTTGTTTTTGGCAGGCTCTTGATATGTGGCCCAGGCAGGTCCCAAACTCCTGGACTCTAGTGGGCCTCTCACCTCAGCTCTCGCCCCAGCTTCCTGCATCTCGGTTTCAGTATACATAAATCCTTAAATAACTGTGAGCTTATTGGCTCTCCTATCAGAAAATTGAATTGCTTTTTAGATTTTGGTTTATTTCAAATATCTTTCTAGATGTAGTGCTTTCATTTCAAAAGATGAATTGAAAACTAATCACAAGTTTGATTTGCATATTTCAGTACATGTCTTCCCCTATATCGTATCATATTTTTGCTGTCTGATAAAGTCACGTAGGCTTCTCTAAAATGCCAGAATATATTACCTTATGGTAGAAAGTTGTTTGTCTTGCTTTTTATAAATCATTTTATCTTTAAAACTTTTGGTGACCCAATTCTAATTTATTAAAATTTTCAGTAAAGGATTACATTCATTTTCTTCAACAGAATGTAAAAGTACAATGTCATAATAAATTTGTTGGAGAAACATTTTTGTTGTTAGATTTCTTAGGAATTGATTACACTTGTGTTGAAACCTCTTACTGAAAGCTTCTAAGAGTGTAAAACCCTTTGGAGAGAATGCAAGGCCACTTATTTTAAGCTAAATAGCACCCAGCTTCTCAGAAAAGAGTGCCAGAAGAGGGTTCTTATCTATTCATAAATACTCTTCATTTCCAGAAGAATGACCAATCTTAAAAATTAAGAGTGCACAGTTAACATATGCATTCTCACTATCCTTACTAAAAACCATTATGAATAAAAATTATTGCCATAATTAGATTGCTTAATAACAATGTGTGCAATCCAAAAATTCATACATTTTTACAACATATGTAAAAATGCATATTTTATTTTCTAATATAACAAAATAAGTACAAAAACATTAATTATTTAGAAACTGAATAAAATGATATTGAGATGTAATCTTACCCCTTCTGTGTGGATAAATTTTTTTTGTTTGTTTCAGTTTTGTATTCTGAAAGTTCATTAAGGTCAGGCAGACAACGTTTTTTTTAGGTCCACTGCTATATTATTGCATAACAATGTATTTGGTAAATAGTTGATCAATTAAGATTTATTAAGTAAATTCATGAGTATGAATGGGTAGCTACATGCTTGCATGAATCGTTGGACAAAACAAATTTTGTTTCTTTATCATATATTTGACATGGTTTCCTTTGACTTATGAAGAACTATGGGTGATGACAGCATAGACTCTCTTGACTAGATGGAATGTTCAAATGTTGAGATGAAGAAAATGGAAAGTTGAATCAGTATCTCAGTTTTACATTGATTTTATTTTAAAACAAGATTTTCTGCAGTCCTAGATAATTAGTTCATTGTGTATTATTGCAACATTTGATATTATATTGTTCAACTTAGACAGATTTAAAAATTAGAAACAAGCTTGGCTAGTCAATGAAGAAGTATCATTTGCCCTAGATGGATTTTATTACATTTAAAAACAGTCAATACACATTTTAGTTTTAGTTTGCCAGTAAAACATAGTGGTGGTAAAGCACTGGATTGGGAATCACATGGAATTGGGCTGATTTTTGGTTTTCCCCATTACTCAGTTTATGACCTCGGCAACATCAATTTCGACATTAGTTAAAAGAGGGGCACTTCCTTATAAAGTAGTTGGAATTTTAAATTAGATAAAGTGAAGGGAAGGAAGGAAGGGAGGGAGGAAGGGAAAAAGGGAAGAAGGAAGGTGGGGAGAAAAGGAAAGAGGAACATAAAGGAATTCGAAAGGGGAAAGCGGCAGCTAAAGCAAAGGAAGGGTGACATTCAAGTGAACACAAAAAGTTGCAGCTATTCTGATACTTTATATCACTGAAAAAATGACTTGAATTGCCTTGATGCCTACTGTTGGTTGTAATCGGGTCAACATCCAACATTTTAGCCAAATGTTGGGATCTGATGAGCTTAGTTCCTGGGATGGAGAGTAAGTTAGATGGTAGACTGAGTACTCTTATGTTTCAAGACGAAAGAGTAAGATGAACAATGCACATTGTCTATCTTAAAGCAAAAACTAGGCCCACTTAAAATATTATAATTCTAACTGAATCAGTGGTAAGAATTTAAAAATGAAATATTAATTAGGCTAAGTAAAATTGATTTAAAATATATAAAAAGCTGGTTCTTAGCCAGATGCCCCTGAATATGAGGAACAGCATAAATAAAATACTTGAGCTAATTAAAAAGATGCCCGATAAGAAGATGTACTTTTGAGATATGAATATACTAGAGGTGAAAAGTGATCAATATTAATTATAAGGGAGCAATGAAGAAAAAGCACAGGAAACCCTGAAAATGATAATCCAGAGGAATTGGGCATGACCTAACATGAATTACATAAAACTGAAGTGAATACAACAGATGAAAAAGTTCAAGGGAGCCATGATTAAAGATGAAAGGTAAATTGCTGAGAATACAAGGACAAATAATTAGGTCCTTGAGAGAGATAATGCTTCTATAAATAAGCCCTTTGAGAATTTTAAAGGAAACAGTGAAAACAGTTATGGATATTTCACTAATTGAATTACTATTCCATGTTAGCCTTGACTACAATAGGAAAAACGATTGTCAAATAAATTGTATGATGGAATTACAAATGCATTTTTAATAATGAATAATATAACATTGCCTTGGCATTCAGGAAGGATAATTATGCTATTTGTAATTAATAAAAGATACTAATGCAGCTAATTTTCTTTCCATGTATAGGTAAATTAAAGGAGAGAATAAGGTCTCTGTTTTTTTAATCTTTTCAGAATGTAGTAATGTAAAGTGCTTTAATATGAATTTAAAATAAGGCTTCCAGCCATGATGGGGTAACTGGAAGAGGACAAAGATTTCTGCCAAAACCAATTATAAAACTGGACATAATACATGACACAATTGTACACAAATTTTAGAGAGCAGGCAGGCAGCACAGGATTTTCATTCCCAAAGAAAGGGAAAAACTGGCATGAACTTCACTATTGCTTGGGCTTTCTATCTGAAAGCACCCTGTAGGTTGCATTTCAGGCAAGTGAGCCCAAGAGCTCAGAGATCTCACTGAGTCCCACTGAGCTGAAGATAAAATCAGAATTGGGGGCTGCTGGGGTGCTGATGGAACTTGTCGGGGCAGAGTACTAGAGAAAAATGCACTACAAAGAAGGGTTTCCAGAACTCTGCACAGAAGCCCCTCAGAAGAGTCTTCAGACAAATGGCAAGCTCTGCAGGTACAGGCTGACACTCCTAGAGGCCTGGCAGATCAGTTCCTGGGAAGCTTTGGGTGAAATTAAAGTGAAATATAGAATAGAACAAAAAACATTTTGTGAGTGTTGAATATTTCAAAACTAGTTAATGGCAGAGAACAAAATTAAGCTGAGAGTCCTTGGATCTTTCCAGAGGTCTCTCCATCATCTAGACTGCAGATCAGTATACCATACAGTAGTGGTGATCACAGTGTCTGCTGCCAGACATTTTATTTCTATTTCATTTCTTTCATTTTCTCTTTCCTCCCTCTATTTCGTCTCCTCTCTCCAGACTCTCTGTGGCAGGATGCTCACTATCCCTTCTTCCCTGTTGTTTCAGAAGTGAGACCTATCAACAAGAGATAAAGGAAGGGAGAACTGACAGCACTTAGAGGGGGTGCCAGCTCAGATCTCTAGGTCTTGTGACATCTAATTACCGAAGAGGTCCTCATGCAGGTATATTCCAATACTGACTAAAACTGAGGTAGAGAGGCATAGCCTGTTAAACTGAAAGAGGTTTCAGAGGCTGAAACTAAACTTTTTTTATTTACAGCATGGATTACTCTCCATAATTCTAGATCTATGAAGTACATCTGAGTAATATGTCTCTCCTTTTCACTTCAATTACATATTAATTTATCCACCTATATATATTTTTAAATCACTCTCATATTAAGATGTGCTGGGAAATGCATCATTATCCTTTTTTTTTCCTTGTTTTGAGACAGTGTCTTGCCCTGTTGCCCATGCTAGAGTGCAATGGCTTCATCATACCTCACTGCAGCCTCTACCTCCCAGGCTCTAGCAATCTTACCATCTCAGCCTCCCAAGTATCTGGAACTATAGATGTGTACAGCTATTTTTTCATGCCCAGCTATTTTTGTTGTTATTGTTGTGACTGGGTCTCCTTGTATTGTCCAGACTGGGATTGAATTCCTGGGCTCAAGTGACTCTCCCATCTGGGTCTCCCATAGTGCTGGGATTACAGGTGTGAGCCACCTGTACTTGATACTCAGTCTGCCCATTATTATTATTACTATTATTTATTTTATTTCCTGCCATTTTCACCTTTATATTAACTTCTTCACTCTCTTTTTCCTCTTGTAAATGTATTTTATTTGAATATAATTAGCAAGTATTTTAGTCTGCCCTTAATATACTTAATTATAGGAAAATGTTAAAATAGTTTTAATGACAAATGACAGTAATATACAAAAGATACCACATATGGCATAGTATGGTTATCAATCAATATAACTTAATGTTCTAAATGAATGTCTACAGAAGAATTAAATGTATCTGCTCTTGTGGTAAGTTTAAATTTTTATGCTCTGGGAAAATACATATTACCCTTTACATTTTATCATAACATAATACAGAACCATTTTGTTAATATTTTTGTGTGGGTTTTGATATATTTAAAATATTTTAACATTTTAAATTTCTTTATATTTAACTTTAAATATAGAAAACTTTGTGGATTTACTTGGGCATTTTATAAAATCTGGAATTATTTAAGTTTTATTAGACAACATTTGAGCAGGTTTGTTTATTCTTACAAACAAAATAGTGTTGAGGGCTGGGCACGGTGGCTCACACCTGTAATCCCAGTACTTTGGGAGGCCAAAGCGGGTAGATCACCTGAGGTCAGGAGTTTGACACCAGTCTGGCCAACATGGCTAAACTCCAACATTATCTCTACTTAAAATACAAAAATTAGCCAGGCATGGTGGTGCATGCCTGTAATCCCAGCTACTTGAGAGGCTGAGACAGGAGAATCCCTTGAACCCAGGAGGCAGAGGTTGCAGTGAGCTGACATAGTGCCACTGCACTCCAGCCTGGGTGACAGAGCAAGACTCCCATCTCAAAAATAAAATAACATTGAGGACTGTGCTTCAAAAATGGCATGTGGCAATGTTTGTCAGCTAGATGGGCCATTTATCACACTTTCATTATTCTACAAAGAGTCTGGAAATTTAGGAGAAGATTAAAAGTTATATTTCTTTTTTTAAACTTGTATCTGAGGAGATTATTCAGACTTAACCAAGTAATTCCTATGTTTTTCTTCGGCACAAAAGAAAATAATGTAAAGTGAAATAAAATAAAATAATAATTTTGGGCAAGTGTATAGAAATAACCAAATTGATCTACATGTTAAAGAATGAACCTATTGTTAAAGTCAATTTTTGGAAAAAAAAAAAAAGAGTGTACTTTTACAAAATCTACAGATAATTTATTCTTTGTCAGCTTTCGGCACTGAAAACTTTGATTAGAGTGGACCTAAATTCCTGTCCTTAGATGTCCTGCCTAGACTCAGTCCTATAAAGGGTTCCTGCTCTGATATTTATGCTTTGCTTTCTTGTTCTAAATGCTTCCATCACTAGGAAAATTTTATAGATGGGCTAAATAAATGGCCCCAATTTTTCATGCCTCCTGTATCCATTCCTTTTGGTTATATTACCCCACATTAACACTGGATTGGGCAGGAAATAACATTTACTCTTGAACAAAATAATAAATAATTATTATTTTAAGCCCTGAAGCAATGGCTGCTTACTACAATAGCCCTGGTCAGTTTCAGCTTTCTAGCTTTGGAAGTAGATGAAGTTCTCAGAAAAGCCTCTGAGATGTGCCAACTTGATTTTCTTAATAGACTGTAACTGCATCTGTTCCCAAATTTTGCTTCCTTATTCCATCAGAGTGCATAGTAAATAGTAGGGTATTATTCTTATTATCATTCGCTAATTATCTAAAATTTCTTATTTATTGCCTTAAGAGTTTAATTTTCTGCACTGAGTCCCTGGTTACTGTGAGGAACAACTTCTGGCACAGATGAGAAAACAGAACACCAAGGACTTCCTGGGTGAGTCCTGGTGTTTCTGTTTCTTCAGATATGCCAAAGTGCTCCGCTGTCATTTTACCTGGTGTGGGTAAGGGGCCCCTGCTTTTGATGGAGAATGGGCAGGCATTCTCTTCCGTCACTTTCTGGAAGTGATGTGTATGGAATACAGAGTGGTGCTGTGGAGGGAGAAGACAGGAGTCTGTACTCACCTCGAGTGAGCAAAAAAGGCAGCATCCATGAAGAACACAAGCAAGGCACAAGAGAAAGCCTCCAAGCAAAGAAGGGTGTGTGTCAGAGAACAACACCGGAGGCATCATGGGCCTCAGGACAGGAAGACTCCTGACCTCCTGCAGTGACTGGAAGGAATCTAGAAAGTGAGACTTCAGGAAGAGATATTTATTGCTAAGGTCACAGTGATGATTTCCCTGTGTTACAAGGAATCTTTTCTTATGGTTGAATCTTTCTCGAAAATATTTTGTTGACGTTTGCTAATATCTAAGGTTCCATTGTGCTAATATGCTACAAGGCTAGGCTGAAACGTTGAGTTTAGTGCCAAGAGTACTCCCACCTACCTCCTCTTTCCTTCCTTCATGGCTGTTCCCACATCCCAGAGTCATCTCAAACACATCGCAGGGTCACGTCCTACGTGTGAGCTCTATTAGCTTACTCAGATCAGTGAGTCTAAGCAGCTTATTCAGATGAAACCCAGATGAAACTTTGAAAAATGGAATAAAACATGTCCTACTAAATAGATCGCTTACTAAGTTGAACAGATTCATGAGGATGTATTTTAAATACACACAGCATGACATAAAACATTTATTTGTTACCTCACAGTAGTTGATTTTGTGACAGATTAAACTATAGAGTTAATTTGAGTTTAAAGCATGACTTTTCACACAAACCCAGGCAAACTGTTAGCACTGAGCAGAGATTTCACTGGTCTAAATATTAATAGATAAAATAGCCTACATAACTCTACAAATCTTGCCATGTGTTTCAGAAACACAGCTAATCATGAATGAAGACTATACAATGAAGAATATAAGCAGAAAAATTGATCGGATTGAAGACATGTGCATAAAATACCTTTGATAAAAATCATGACACAAACCTTAATTAATGTCTAGAACTAATGCATCTACTTGGCTAATTATAAAAGGAAATTTTAAGAGAGGAAATAACTTATGTTTAGCTAGAAAGATATAGTGACTCAGAATTCTAACTGGAAAGAATGCTGTAACATGAATAACATATACCTCTTTTCAAAATTTTTGATTACTAACACCACCACAATTAAAAGTCAGTGGAACTGAATAAAATATATTTTTGCATATGAATCATACTCCTTTCCCATACTATGCATGCTTAAAATAATTCAGTATGCTACATTCAACAATTGCTAATAAACACCCAATTATTTCTCAATTTAGCTAGAGTGAGGCAATTACATGAGTCCATAATCTCATATAATTTTGAAATAAAAGAATTGCCCATTTAATTGATAATTGCTTTTATTCACTCATTTTTACATAGTACCATATTTTGCAAAAACCTACAATTGCACTTTTATTGCAGTAGCACAATAGGGTTCTAATATTCTTCCAAAATTAAGTCGTAAAATGTTACACAGGCAAAAAAAAAAAAAGAAACTTACATTTTCAAGTGTGATGATATTGCATGTGGTACACATTTTCCTGCTTGTTATATTATTCAGATAGAATAATTACAATTACCATCAGGACACCTGCTTTGTACGGGGAAACACCACACTAAGTATGCTGCTTACTTGGCCATAATCCAGCATTAGTTTCATTCCTTGGAAGAACTGTCTTGCAGATTCATATTGCACTTGTGTACAGTAAGTGCTATTCTAAGAGAGTTTCTCTAGCTCATGTGATTAAGAGAGTATTCACTGAAGCATGTGGATTCACTGTGATTTCCATTTTCTCAAACTGTTTCATGCAGTTTCCTTATTTCTGGCTTCTGAATAAATTATATTTCTACAAAAAAATTTGTGTTCTAAGAAGGTATGCATAGGTAAACATCTAGGGACAATTATATATTTGTATCTATGGTTGTAATTTATAATATTAGTCAATATTTTGAGTGTTTGTTGTGTCAAAGTAAGTGCTTTACATGAATTGATTGATTTGATCATCACAACCATCCTATGTAGAAGGTCCATTATCCTCATTTCACAGATAAGAAAACCAGGATACAGAAATATTAGCCAGGATTTGAATTCAGGCAACCTGGCCTCACCTAGCCATTATAGCATAATGGAATATGTGCTGAAGTTAGCTCTTTCTGTTGAGGATCTAGACCAGGCAAATGGCAATAACCACTGAAGGTCCTTGGAAAAAGCATGCAACACTTATGAGTCTCATTTTCCATCCCTACACAATGAAGAAGCTGGGCTACATGTTTTTGTTAGTACTAGAATTCTGTCATTTGCTCTCTGCAAATAAGAGATCATTTGCACAATTTTGAAAAATGTCTGCTTGAATTTAATTTTCTTTTGTTTCAAGAAAATGTCCTGTTCTTAACCTGAAGCTCATGTTTAGCATTCTCACTTTTAGGAAAGATAGTTAACATTTTTAATCTAAGAAATTTGTTTCTAATATTTTATCCTGAAAAATATGGAGCTGTAAAATACGCCTGCATCTTGACTCTATGGCCCATGCGGTTACGACCCACAGGCAAGGTGGGGTTTTGATGCAGCTCCTGAACTTTAGCAAGTGCTGAGATAGGTCTCAATTTTGGTCAATACATATCAATATTTCCTGCCTATCTTGACAATCAGCACAAAAACGAGTATAAAAATGAAAAACAATTTTTTCACTTTTGCCTCTGTCTCTTAGAATATGTCCAGGGTTGAACTAGGTTGCAGTCACTTACATATTTCCATAAGGAAGTCTGCACTTCTTCATGCAGGGGAAAATGGAAACTCAGTCATTAGAAGCTTGATAAATTTTAGAGGTACAATGGACATTGGGGTTGAGACAAAAGAGAGAATGAACAAAACCAGAGTCATAACAGGGTTGGCAAAACAGGTAGCTCTTGATCTCAGAAATCTGGATTTCCATGGCTGAGCACAGTGGCTCATGCCTGTAATCCCAGCACATTGAGAGGCCAACGTGGGCAGATCACTTGATGCCAGGTGTTCCAGACCAGCCTGGGCAACATGGTGAAACCCCATCTAGTCAAAAAGTACAATTTTTTTTTAAAATTGCATTTTAGGTTTTGGGGTACATCTGAAGAACATGCAAGATTGTTGCATAGGTACACACATGACAGTGTGATTTGCTGCCTTCCTCCCCTTCACCTATATCTGGCATTTCTCCCCATGCTATCTCTCCCCACCTCCCCACCCCCCCGTT
>NW_022436979.1:13874784-14017566 GCF_009761245.1 Sapajus apella | reverse complement strand
ACAGACCCCAGTGTGTAGTGCTCCCCTCCCTGTGTCCATGTGTTCTTGTTGTTCAACACATGCCTATGAGTGACATGCGGCATTTGATTTTCTGCTCTTGTGTCAGTTTGCTGAGAATGACGGTTTCCAGGTTCATCCATGTCCCTACAAAGGACACATACTCAACATTTTTGATGGCTGCATAATATTCCATGGTGTATATGTGCCACATTTTCCCTGTCCAGTCTATCATCGATGGGCATTTGGGTTGGGTCCAGGTCTTTGCTATTGTAAACAGTGCTGCAATGAACATTCGTGTGCACATGTCCTTATAGTAGAACAATTTATAATCCTTTGGATATATACCCAGTAATGGGATTGCTGGGTCAAATGGAATTTCTATTTCTAGGTCCTTAAGGAATTGCCACACTGTCTTCCACAAGGATTGAACTAATTTACACTCCCACCAACAGTGTAAAAGTGTTCCTATTTCTCCACATCCTCTCCAGCATCTGTTGTCTCCAGATTATTTAATGATTGCCATTCTAACTGGCATGAGATGGTATCTCAATGTAGTTTTGATTTGCATTTCTCTAATGACCAGTGATGATGAGCATTTTTTCATGTGTTTGTTGGCCTCATGTATGTCTTCTTTTGTAAAGTGTCTGTTCATACCCTTTGCCCACTTTTGAATGGGCTTGTTTGTTTTTTTCTTGTAGATCTGTTTTAGTTCTTTGTAAATTCTGGATATCAGACCTTTGTCAGATGGGTAGACTGCAAAATTTTTTTCCCATTCTGTTGGTTACCGATTCACTCTAATGACTGTTTATTTTGCTGTGCAGAAGCTGTAGAGTTTGATTAGGTCCGATTTGTCTATTTTGGCTTTCGTTGCCAATGCTTTTGGTGTTTTGGTCATGAAGTCCTTGCCTACGCCTACGTCCTGAATGGTTTTGCCTAGATTTTCTTCTAGGGATTTTATGGTGTTAGGTCTTATGTTTAAGCCTTTAATCCATCTGGAGTTAATTTTAGTGTAAGGCGTCAGGAAGGGGTCCAGTTTCTGCTTTCTGCACATGGCTAGCCAGTTTTCCCAACACCATTTATTAAACAGGGAATCATTCCATGTTAATGGTTAGGAAAAATCAGTATCATGAAAATGGCCATACTGCCCAAAGTAATTTACAGATTCAAAGCTATTCCCATCAAGCTACCAATAACCTTCTTCACAGAACTGGAACAATTTTTTTTTTTTAAGTTTGCCGGGCGTGGTGGTGGGCACCTGTAGTTCACTACTTGAGAGGCTGAGATGGGAGAATTGCTTGAGCCAAGGAGGTGGAAGTGAGCCCACATTGCACTACTGCACTCCAGCCTGGGCCATGGAGCAAGACTTTATTTAAAAGCAAAAAAAAAAAAAACCTGAAATCAACAATCTGGATTTCCATATTCCATAAAAGAACGCTAAGCACTGACTCCATGGATGTGGTCTATATATATGTGAGTAAATGTGAGTATTCCTTTCAATATTATCATTTAGTCATATCTTCACAACCAAACTGATCATGTTTTTCTTCATCTATCTAATATCATTGAATTAGATTATGTAAGTATTTCAAAATTTGTGAAAACTTTGCCAGTTAATTTGGTACAGCTCTAATTATATCAGTGTCTTTTAGATTTTCTTAGGAATTTCTTTGCTGAGTTTTGCTTGCTTCACTGTCTCCCCGGGCACTGGGCCCAGACTGGTTTAATTCATGTTTATGACTAAGTACAGAGTCCTGGAAGCTGCATTTTCAATCAACATGCTATGAAATGTCACCGTTATAATCTGCAAACAGGTGTGAAATATTTGTACATAGGTCTCAGGTTTGGTCATTTTAATCCACATCTGATTAATATTCTGTTTTGAGGACATTAAGACCTGTAATTATTTTCAGAAAAACTGACAAATAAAAATGTTTACTTCATATTCAACCTGACAACCTCCTCTGAGAATCTTCTTTTAGGAGGTGAAAGATTTTATTACTTTTTGTACTGTTTAGCTAATAGTGTCCTAGAAAGTTGCATTTGAATGTGAATTAGTTTTTGCACCAAACATTATTAAAATCTTATTTAGTGATTGGGTAGCAACATTATAGAGGTGAAATGACAATGATAATATTTATAACTATTACTACATAAAAAATACAATTTAAAAGTTTGCAAAAGTACCTCTACTAAATAAATTACTGCTGATGTCATATAGAGACATACACATAGAATCACCTATTTATTTTGTGATTTAGTTCATAAAAATTTACTTGAAATATTTTTTTTAAAAAGCAGTTTTATTCATTGTCACTTTACTTCTGAGTGAAAACTTTTTTTCTTGGAAGTTTTCAACAATTGTTAAATCTTCATTAGAACAAGGCTTTTTACCTCCAAGAATTATACCACAAATATTTATGGAACTTCAGGATCTTTAATCTGATATGGCAATACAGATAACATAAGCTACACTGGCAACAAAATATTCTGAAAAAATTAAAGCAATATTTAAAATGTCTAATATTAAAATAAATCTGTGACATGAGAGTATTAACACATTTCTATGTCTATATTAAAAGAGGTGATCTATGAATTACGTGACTTTTTATATGCTGTAAGCTTAAGGAACAATCAACAGTCAAGTATCCAAAGAAATGGAAAATGAAACAGGAGGAAAATTAAAATGTACAAATAAAATCAAATTTTAATTTTATCTGAAAATTCTACCTTCTTAGCAAACTGTCCTATGCCAGATAGAATAAATAGTAAAGGTAAAATTAATTGGTTTAAGTTGTGCCCCAACATTTTAACTCAATTTGTTATTCTCAAGAGAATCTAAGAAGCAATAAGACATTCAAATGAACAGCCCAGATCCCTCCCTGATTATCATATTGATCAACAGTTTCCTTGAAATTATAAGTAATTATAAGCTTGATATTGGGTAATATTTGATTTGTGTGGGACTGCTTTGACAGTCTAATCCTGTTTTAGCTCACACAGTTATGCCTGGTTAGAGTCAATAAACTGTATTGTAGTTTCTATAGAGGATCTACTTTCAGTAGCACTTGTCAGGACAATATCTGAGAAAAAGCATTAGAAAGTTTTGGAAAATGTAACTTGGCATTAATGCAGGTGACTTCAGCTGTTTACAAAGACTATACTTAAAATGATTTGAAAGGCTAAATCCAGCTGATTCTTGGATTATTTCTTCAGTCTCTAACTTAAAATGTTAACAAAGAAAGAGCAGAAATGGACATAGATTTGATTAGTCTGTACTTGGCGGATGGGGAGGAAGGATGAGAATATCCCAAGTGCCGTTCAAATTAGAGTCAGACCCAGCTTACCATGCAGTATATTTAGAGAACTCCAATCATTTCTCAGGCCCATAGTAACACTCTTTTTAATCAAAGTAAGACTTCTATGTTTTCAAGCCAATTCTTGAGAAAAGAACGCATGCATTTAGATTGCCATTGTACATAACATTTGGATTTCAGTTATAAAAGTCTCTCATTGTGAATCATCATAGACTTTTGATGAATATCCCATTATGATAACGATTCAGTCAGCTGCAATATTGTTTATAATTTTAAAGCCTTTTAGCCTGCGATGAAAGGGAAATAATTTTGTTTCATTTGAAAGAGGATAGTTCTGAAACAACTGAAAGATATTCAAGAAAGACAGAGTCCTATTTTTCTTTTCCATGTATATTTTATTACACAAATTAGGTTTTATTAGTCTATTTTATCAAATGGTTTCTTTAAAACAACTTACATTAATGTAAAAGATTCCCATGCCTCGTGTTCTTACTTAGTATGTTTATATTCATTCACTGCCTTGATTTGTTCTGCAATCCCACAAGAGGCAACGGACTAATGCTTACAACGTTCTGTTGCCCTATAACCATGAGGAGTCAGCAATGTCTTCTAAACACCTCACTCTTTCCAGCTGAATGATAGTTTGACAGTTATTAAAAAAATTTCCTAAATCTTCTAAGCATATTGATGTCCAAAAATATTCTAAGTATGTCCCAAAATTAGCATACTTGATTTTCTTTGAAACCAGCAATACCCTTAAGTTTGCTTCATAGCAATAGATATATAACAGAGAAAACAATTTTGAGAGAACTGGAAAGTACATACTGTATACTGAAAGACAATTGATATATGAGATGAAGTTGGTCTTAAAATATGAAAATTTAAAACCTTACTAATCTTCTGGTAACAGAAATAAGCTGCAGAAGTACCAGAAAAAAAAGCTGATGCTTCTCCTCCAAAATCAATATTGAATCCATTAAATATTCAGCAAAGTACTCTATTTAAACATTGAAATGTTGTCTAATCAAACTTAGAAGTGACCAAAACCTGCCTAATTTGAGAAAAGGAATTAGAGATCATACAATTATATGTAAAGAACCTGAATATGATTTTTGTAGTTAAAATATTATTTTCTAAAAGAGTCCTAAAAGCTTCACTAAATGGTCAATCAAGAGTACTGAAAAGCTTCAGAATGCCTTTATTCTTTTTTACTAATTGTAGATAGATTAATCAGGACATTTAAAGCTGTATCACATTTATCCACATATCCTGTGGAATCTAGAGTAAGTAGTATTGTGGGGAATGCTGCATCACCTAGATTCCTCTTCAGGATGGAAGGACTTCATTTTCCAGCTTGTTGGTATGATGCCTTTGTTTTTGTTTTTTTGTTTGTTCCTTTGTTTTTGAAATAAGATCTTTCTCTGTCATTCATGCTGGAGTGCGGTGTCACTACCGCAGCTCACTGCAGCCTCAACCTCCTGGGCTCCAGCCATTCTCCCACTTTAACCTCTTGAGTAGATAGGACTACAGGTACACACCTGCCAAAATGTCCAGCTATTTTTTCATTTTTATAGAGATGGGGGTCTTGCTGTGTTGCCCAGGCTGGTTTTGAACTCCTGGGCTCAAGTGATCCTCCCACCTCGACCTCCCAGTTGCTGGGATTACAGGCATGAGCCACCATACCTGGTCAGTACGATGCATTTGGCCCATCAGCCTTCTTCTAGAATTGCTCTCAGGTGAAAAGAGATGCCACAGTCCAGGACACATCTCTGTTCCAGGGACTACTGCATCTCATGACTGGCCAGTGAGGAAGTATAGAAGCCTAATTCCCTCAGGCCCCGAATTTAAGACAACTTCGAAGTGCCATCCCAACTTTAAAGGGCCTTGAGATCAGGTGAGGCTTTGCTTTAACTGCATCACTGCCTAATTTATTTCTCTTCCTGCTTTCTTGCCTTCCCCCATGAGGGAAGGACTAGACGAGGTTTCCTACCCACCAATCTCTGGCTCAGGGTCTACTTTCTAGGGAAGTTGGCCAACCACACATGCTCACATTCACATAACACTGCAGGTCGTTAAAATCCTGACAGTATGCTTTCTTCATAGATCAAATAATTGTAGAGGGACCTAAAATTGGATACACAAGTGTGAAAGTGTGGCTTTGTCACATTTTCCAAGACAAGTTTTTAAAGACATTTTCAAAACTATAGGCAAGGCAGTGTAAAATCTGAACTATTTCCAGATGGCTACCAATTAAGAATACCATGATGAGTACATTGGTGTGATGCCAAATTTCACTAACTTTAAAAAGTAATAGGAAACTTCATGGAGATGTAAAGATAAATTGAGAAAGGCAATTATTTTTGGTAGAGCAGTGACTGGGTAAAAGTAATAATTTCTCAATTCTCTAAAGAAACTATTCCTCAGATATCATAATGAATACACTGCTTTCATTATCTGGGTACATAAAACTATTAAGCATATTAAGAGTTATTATGTAATCCAAACTGTATGTGGAATAACCTAAATAAGTGATGACTACTTTAGAAATTCTGGCATATCAAACTTCCCAGGAAGATATAACAGTATCATAAAGCAGGAGACTCTAGAAAAGCTCCCCTAGCTACAGGGGTCATGGTCAGTAGCGAGAGGCCTCAGGGGAACTGATCCTAATGATGACTGATATGGAAAAACCACTTAAAATAAAATGAGATCTTCAGCTTGCAGTTAGTCACTTGCTAAAGCTGATTTATGAAGAATTTCTGAAAATTTTTTATTCATGTATTCATTTCTTAGCATGTGGCTGGTAGTATTACAATGTTGTAGAGGACATAAACTAAATATAAGACAGGCTTAGTTCTCAAAGAGAATTATTTGCATAATGAGAAATATGGCAATCATAATAACATCCCCAGTAACTACTATAGTCACCATTTACTAAAGGCCACTATTTGCCGGGCATTGGCTGTGTGATTTATGTACATTGTTTTTAATTCATATCAGCTGTAAGAAGTAGATGCTATTCATCCCCTTAATAAATGATGAACTGCAGGAATGAAAGTAGGTATTTTTTTTGCCTAATGTTTCCCAGGTAATCATTAACTACTTTGGGATTTGAAATTAAATACATATGACCCCAAACTCTAATTCTTCCTTTTTGCTACCTTTCCAAATTAAATATAAAATGTTTAAATAACAGTACAAATACATTCACAAGTAAACACCATAATAACTTAATGAATGATGAAGATAAAAAACATTCATAGAGTTAAGACAGAAATCAGAAAAATGTTGAGAAAAGGTCCCTTTCTCCCTCTCTTCCCATACCACCTAGCTTTTTCTTAGGGTAGACTTAAATTTAACGTTGAGAGAAAACTTTTATATATATATAATTATATATATGCAAAAGAATAGATATTATATTCATAGCTATTTTATTTGTTATATATTTTTATTTGTGTATATATTATGTATATATTGTGTATATATTATATAATATATACACAATATATGTAGTATATATATTACATATTATAAATATGTTATATATGTATATATAATATACATCTATTATATATACATATATGTATATATGTAGTGTATATTATATTGTATATGTATATATGTATATTATATCTACATATATATAACTAAGTTATTTGGATGATTGAAAAGGAATAACTATTAAATATACATATATAATATACATATATTACATATGTATATATATTTACACAATATTTTGTATATTATATATACACAAATGTAGTATATACATGTATATATTTTATACAATATATATTGTATATATATATCTTATCTATATATACGTGTATATTATATTTATATATATATATATACACACACACACATATATATATATATATATATATATATAATGTATGCATATATGTATGCATGCAGGTTTGTAGCCCAGGCTCAGCAGGCCCTACCATATAGCCTAGGTGTGCAATAGCTGCACCATCTAGGTAAGTACACTCTGTGATGTTCATACAACCAGGAAATTGCCTAATGACACATTTCTCAGAATGCACCCCCCATTATCAAACTAGGCATGAGTGTATTCTACAAAATAATAACTTACAGTATCTATAAGATACTAAGTCCTTCCTTCCCCTCCCCTTTGCTTCCCTTCCCTTATAGATGCTAAGTCCTATAAATAGGTCCTATAAAACTCGTGTCAAATAAAACTCAGTTTGCAAAGTTCTTACTTGGAGGATCAACAGCATTAATAAGGCTGTGCTTTATAAAGGCAAACCACAAAGCACCACATGGACTACATGCTGGAACGGGAGTCTCAGCTTCTTCCTTTCACTTCTGCAAAGTAACATTGCCTGGTATGGTTTGGAGACAGGCAAAGACTTTGTTTTATAACTAGAAAAGTGTAAGAGAGAGGCTCTTAATTTATCTTGGGGGACCAGTGTTTCGGCTAAGTTATTGTTAGGGTATAAACATTCTAGAAAAAAACAGTGTGTAAAATTATCTTAGTGAGATTGGACATAGCCTTGTTTAATTAATTGATGCAATTCTAGTTATGTAATTGAGGAAAAGACAATTTAGGTAACTAGAGTGTACTCCCAAAGTATAAAATCAACATTATATTTTCTCATCTGTTAATAACTAATGTGACTGAATATATAAACAACTACTTAAATTATTCTAAACAAGCGAAATTTATAGTTATTCATTTGCAGTCAAATACAATACTGCAATCCACAAAATACAACTAGAAGCAATTTTTGCTTACTTCACTAAAAATAATAATAAACCATAAATGTTTTCTTGATAATTTCTATAAATGTTGATAGTATAAATCACAGAAAATTTTATTCATTTTAAAATTTACTTAATTAAGCGAGGAGACTGCCATAACTTCGGACCTGTTGATAATTTCTGACATTTACATTATCTGAAATAATGAAACTGAATTGTTCTTTAGAAAAAATAATATATTTTTAAATAAGCTGTATTGATACAGATATTTATAACGTAATGCTTTTTGAAAATTTTCTAGCTTGCTAGCCAGTCATACTGAGTAGAGAAGGAGTACAGGCAGAATTTGTTGAGATTCCTTTTCTGATATTTTCCTACGTATTTCATTTTCTTTCAAGTGTTATTGAGTAAATTGATAGTAGATATTCCTGTTTACCAATAATATTTTTTAACAATGGCCTTTATGAGTTCATGGCCACTTCATTTAAACCTCAAAGTTAATTGATTAAAAACAAAAGCCATATCCTCTACTTATCTTTCTCCTCTTTTATGGTCATTTTCCTGTTTGTAGCATCATAGCATCCAATTTTCCAAAACAGAATTTTTCTAAAATTGGAATCATTTTTGCTTCTTCACTTTTTCTTTTCTATGCATCCTTCTATTCCTGTTCAAATAATTAGAATCATGTATTCTCTTCTTCCTTTTCAATCTGCCAAATAACTTAGTCTGTCACTCAAGTCCTCCTTAGCCTACTTGTTAAAAACTCGATATATCATTATCTTTCTCTCATTTATTAAATAAAGCTGCTAAGCACCTAGAATATGACTATATACATTGTAGGAATCAGAGTCAGACAGACCAAAGATTGATTCCTGACTCAACTGAGTAGCTGTGTGAACTTGAGGGAATGGTGCAATGTCTTCAAGGCACTATTACCTCCTCTGAAAAAATGGGTAATAGTACTACAGATCTCCCAGTGTTGTGAGAATTAAGTAAGTGATTACATGGGAAGGAGAGAGGATGATGCCTGCTGTGTGCTGAGTGCTATAAAACATCAATTTTCTTCTTCCTCCTAAACATCACCATCTCATTGCAGTGAATACTTTCTGCTTTCCAGTAAGTCATGTCTCTGCCTTGGCACACCTACTGGTTTTCAGAGGGCTGTCAGACTCGCCTCTATATTCCCATCATCTAGTGTAGCATCCTTCATGGTAGGGGTTCAATCCAGGTGTGCCAAATATATTAATGCCAGTATGTTTTGATGAGCACATCTCTACATGTTCTTCTGCTGGAAATGAAAATCTCTATGCCCTTTTCATGTTCATTGTTGCTCACTGAGAATCTACATGAAGAACAAATTTCTAAAGTAAAAACCAATAAACCAATAATAAGTACTGGGTTAGTTTGAAAAAGAAAAAAAATGCCAATGAAGATTCAGATTTTAAAAAGATTTTTTACATATATGTATGTATGCATGTGTGTGTATATGTATATACATATATATATATATGTGTGTGTGTGTGTGTGTGTGTGTATATCCCACCTATATGATTGTGATATATTTATTTTCCACACTGTGTAATTATACTTTACTAGAAGGAAATGTTAGTTAAGGGTCATCTCTCCCCTTCCAGAGGCCCAGTGACTGTCAGATGTTTTGGATTTTTTCACACAAACACATACAGATCCACACAAGTACTACAGCTACCCCCAATATCCCCCACTCCTCTGGCCTCACACAACTACTCAGCATGGAAAGGGAAACTCAGAGAAGATAGTAAGAGCACAAAGATAAGTAATACAAGTAATTTTTAAAAATTATTTTCCCAAGTAAAATAATTTCATAAATGCATTGTAGGGTCATATACAAATGATGTCAGAATTTTTCACTCTCCTATATGTTTCATAGTAATGGGTGTTCACATTCAATGTTGGCTATTTATTTATCTGGAAGATTAGTTACTTTTTGAGGAGATAGCCTAGAATGTAGAAGCCATACGTTTTCTATGATCTGGTCTATAATCATACATTTTTCCAGCAATAGTAGCCAAGAAGTTGTCAGTATTTCTGACTGAATACTGATAAAAGAAAAGATCAATTATTATCACCCTCAGACAAATTTTGTCTACTGTGGATATGAGATAAGATGAAAAAACTAGGGTGCTATGGATGTTTATATCAGGGAGATGGGCAACATATAAAACAGGGAAAAATATTTCCTTTCTGTGTTTTTCTCTCTGGATCGCTCTGCTTTTTCTCCTTTTGTATCATTTTATTTCATTCCAAACCTGTTCATTCTTTGATATATGTTTCAGCTGAGACTTGCAAAATATATTGTTTGGCAAATTAGGTACTATGTCCTTATGAAAGATAGAAAGTCTTTTATCAAACACACATATTATTGCAACCTGTACCCGGGAGGGAAATGGAATAGACAGTCCACTTAATTTCCTTTACAGTTGAAGAAAAAAATACATGAGATCAAGAAACCAAATTCTTGTGGGTTCTTTATTGACTGTGACAAAGCCTGTTAGAAATTCTCTGTTCTATTAAGGCCCTGCTACTGTCAACGCAGTCCAGAACTATTCCAAGAGAAATGGTAACCCTGACAATGCAAAGTATTTATGGCAAATAGGAATTAACCTTCTCTCCCAAAATGAGTGCTATCTTTCAGCTTTCTTACTTTAGTTAGGAAGAAAGAGGATGTTGATTGCTTTATTTAGTTGGTTAGTCTGGTTGTCTTAACTAAGAAAATGTTTGTAAGTTTTATATTTTTAGTTGCAAAATTTACCTGTAAATAATGTGTTCATTTTATAGGTCAATAAAACAAGGCACATTTGATTCTACAATCATGCCAAAGTACTTTTTAAGAATATGTATTTGATACAGATGTTTTTCTTAAGAAACATACTCACATTTTACTATGTATTTACTGATGTGATAATTTGAGTTTGTAGAAAATAAAACTGAGAGTTTTCTTTCCATCTTCTGTGTGTATGCATGCAAAATGTATTCACTAAGCAGCTGCTCTTCCCACTGTTATGTAAGAATCTCTGCCTATTTTTCTCCCACAGTCCTACTACAAATGCCACCTCTCCCAGCTATCCTTCATGAGACTTCTTGCCCTTCTGAGATTGGTATGTCTTTGTGTTTTACTGTTTTGTTGTTTATCCATGTATATGCTGTTACCTTGTCACTTTTTAATGTTTTGAAGAAGTTATTAATCTTTGTATACTAAATAATATAGAGTCATGTATGTAATCCTTCATAATTTATGTAATGGAATGTGATATAATGGAGCGTTTTCAACTCTTCTTATCTTTCATCATTTGAAAATGAAACCACAGAATACAGTACATTGAAGAAAATTTCTGACTTCTGTTTTGAATAAACTTGACAATGACAATTGCCATTAAGTTGTGCTTTTTAAAATGTAATCATTTGCTTTAAAATAATTACAAACATACCCTGAATACTGTGTCTTTGTGTATATTTCATGAAAACAAACATATTCTTGGACTTAGTCTCAGTACTGCTGATAAATTCAAGAAAAGAAAGACATGGAAAGCATGGAGATGCATCCTCCAATTCCCGTTAAAGAAAAAAAAAAAAAAAGGATTTGCTGCCACACCTGCTGGGAGTGGGTCAGCTGTCTACCAGATGCCACCTTGCTTTGCCTCAGCTGTAGCGATCATCCTTGGGGAAGAACACCACCTCTCTAAGGCTGTCGACATCCAATGGCTGATCCCTGAGGTAGTTTGTCCCAATGTGGGTTGTATATAGCCTTAATTGTTTTATATACTCCAGATGGAATAGCCCAAGGGCTTATTGTTGAGACTATATCATCTTTTAACTTCTTTCTTCACCCAATTCTTCTCCAGGAATTAATTCCTAACTAGTGTTTTGCATGTCTGTTAAATAAATGATCAACCTCAGTGTTTGTTTCTAAAAGACCCAAACTGAAAGAACACTGATAAAATACTTTATATCCACATTTCAATTTTATGTTTTTCTAACAACCTTGATAATATTGTTTCCATTGGTACAAGATTCAGTTCAGGATGACATAATATATTTATTTGTCATTTATTTCTAGTCTCTTTCAATCTGAAATGTCTATTAGGCCTTTATCTTTCATGATGTTTGCAGATTTGAAAAAAACAGAGGCTCTTTATCTTATAGAATGTTTCTCAATTTAGGTTTGTTTGATACTTCCACACAATTAGATTCCGGCTATGCATCCCCAGACTGTTGAAAGCTACGTGAATATTTCTTTTGGAAAACCCACACCAACAGTTGGTTTCTTCCTGACTCCAATTAATAGAGCACCCAGTGTACATGCAGATGTTTCAGAAAAACTGGATTGTTTTTTGTTTCTTAAACCACAGAAACATTAGAGATTTTCACATTGAGAGCTCGTAAAAAAGTCACTACCCTTTGATAATCTTCTAAATTTGCCATATTCTTTGTGGGCTAGTTTTGGATTCAGCAACTCAATTTAAAGTCTGCAAATTTGGCCCTGCTTCTAGATAAGATATAGTTTCCACGAGTCCCCTCCTTCCCTTATTCTTTTTCCAAAACCAACTAGTTTGGAAGACCACCTGAGGTCTTTGCTGGCAGGAAGGTAATGTCACAGCCTGTCACAGTAGGGAAATGATGTTTCATTCCAGTCATTAAATGTGTTGCCTTAGCGCGTTATTCATTGTTTCAAACCAAAACCATACAAACTAGTATGCATTCTCAGAGTTTCAGAAACCCATCTCCCACCTAGCGTTATTTTTAGGAGATTTTTTTTTGAAGATTAAAATACTCAGTGTGCAATGGTTAGTTAGCTACATGAGTTATGAACTAATGAAAATTCAATAATTTCAAATTGTGGAATATTAATAAATTAATTAAACTCAACACCATAAGAAAATGATCAAAACAGAAAATAAAAGTATCAGTTGTAAGTAAAGTACTAAGTTGCAATATAATTAAGTTGATTTATTAGTAAATATTTAGACAAATTTTAAAGGAAAATCACACTTTATTACAGTTAAATTCCTTTTCTTCTAAGTATTTGTCTATCTCTCGAATTTTATTTATTTTAATTAAAAGTATATATTTAGGGTACCACTTTATTATTATTCATAAGTTAAAATTATTTTAAATGTTATAGAATAAGAATTAATAAAATAAATTATTTTCATCTAAATACCTTGGTAATTAAAAAAATAATCACAATATGGAATTATGAAATGCTCAATTGAATCTTGAGAAATTAATCTATACTAATATTTGTTAAAAATTAATGAGAGTAGGCTGGGTGTGGTGGTTCATGCCTATAATCTGAGCACCTTGGGCGGCCCAGGTACGTGGATCACCTGAGGTCAGGAGTTTAAGACCAGCCTAGCAAACATGGGAAACCCTATCTCTACTAGCCGGGCATGGTGGCAGGTGCCTGTAATCCCAGCTACTCAGGAGGCTGCAGGAGGAGAATCACTTGAACCCAGGAGGTGGAGGTTGCAGTGAGCCGAGATCACACCACTGCACTCCAGCCTGGGCAACAAGAGCAAAACTCCATCTCAAAATAAAAATTTAAAAAAAAAATCACAAGATTACTAGTTGTTAAGGTCTTAGGCGCTGTTCTTTTTTTAAAAAAAAAAATCTGTTTAAAATCAGCACCTCTTTGTTAATAATTTCTTGAATCTTTCTCTACACATCATTGAAGATGTAAATCCCAGCATTCCAGTTGACTCCATGGTCTCTCCTACCTCTGGCCTCTGGGCATGCTATGTCCTCTGCCTGGAATCTTCTTGACTCTCACTCCATTACTTTCATCTTTGAGGGTTTAACTTACAGGTGGCATTTCATAGAAGTCTCTCCTTGCTACCCAAGATAAAAGCAGGACTCCTTTGATATGTGTGTATTAATTTGCTTCCCTAACCAAACAGCACGGGTTGGGTGGCTTAGGCAACAGGTATTTATGTTATCACAGTTTGGAGCCTGTGAGGGGTGTGCAGGGTTGGTTTCCTCTCAGGCCTCTTTCTGGGGTTTGCAGGGGGTCTCTCTCTTGCTTCCTCTCCACACAGTGGTCTCTCTGCATGCACACTTCTGGTGTCTCTCTGTGTGTCCACATTTGCTCTCCTTATAAGAACACCAGTGAAATTGGATTATGGCTCACCCACAGGACCTCATCTGACCTTAACCACCTTCTCAAAGGCCCCATCTCTTAAACATACTCCGAGATATTGGGGGTTGGGACTTCAACATGTGAATTTGAGGGGAACCTAATTCAACCCATAGCTTTCTCTCTCAGAGTTCTTTATAATTTTTTTTTTTTTTTGCCACAGCTCAGTCTTAACATTTTTTCATTATGCATTTCTTTCTTTTTTGTACTTTTTTTCTTCCCTAGAAAGTAAGCTCTATGAGGTCAGAAAATTTCTGGTTTTGATTCCCCTCTATGCATCACACAGTTTTCACAGACTATGCACACAGCATACAGTAAAAAAATCAGTAAACATTGTGAATGAAAGGGGCATTGAAATGGCCAAGACATTTTCTTGAAGGCAGTTTCTGTCATGGGAAAGTGGTGATTAGTCCTGCTTTTACTTCAGGACTATTTATCTTTTGACAAGAAAGCCTCCTCCAATAAATTAGCCAGACTGCTACATACACTCTGTGGGAACAATGGCTCACTGTCTCACTGTCCTCACAACTTTAGTCCAGTCCTCTCCTCTCCTCTCCTCACCTCACCTCCCCTCCCCTCTTCTCTCTCTCTCTCTCTCTCTCTCTCTCTCTCCTTCTTCCTTTTTCAGGGTCATGCTCTATCACCCAGGCTGGAGTGCAAGTGGCATGATCACAGCTCCTGGCAGCCTCAACTTCCTAGACTTAGGTGATCCTCCCACCTTAGCCTCCCAACTAGCTGAGACCACAGGTACCCACAACTAAGCCCAGCTAATGTATTTTCTTTTTTTATTTTTTCTAGAGATGGGGTTTCCCATTTTTCCCAGGCTGATCATCTTTCCTAATCTAGGGCCAGGGATCATCTTTTTCGTCCTTCTTGCTCATAGGAAGGAGTATGATTCTCACCAATGGAACATGAGAGGAGATAATTTTTGTTTCCTTTCATGTGTCATTCCCCAATCTACCAACTGAAGGATGTAAAGGATGCACAGGTCTTAACAGCAAAAGATCTCCACAACCAGTGAGGTATTGGAGACTGTGATTAATCACATGGAAGGCCACCTGTCAATCAGAAATGCTCATTTTAGAATATTACATCAGCAAGAAAATTTCTTTTTTGTATGAAGCCAGACAGGTTTGGACTTCATGTGTCATAGCAGCTAGCATTATGTTAATTCGCTCATGTACATGCGTATTTTGGCAAATTATATATGCATATGTACGATCTTTTCTGTGTTTCTTTTGTTTTGTTTTTTGCTCCTCATAATATTCATATTGTCGAGAACTTTCTTACAAAAATACATAGATGCAGTTAACAATAAAAAATACACAGCTGCAGTTAACTAATTACTTTTCATTTAAAAATTAACAATTTACAGATAAGGAAACTGCTTGTCCCCATGTCAAAATATGTGATGATAATAGTACCTATCGCACCATTTGGAAATTGCTGCTAACTCCTGATAGTACAGAAGCTCCATGAGTATAGTAGCCTTTTCTTCTTCACATTTGTTTTCTGAGGCCCTACTTTACTGCTTAGCAAAGATTTTCTGTCTGAATAAATAAAACGTCCACATACTGTATTTAAGTTCAGCTTTGGCCTAGAAGGTGTAAGTTTTGACCTAAATGACCTAATTACAGTAATATAAATGTAATTTAATAAGTTTTTTATTATTTTATACTCCTAGGAAAGTGCAAAGAATTCCATATTTCTTCATTTGTATTATGATTCAATAGATGTTGATGGAATGAATTACCTCAAAAACAACTAAACTTATTTTAAACGTTATTTTTCAAAGATATTTGTAATTTTTGGCCATACACTAAAATCCAGGGTTTTTCTTGGTGGAAATCTATGTAAAGGAATATATTTTGAAATTGTTACTACTGTAGTGATAATTTAAGGGGGATTTTTGCTAAAATACTTCTAATTATTGAGGATAATTTAAATAATATTGTTTCACTTGCAAATAGACATGGAATCCATATCTTTTAATCATACTAAAGGAAAGATACCATTAAGAAAAATGGGCAGGGTTTGTAGGTTATTCTCCACTTAAAAAAATCCTGAGGATATCTTGTTAGCCTGGAAGGATATAAACGCAAACCAAAGGTTTTCAATGTTTCCTGTGAAATTGTATTTCTACAATTATTACTCTTGACTTTAACTTAATGTGTCCCAGGCAAATCAGCTATATTGACAATAACTCTTTAACAAAACTAAAGTTCTCAGGCATAGCGTTTATTTATTTAGTGTTATGTGAACTGAGAACAGAAGTCTTTTGAGGACTCTTCCCCTGTGCATTTTCCTTTTTCACTGCCATCATGGATTTTACTGGTAAATTGACCACCAGATTACTTCTAATCCTGCTTATATTCTAGAAGGATGTTTTCCAAACTCTCTGCTCTATTGCTATTCAACAAAAAGGGTGTCATGCTGAAATAAGTTTGGGAAAAAATACTTTAGCATGAAGGAAATTCTGCACTTAAGACACAGAATCTTTTTTTAAAGTAATACCGATAAGCACCTCAGGGAAATGAATTTTATATGAAATATATTTATAAAAAGGACATTGTTCAAGAATCACACTTTCTGTATCATTTGCATTTCTACATAATTTCTGGGGATCTTACATTGACTGGGAATCTCTACCGCATGGTGACAGATTTTTAAACTTTAATCAGATCAGTAACATTCTTCATTCACCGAGGTTGCGTGTTCAGATTTCATCTATCATTAAGCTCAATTATAACATTTAAATATAAAGATAGAAACTCCAGGCTTATGGTAATTCTATAGATGTTACATTTGTGATTTTACCATTTCCCCTTTATGATCTTATGTTGTGATAAGAGTTACAGATTTCATATAAAACTGATAACTCCCTAATGAGTGATGTAGTCTCACAATTTCCTCAACTCATGCTCTGCAGCCTTTTTTGTAGCTTTTGATATCCAGCAATCCCTAGTTGTAAATTTTGCCTCTTCGGTGTCTGTAAAACAATTCTTAATTTCCTATTTCCCTAAATTGTTTTTTTCTAAGCCCACTTCTTCCTATTGTTCTCTAACACTGGCTCTTCTTACATGCTCTGTTCCACCTTCTCTGCATTCATTTTGCTTACTCTTTTCTTCCTGATATGGATTGGATCTCCATCCCCACTCAAATCTCTCCTGTCAAATTGTAATCCCAGTGTTGGAGGTGGGGCCTGGTAGAAGGTGACTGAATCTTGGGGACAGACTTCCCTCTTGGTGCTGCTGTGATAGTGTGTGAGTGTTCACGAGATCTGGTTAAGAGTGTGTGGTACCTCCCACTGACCCCTTCCTCCTGCTCTGGCCATGTGAGGATACCTGCTTGGGCTTTGCCTTTTGCCATGAGTGAAAGCTCCCCAAGGCCCCCCCACCAGCCATGCTTCCTGTATAGCCCGCAGAGCTGTGAGTCAATTAAACCTCCTTTCTTTATAAATTACCCAGTCTCAGGTATTTATTTAGCAGAGTATGAGAACTGACTAATACATTTCCCCCTTCCTCCCTCCCTCCCTCCCTCTTTCCTTCCCTCATTTCCTTCTTCCCTTCCTTTCTTTTTTCCTGTCTTGAAATTTATTCCGACTTAATAAAGACTGTATTTTTTTTCCATTGCCCTAAGACGGTGAACATCTAGGTGTGAAAGGCTTGAATTCTGCAGTCAGCCATATCTGGATTTACTTTTCTTCCTCTAGCTTAGTTATAGTGAAATAACAACAGAGTGTTTGCGCAAACTACATGAGACAATGAATGCCACTGGAAAGTGCAGTAATTGAGAAAGAAGTCTCTGATGTCTACACTGGAGACGGGGTTTATGTTAACTCTATTATTCACTCTAATATTAACTCTATTCTAAATTGCACGTGCTGAAATAAAGCAAGCTGTTCCCTGGTGTATGTTTATATGTTCTTCGGATATGAAAACTATGTGTAAATTTGGAAAACAGCTATTTCCTCTCAATTATCATTTAAAAAAATGTAAACACATATTAAAACATCTCAGAGTACATACTGTAAACTATTTGACAAGCTGATTTTTTTTGTTCCTCATATTTGGAGAGTACTGGACTGTATAAATTGTCTATATAACATGGATTAAAAAGAATTATACATGGTTAGTGAAAATGATAAAAAATTTACTCTCTCTTACATCTTTAATTACTGTTAATCAGTGCTTTATCTAATACCGTTTAATCGCAGTCAAGTGAATTTAGTTTCAATTTTTTCAAATGCTTTATACATAGAATTTAAAACCTTTCCTAAAATGTGATATTTTATTTCTGTTAACCTTAACTATTATATTTTTAAAACTTTGTTTATATACATCTCTCAAAAAATACATATACAAAATATTTTATAGTAATTGCTAGAGAGGCAAAGTCCTTTATTATTATTTTTTCTTTGTTTCAACTAACTTGATGAAGAAACTACAGAGAGAAAAAGAGAGCCCAGTTTGCTTCTTTCTAGACTTTTAAAAATTTTATTTCCATTGGGTATCACTGGAGAATCTTTCACCAATCAGAGGACATTTTCTCAAAAGCTTTACCGAAATATTCTAAGCTTTTCCATTTCTTTCAGGCAAATGCTTTAGCTGATTTTATGATGCAATCTATTTTAAAGTTGACCTGTCATAACAGCAAGTAAGTAAAACCATGGGCTTAGATTTTTTTAAAAAGTGCTTTCTTAAAAATGCCGTATTTGGAACCAGTTACAAGATACACAGAACATAACTTTTAACAAAATATGACAAAATAGAATTTAAAGAACATAAATTGAGATGTAAACCAATCTGGTTACTCATTCATGTCTCAGTATTTTTTAAGTATGACTCATTTGTCAGGGAGTATATCAGTCTAACAATTTCAAGATAAGTAGAAGATTATTCTTTTCTAGAGAGCCACAATGTAATAGCCCGACAGTGTAAACAGTGTGACTGATTGGCCAACAAACCACTGGAACAGAGTTGCGTCTAGTCTCTGAAAGAGGTACATATACATCTCTGAAAGAGGTGCATAGTGCCTATACAGTGATACAGGAGGAATACAAAAGAGAACACACACATATTTTGAAAAAAAGGCAAAGACAGGAGAGTTTCAAGGATGAATTACCTTTTATGTGGGTAAGAAAGATCTGAGAATTTACAAGTCATTCTGGACAAAATGGTCAGGATATTTAAGGCAAGACAGTAACAAGTAGAACGAAAGGAGATGTGAAAGGTCATAGTAAGATCAGGAAATAGGAAAATGCAACACTTTTATGTGACTGAAGTGAAATAAATATGGAGGAGTGGATGTTACCTAGAATTTTAAGTCATCTATTCACTCTTGCGTGGCAAGCTTGAAAAAACAAAGATAGTTCTCAAATGATCATCTTTTTCCGTCTTCAGCAAACAGGAAGAAATGTTACCTTTTTCCGTGAACTAAGACTTCACTGACTTCTGCAAGGAGTGAGGCTGTTTTTGAAATCTCAAAAACAAAGCAGCTCAAAAAATTTTTCTGAGTCTGTGGGAAGAAAATTAACATGATGTCCTAGATTTTTAAAGCTGGCAAATTTTGTTGTGTTTTGTTTTTCAGGTATGAAGTAGTTTGAATCAGAAAGTTTGAACAAAAATCAAATGGGTAACATTTGAAAGAGATTTAATCTAAATGATTGTTAAAACTTTTATCAATTATGGAAGCATACATTTAACAGGGAAAATGCATCAATTAATTAAGTAATATCAAAAGAATTGCACTTCCTTTTTTTTTTTTTTTTCCACAAAGCTCCTAAACTCAGTCCCTCCCTTCCATTCTCCAAGCCCAGGCACTCTTCTCAAAAATAGATTCACTCAATGAGGACTCTGATCATCTCTTGTTTTTATTTCTAGTTTCAGGACCTTTTATGTGAGTATACAGATATTTGTTAGATTGAATTTAATATATTGTCAGGACATGATTATATTTCAGAAGCAAAAAAGATCATGTTGAGAATGAATTTTTAAATAGATACTACCTACTGAAACAAGCAAGAAACAGTCTCTTTCTGTATCTTATCCAGGTCACTGTTATACAGTGAAAAATGCAAAGAGCTGATTAACGACGTAAAGAGGAAGAACTGAGTCCTATGTGACTTGAGCCAGCCCCTCTCTCTCTCTCTTTCTGTCTCTTTCCCTCTCTCTCAATGCAGGTGACAATACTTATTTGAAAGTCATCAGGGAAATCCACAGTGGGTAGACATATGGTGGTAGGGCAAGCAATGCTAGAAAAGCAAACAAATAACAAACTGTGAAGAGTATTCTATGCCCTTCTCTTTAGCTTAAGAATCTTAAACTTATTAGATTCTGATGAGTGAGAAATAGAAAATCTATTTCGTTTTGAAAGATAAGCATGCTCAGGAGATATAAGTATAAAAGGAGTGAAAGTCAGTTACTATGGATTCCTTTTATCTTAGAAGTAAAGTACTGTTTTCTTTTTATTATGATTTATTGCTTGTAATGGTATTCTACATTCATATATATGGCTTTGAATTATATGAATTGTCAATAAATCAGACTTTGCCTATATAGTATCACATTGAAAAGATAGGAATCTCATATATAAACAATCTAAGAAAATTCATGTTGGCTATTTAATTCCAAGGTACACACAAAAAATATAAGTTTTAAATAAATTTAAATCCCCAATGTGGTATTCATTAATCAGTGATAATTTGCACTAATATAGGTTCACTGATCTGATTCTTCAGACTCTCCCTTATGAGTAATTTCATCCTTTAGAAGACATTATTAGATACATCAAGCAGTGGCATTCTATTCCAACAAATGAGCCTAACTTGACTGCTAGAAACACTCAATTAATAATGAAATATAGAGTGACTTGTATAATTTTTCATATTGTAACATCTAATTTATTACAATCTTGGAAAGAAATTCATGTATACTCATTCAAAAATGAATTATCAGAAAACATATATCACTGGATGCTGATGAAATCAACTGAAATCTACATATTCTCATTATGTTTATCTTCAAATATACTTGACATGGAAATTCTTGCTTTTCAATGTATATCATGAACATTTAAAAATGCTTTACATTTAAACCTTTGATTTATTAATGAAATGTGGGGGTTTCTACTTTACAAAGTGTAACTGACTTTATTAGTCTAAAATGGACAGTCTCTTTAAAAATCTACTTCATGCTCACTGTTGCTAAGAATGGTTTCTTTCTTGCTTTCCTAAAGTCCGTTTTTAATTTAACATAGGTCATGACCATAGTGGAGGAAAAAGTTATTATAATGCCTTTTTTTTTCGTATGGTATTAGATTTTTAAAGAATAAATTAAGTATTACTCTTACTATAACTAGAAAACCTGCACCTCATCTGTATTTTATAATTTGACTCTAAAAATAGCTCTTTGGGTGGACAGTGGGTTAATACTGATACTATTTTGAAACAGGAGGCCCACCCTTTTTGCATTTCCTTATCTTCTGTCACTTTCTACCCATTTATTCAGTAGCATTCATTGCCTCAACCAAGGGAAAGCTGAAAGACAAAGAAAAAGCACTTCAAGTTAAAAAGTTTAGGCTTTTGTCTACTGCCAAGTTCTTGACACTAGACTAGATAAAGACTACACCCCACACTTGATGAGGAACCCATAAGCAGAGAGCATAGGCAGAGGTAAAGCGAAGACTACAAGCACTGAAGGAAGAGAAGGAGAAAGCAAATCCCATCTCTATGGAAGCCACAGATCTGGCAGGCATGCAGAAATCCCTGCACTGGGCATGATGCAGGCACAGAAGACAACCCACATTCATCAGGAAGACAGTAGTGAGCCACGTCCTAGAGACTCACTGCCCTCAGTGGATGTCAGGAATAGCAGTATGATTCCAGAACATCCAAGGGATCTGAGAATTGTGCAGCTGGGAGAAAGAAGCTGATATAGTGACCTGAACCTATCATCAAATAACCAATGGAAACAGGAATATCTCAACATTTTTCTTGTATATTTCCCAAGGAACAAGACCAACCACAATCCTGGAGAAACTATTCCCAGGTGGGACAAAGCAAGAATTAACTGGATCTGAGCTCATCAAATCAAGGAACATACCATGATATATACTGGGGAGCTCTGCCTAAATATTTTCCTCAGGGCTAAGGCACCTGTCCCCCAGCTGCTAGGAGTGTCAGCCTTTGATGATTCACAGTTGTGTCTCTCATTAGGCATACCTCCCAGTTGCAGAAATTGACTTTCCTACTGCAACCCATGTCCAGTGACTGGCCAAGGCAGGGATGTACAATTCACCTCCATAATTCAATTTGAGCCAATTCTGAAAGTCCATCCAAGCTCAAGCAGTCTCTGAGAATCAGTTGCAACCACATTACAGATCAACTCCTCCCTCTGCCCGCCTGCCTTTTGTACATCCTTATAAGTTTACTCCCTGAAAGCATCCCTAAGGACAATGCCCTTCTGCACTCAACTCAGAATTTCAGAGTCTGTTTGAGTACTCACTTAAAACAAAGGAATAAAGGGTAAATAAATTTAATCCTAGAGTCCAAAGGCAGACAGAGGTAATAGGGCTTTGAATGTTTATGGAGGGGACGAATAGAATCTTGCTACGACAGAAAAAAATAAAAAAATTCTGAGCTCCTACTTAACAGTTGCTGGTGGAAATGCAGGAAGTGTATTGTCTTTCTGAGATGATGTTTTACTTTAGCTCCTGGGGATTCTCACAGACACTGTCTATACCCTGCAGAAGAGTCGCACCCAGGACCAGCTCTGATCTCCTCCCATAACTGGCTGATCCTATGGCCTACAGATCAGAGATGTAATCTTGGCAGATTAAATGTGGTGAGAATTCCTGATTTGAAGTTTCTAGCACTGAGAGATTATATTAGAAATTATTATTATAGAAGCATAGAGAAATAGTGTTTGAACATTTAATCTGCTGACTAAAATTTGTGCCAGTTACATAAAAGAGATATAATATTGCTCAGTTTAGAAATGGAGAAACTGATTTTTTGATTATGTGTGTACATGGCCACATTCATCTTTTTTAAAAGTGTCAGAGAAAGATTTAAACCCAGGCCTAACTTCAAAGTCCTCATTTTTATCACATCCTATATAGTATCATACAGTTGAAACAATTATTTTCATTATCCAAAACTATTGTATTATTATCTTAATTTTCTATTTATGACTTCTCAGACATTTTTTTAAAATGTGACCAATGTTTCTCTTTTTTCATATCACACATATGAAGTTATTTCTGATATTTTATTGCACCTGTGATTAGAACAGTGAGTGGCATTAAAAATATCAAATACCTTTTTACAGTTTTTTTATCAATTTAAATATTTAAGAGGTTAGGGAGACATTATTTGCTTTCATTTTTCTTTACTTTGTCTCTCTGTAAATAAAAAGAGTATGTCCAAGCTTCATTTTGTTTTGTTTTATTAAACAGTTTATTAAATAGCAATCAATATGACTTAACCGTAAATGAAATTCTGGAAATGTGTAACAAACATTTTACTCTGTCTATTATAGCAATACAAATTTCCTTATGGCTTGGGGAAACCATCTTCACCAAGAAACTTAAAATTCCAGACGCATTAGTAACAAAATCATGTATCCAAATGTAAAATAATTTTTACATATATTGAAAAAGATACATATTATACATTAGCATGGGAAAACTTTTTATTTATATATTCAAGTATCTCCATAACAGTTACAAGCAATATATTTAAATAAACTGGTTTAAAAGAAATAAATATAAAAGGATGATTTTATAATACCTTTAGTCATCAATATATGCCCTGGAAGAAAAATAAAATCATAAAGAAAACAAAACAAAACTTCTTGGCTAAAATCCCATAGAGCTTTGGGGTATAGAGCCCTATAATAGCTAAAGCAGCATCAGAAAGATATAGATCTGAGTTATGCCAAATTTCTTCAATAATTTCATCCCAGAAAAGGTCTCTTTTAAAAAGGATATTATCTTATTAATAGGTCTTCTTTAAATCAAAATCTTAATGAAAAGAGAAAAGAGATAATGGATTCTCATAAATTACCTTTCAGCTTAAAAGTTATTTTCAGAATTTCTCAAAGAGAAAGCTGAGAAAATTTTACAATATCTAATCAAAGGAAATACTTGAAGCCCCTATGAACAGTGCTATCTGCAAGAACTGTGGGATATTTTTCTTACAAGGAAAACAAACAAACATCACATAAGACTATTGCACAGATAATATTTGTGCTTTCTTATTAAATATATTCAGTGACGGACATTTGTTTCTCTTTTATCAGTATCTGAATCTTTCCTTTCTTAATACATTCTTCTCATAAATGTAGTTATCACAAAATGTTTATGAATTTAGCTTCTATCAGATTTTCCAGGGTTTATTAAGATAACCCTTTGAAGACAATCTTTTTTTGCTGTTCTTAAATACAGGAAACTAGGTACATATCTAACAATCCTTTGGAACTGAAATGACTAATAATAGTGCACTAATGTGTACATAACTGTGTTTTTGTGTGCATGTATACATATCTTCTTATTTAGCACAGTGTTAAATATTATACAAATACTGAATAATTTATAGTATATTCACCATGGTCGGCTTGTAAAATATAAGTGATTGCATCTGTGCTTCGAAGAATATAATGGCAGATTAACTATTCAAATAAGTCAAAACTTGTGATACTTTCCATATACCATGTATTAATTTATTTATCAAATATAATACCCCTAAGTATATTTGTGGTTATTTCAATTTATATGTTAAAATGAAACATTTATTTCTTTATTAGCATGTTGTATAATGTTGTGTCTAGTTTTATTTCTAATTGTTAAAAATTTAAACATTATTTAAAATATTTAAAGAAAAAAATGAATCTATCTAAAAGGTTAGGATTATACAAAAATTATTATAATGTTAAAAAGTTAAGAAAAAAAACAAAATAGGATTGAACAAAATTTTACAAAATAAAAATAATAGCATGGGAAATTCAACACAATAATGAGGGTCAATTGTGAACCTTATAGAAGGCAAAGACAGGTGCAGACTTTGGCCAAGCTTGCTTTAACTATGGAAAAGATGAATTTCCATTGCCTTTACATTTTCCTTTTTATTTTGGTTTTAATTAGAGAAAAATGAAGACAGAGGAAAAGAGAAGGAGAAGAAGGAGAAGATGGTTAAAACTTGCTAAGAAGACAACACAATTATTACTCTCTGGGAGTTTAGGATGAGCAGAAGGCAGGCTAAGCTGGAAATGTAAGTGCCTAATTAAAGACTAAAGATGAGATGCCTAAAGGGAACAGGAATAATACACTGAAGAAATCACAAATACACAGATATTCGGAATTGAATCCTCCGAGTACTAAAACAGATTGAGACTGTCTATTTTCTCGACTACTAGAGTCTGAAAAGGCTATTTGAACCACGAATTTGTAAAGTAATTTAGAGCCCTAAATTTCTGAAATTGAAGGAAAGATTTAGGGTTATTAAAATGCTGAGAGTAACTAGCAGTTAGCTGAGAACAGCGGAATTTTAGGAGCAGCAAAGGCAATTTTAAGTGTAAGTTCTTCTTTAGCATGGTTGCACTTCTATTATCTCTCATGGGATGGATATATATATATATATATATACACACACACACACACATTATATATCTCTCTATATGAGATATATATTTATATTCTCTCTCTAGGTGTATGGATATGTGTCTGTGTGTGTGAGCGCGTATATATATATACATATATATATATATATGTATATATATATATAGTTAACTTGTACCTATATTCCATGATACATCATGGTATGTATGTACCTTAGTACATAGTATGTATCATATATATATATAGAGAGAGAGAGAAAGAGAGAGAGAGAGAATATAAATATATATCTCATATATAACCACTATATATAATATGTATGTATGTATGTGTGTATATCTCTGCTCATGTGTGTATGTGTGTGTGTGTGTGTGTGTGTGTGTGCGTGTGCCCATGTGCGAATCTTTGATACAAACCAAAAGAATATGGAATGGTTACTTCCTTTTGGCTCATCAGTAATGAGTCTAGAAAGATGCTGAGATTTATTATAATAATTTTGAGCTTTGCTTAAACAGAGACAAAAAACAAAGAAGTATTTAAGTATTTATTCTGAATGGTTACATCCAAGTACCTAAACTTATATATTATAAAAGAAAATATCCAAATATCAAAACAGATACATTTATCTCCCCACTCACTTTCCCATTCCCATACAGTCTTAGTTATTCTAAACAGTTAACAAGCCTAGGATACTGGGAGCTCTCTTTGAATCTTTTTTTTTTTTTTGTAAATCTCATATAAATGACCAATCTCATGATTCCATGACTTCTGCCTTTGAAATAAATCTCAGATTCTCCTGTTTGCACTGTTTCAATTGCTAACACTCTTATTGTGACTTTTCTCATTTACTTACATTGGATTATTACAAGAAGTTGAATTCTTAGCCTTGAGTCATTCGTTATTTCACCTATACACTATTATTAGTTATTTCTGAAAAACACTGAAGGCACTGATTTAATACTTATTACTTTTTTGCTCTAGGATTATCATATACAATATAAAAAATGATAAAAATAAACAAAATCATATAAAATAGGAAGATGGCAGAGGTACACATGCACATGTATGCTCATGTGAGTGTGTGCATGTGCATGTCTATGTGTTTATGTGTATACAGAATCAACTCAGAGAATTTGCTAATCATTTAATTTGATCAGGACCATTCAACATATTGACCATGATAATAGTCTATGGAGATCTTAAACTAAGCAATATGAAAAAAATATATTAACTTATACCTATATTCCATGACACACCATGCTATGTATGTACCTTAGTCAACCCGGAAAAATAAGTGAAATATTTACTAAGATAGGTTGATAGATGATTCACAGAAAGATAGGCAGACAGATATGGAAAAATACTATAAAGTGAAATAAAAGAGACTTTTTCACTTGCTTGCTTTTATAAAATAGTCCTTTATTAATCATTTTCGTTTCTAAAAAGAGAACAGACAGGATATTTTGGTAGTATAGAGAAGTTAACTTAGAAATATAGGACCCAGGAAGGTAATGGGAGTTTCAGCCTCAACCACAGATCTTTTGAAACTCTGTGGAACAACCTACCTATTGAAATAAGTATTCCCATTTCATGGATCATTAATTTCTTTTTCAAGTGATTAACGATATATGATAGAAGAAAGTCCTACCCAGACCAGGAAAGAGGACATTATAAAGTGGCTTTTCTATCTATTAAGTCCCCAATGGTTTTATCTTGTCTGTTTTTGATCATCTCTAGTGCTCATGTCTACAGGGAAGAATATTCTTTCTAATTGTTCTCACTGACAGAAACATTTTTCATTATACTTAAATTTTTATCTTTTTAAAACCTCAGATCATTATTCCTTGTTCTAAGACCTTAGCTAGCTAAAATAAATCTTCCTTCTCTTTTATAACATACTATTGCAAGTATTTATACATAGTTATATTATCCCCTCATTTGTCATCATATCTCTTAGCCATACATATTAAATATCTTTAATTTTCTTTATTAGATCATATGCCTCTTTTTATCATTTCTACCATCCTTTAAATTGGCTAATTTTTCAATGTGTCTTTCATGTCAAAGAAGAGATAGGAGAGAAAAGAAGGAAATGAGAGAACTGAAAGACACACATATACACACAAACACATACACACACATACACACAAACACATACACACACATACAATATATCATATAACTATATACATATATAATTATAAAAAGACAGAGATGTTTTATATTTGTGTCATAACTCAACTTCCTAATTTTCATTGAGAATATAAAAAAAGTTTACATTAAGCTTACTTTTGACTTACAGTAACATTAAAAAATCAAAGATCTCAGGTATTTTACAACTCACACTATTTAACATATAAGTAGACAGTTAAGAAATTATTTTTTTATTTTTATTTTTTATTATACTTTAAGTTCTGGGGTACATGTGCAGAATGTGCAGGTTTGTTACATAGGCATACACATGCCACGATGGTTTGTTGCATCCATCACCCTGTCATCTATATTAGGTATTTCTCCTAATGCTATCCCTCCCCTATCCCCCAACCCCCTAGAAAAATCAAACACCACATGTTCTCACTCATAAGTAGGTGTTGAACAATAAGAACACATGGACACAAGGAGGGGAACATCACACACCAGGGCCTGTCTGGGGTTGGGGAGCTAGGGGAGACAAATTATTAATAAATACTGAGATACTGGATGAACATATTTCAAAAATGTAAAAGGAAGCTATCTGAACATTGATTAGCAAACAATGATTCCACTATAGAGTTATTCTTCCATTTTTGGTGTCTGGGTTTCTGTGTCTGTATGTGTGTGTGTATGTGCATGTGCTTGTATGTTTTAATCTGTGGAACAACCATTATAATATTTAGTCTACTCAGTTTGCAAGCTTATTGTATAGAAAAAATAAACTAACAGATTAAACATCTTCTTTGAAGTTATATAAGGTCTATAAAAATGCACTCTTACTATTATATTCAAGCAAATAACGATCAGAACTAAATATCACCTCTTAACCACATCATGTGTCAGAAACAGTATGGAAACTCTTGCAACATTGCTGAAGACAATGTTATTCCAGGTTTCCCAATTGATCACATACTCTCATGTTATGCACACAGGAACGCTGATCATATTCCTCCCTCAATCTGGAAAGTCCTTTCCTCCATTTCTGCTTCCTGATATCTTCCAGATCCAGTTGAATTCTCACCTACTCTATGTAGGCCCTTTTGGTCTTCCTAATTAATGTATTTTAACTTCATTCTGAACACTCACAGCACAATATTTATTTGACAGATATTTATCACATAGTTTTTACAGAGAGTAAAACATTTTGCTACTTACATGAAATACAATAGTGAGAAACTGTTATCTGCTCCTGTGGTGCTAATATTCTAGTGGCAAAGACTTTAATTAAATAATCACACAAATAAGAACTAATAATGATAGATGCTAGGAAGGAAATTGAGTACACTCTCCTGTTTGCTTTATCCATAGTTCTTCTTATACTGCAATGGTTGAAGTGGGTCCAGGCTTTGTTTCACTGGAAGCTGGAAACTTCCTTCTTCTTCTTCTTTTTTTTGGGAAACCTTTCTTAAGAACAAGGGTTAGGTCTTCTGTTACTTTATTTATAACTCTTATGATGTCTAGCACAATGTTATAGCAGGTACACAATGCTATAGCAGGTACATAATGCTATAGCAGGTACTCAATGCATGCATGTTAAATTGAGTGCAGGTGTGCTCACTTGGGATTTTTTTTCAAACACTATCAAAGCAGAGTTTGCAGACCACCTGCATCAGAAATACCCAGGGTGCTTGTTAAAATGCAGAGCCCTCTGAGACCTATTGAAACAGATTATTTGGTGCCGATTTGGGAATTGAAAATTTCAATTAAGTTCCCAAGTGATTTTCTCATACACTATTATTTTGGGAATCACTGGAGCAGAATATATGGACCACATGTTTATTGAATCATTTACTATTTTAAAAAAGAATTTACATTTAATACAGTTAGTACACAAAGTATAAAAATAACCAGCTTTTCTTGGTATTTCTTTGTATATGCAGTTGAAGCTATTTGATAGGCATATTATATTACAGATATCTTGTTTTCCCAAAGCCCTCAAGGAGATTTTCTTTCACGTGTCTGTAAATGAAGAAGCAGATTCTTTTCTTTGTGCACACAACAGCCTTTCTGTCTTTCCCACAGAGTGCTGACTTTTGCTCTGGGCGACAATGTGCCCATGCAGGAGTACAAATCTCTCAGAGCTGGCTGTAGCCATAAAGTGAGAGACGTTACTAAGTAGGGTTGCCAGGAAAAAAAATGTTCAAAGGCATGATGCTTTGTCCTTTCTGCTTACCTTTTCTTCCTGCTGAGAATGTAGGCATGTTGGATAGAGGTGAAAATCACACACTTCTAATGGTGAAGTAGGAGAATAATGGTGCCTGGGAGGTTGACAAGCACCAGGAATGCATGCCAGATTGCACATCTCAGGCTCATTGTTTTGTGAGGAATAAAAAACACCTTTGTTGTATCAACCACTACAATAGGTTTTACATCCTTGATTATTTAACAGGTAACTCCAAACGAGACATCTGTGTTAACCAAAAATATCCATATCCTAATCCCTGGAAGTTGTGAATAGGTTATATTATACCGCAAAGGAGAATTAAGGTTGCAGGTAGAATACAGGTTGCTAATCAGCTGATGGGAGATTATCCTGTATTATCTGGATGGGCCCAATGTAATCAGGAGAGTCTTTACAAGGAGAAGAGGGAGGCAGAAGAGTCAATGTGAGATTGATGCATCCTCAGAAAGACCCGACTGAGCATTCCTGGTTCTGTACATGGAGGTGACATGGTGTGGCTGTGTCCCTACCCATATCTCATCTTAAATTGTAGCTCCCATCAATCCTACCTGTTGTGGGAGGGACCTGGTGGGAGATAATTGAATCAGGAGGCAGTTTTCCCCATACTGTTCTTGTGGTAGTGCATAAGTCTCAGGAGATCTGATTATTTTATAAGTGTTTCCCTTTCACTTGGCTCTCACTCTCGTCTGCCGCTGTGTAAGGTGTGCCTTTCCCCTTCTACCATCATTGTGAGGCCTCCCCAACCACATGGAACTATGAGTCCCTTAAATCTCTTTTTCTTTATAAATTATCCAGTCTCTGGTATGACTTTATCAGCAGCATGAAAAGGAACTAATACAGAAGATATAAACTAAAAATAAAATCATAAGTCCTCCTCCCCCCACTGAATAGAACCCCATTTGACCAAGTAAACTCCAGAAAAAAACCTTAAAATCTTAGTTCCCTGCCATGACGGGATAGGAGGTCAGACAAGCCTCCTTATAACCTCTCCCTTTTGTGGCTTAGACACAACAACTGACCACCATTAACATTCAAATAGAGATCATAAGACTGACAGAACCGACTCTGTGTGGCAATGAGATACCAAATTATAAGCAAGACCTAAGGCCTTGTCAGGCAAGGGTTAGATCCACATCCCTACACTTAAAGAATAAACCATGTCCTAACTAGCATAAGGCTTTTCTTTTTCTCCAGCAGCTAAACAAGCACTGGGCTGGAGATAAGCAACATTAACACAATTACAACTCATCCAGTTCAGAAAGGCTGACTGACTTCCTGTTAGCCAGCCATCACTGCAGCTTGGATTGGACAAAAGACTGATCTCAGTAACTTCCTCCTGATAAGAAAACCACCAGCCATGAACTGGTTCTGACTGGTTTATGGAGGCTGCACACTTGCCTGCCTTGGTGTCCTGAAAAGACCTTTGGATATATAGGGACTAACTGTAATGCATTTTTTCAAATGTTAAGTCTCCACCCCAAAGTGAACATGGGTCCTTTGTTACATGCAGATTTTCTCAGTACACGTGTGTCAGTTCTATCCCTTCATGAATATTCATAGATCCTCCTGTAACCTGTTGAATATGTCTGTTTAGCCTCCCCAATCCCTCCTCCTTTGCAGTGCCTATCTTTGGTCTGGGCCAGAGGCTGTCCTTTCCAGGCTACTGGATGGCCTTCTTGAAGGCTGTTAACACTCTGTAAGAAATAAGATCTCCTTTTCTCTTTCTAAACTTATAATTCTTTTTTTAAGTTAGCAAAGGGGACCAAGTGTCAACAGAATGTGGGTACTTCTAGAAGCTGAAAATGGCAAGGAAATGCCTTTTCTCCTATAGATGTGAGAAGGGACATGGATAAATTGATTTTACCCCCATGAGACTCATTTTAGATTTACCTGTAAGATGATAAATTTGTGTTGCTTTAAAACAACTAAATTTGTGGAAAATGTTGTAGCAGCAACTGGAAATAGAGTGATATTCAGTTCAAAAAGATAACCTAAAGCTTATTTAAATGTTAAGAAATATTAAGGACACCAACATTTTCAAATATAATATGCTCTTTTATATATACAGATATAAAAATGAAAGATAGAAAAAGAATTTTTTCAGAAAAGGCCAAAAATCTGGCATAAATAAAGAATATTCTACCATACAATGATTCTTTGCTAGAACACAAACTACCGTTCTACATGTGATAATACTTTCCCTCCATGAAAATACAGTCAATATAATTAAAACATTCTGTGTCAAATCCCTTAGCCCTGGTTGACTCACCTCTCATTTGCAAACTTGGAGGTGGTGCTGAATATTGTAACTCTAGACAGCCCTCAATCTTCAGGGCCTAATTATAAAAGCTTTATTAACACATAGTAAAGTTAGCCAGACGTTTTTAGTTCCAGGAGATGCTGGCCTGACATGGGAAAGACCGACCTGTACTTAGAAACTTTGACTAACCTGCATACTATCAAACTGTCTCTCCTCTCCTTCTCTTTCCACCTGGCTATTTGTACACAACTTCAGAGGATAAGGGGTCCTTCCTATTATTGGTACAATTTCTTCTCTTTTTTTCCCCAGAAACACGTAGTTTATTTACAGTTTTCTCCTTATTCATCTATTTAAACAAATAAAGACAAAGGTATCTACACTCAGTAGACAGGTACAGACTTAACAGAAGAAACAGAATGCCTCCTTATACCCAGAGGGTTTACATTTTCTGGAATTTAACTGTCACTAGATAAAATCATCAATCCAAGGCAATTTCCTGGTTACTTCTAACACTTTTGATCCAGGAACTGGACTTGTCCTTCAGGGCAAGGGCAATGAATACAGGAGGGCAAGATTCACACAACACCTGCAGGTGAGCAGCTGTGGACAGTGTTCAAACGAGCTCCAGATTTGAGAGGAGGGAAGAAACACACATTCGGTTTTGGGGCCAGAAACATGTGCCTATTCAATCACATGCCCATGAATTTATAAATAAGAACCATGAAGCAAAACAATCCCAATTCAATTGTTAAATATTTTATGAATTATCATCATCTGTGTTGCTTCCTTCTTATTCAGGGTTTATCATGACCTACGTAAATTATATTACCAGCTTTTTTTTTTGTTTTACCACAGATATTTTTACTTATTTATTTATTTTTTTAACCTTATAAGCTCTTGCAGTCTCTTAGGCTAAACTCAAAACCAGGTGCTTAAAACCTATCTTTTATTCTCAAAACCAAATACCATCCTTGTTCTACAATTAATTAATTTCAGAAGGTATTTGCTACAATAAAATGTGGAATTATTAAAGAATTTAAGCATTTTTAACAGTACTTGTAAGAGTATATGACAAACCTGCACATTCTGCATATGTACCCCAGAATTTAAAGTATAATAAAAAAAAGTTACAAAATTATTATATGATTCACATTCATAATTTTAGGTACACAAAATGTATCTTTATTATATAACCTAATTTAATGAGTTTAGTAAATATTTTCTCCCTGATTTTTTTTTTTTTTTTTTTTTTTTTGAGAGGAAGTCTCACTCTGTTGCCAGGCTAGAGTGCAGTGGCCCAATCTCGGCTCACTGCAACCTCCAGCTCCCTGGCTCAAGGGATTCTCCTGCCTCAGCCTCCCCAGTACCTGGGACTACGCGCAGACGCCACCATGCCCAGCTAATTGTTTGTATTTTCAGCAGAGGCGGAGTTTCAGCATGTTAGCCAGACGGTCTGGATCTCCTGACCTTTGATTCGCCCACCTCAGCCTCTCAAGTGCTGCGATTATATGCGTGAGCCACCGTGCCCCGGCCTCTCCTGGACGTTTTCTACTCAGACTCGGAAGGACTCTCAGATATAAGCCAGGCACAGTGGCTCACTCCTATAATCCCAGCACTTTGGGAGGTTGGGGCTATAGGGTCGCTTGAGCCCAGGAGCTTGAGAGGAGCCTGGGAAAGATGGTGAAACCTTATCTGTACAAAAACAAAAACAAAAAAAAATTAGTTGGACCTGGTGGTGGTTCCTGCCTGTGGCCCCAGCTACTCGGGAGGATGAGGTAGGAGGACTGTTTGAGCCTAGGAGTTCCAGGCTACCAACACTTTTCTTATAAAACTGAAGAAACTGAATCTGGGAAATTGAAGATGGGTAAGGTCACCAGGTGGTCAGTATTGCAGCCTCATGTGGCTACACGACAGGAACCTTCAGACTCTCTTTCTCAAAGACATCTCTGCTTTTCTGATATCATTGTTAGTGAAATGTTCTAAGAACAGATACATGAAAGTCCTTTAACTTATGCACAAATACTTTACTTAAGGTACCAAGTTAGATATATTCACTGTGCCTGACTTTACTAAAAGGGCAAATATTCATGTGTGAGAAATTGAAAGATATTTCACACACAATAAAATAACCCATCATAATAAATAAACTAGTTTTGCTTTCACTTTGTAGACACTGCCATAGTTTTTAGATTATAAGAAAGGAAAAAAAATGAAAATACACTGTAAATTATTTTTGTTGTTTATTTAAATAATCTGGGCTATAATAATTTATGCCATGTTTCTAAGTTTTAACACTATCCTCAGAACCAAACCAAACAGTAAAAAACAAAACAGCAGAACTTTTATTTCCAAATAACATAGATCTTCTAAATCAAATATAAAGCATTGCCACTTATAATACTGATCAGGTACTAAACTGTTTTTAGTTATTTAAGCAAACATGTTTATTCTACTTGCTACGTCAAGATTTTTAAAAGAACTTAAAATTATTAATTCATTTAGTCTTCATAACAACCCTATCATATCAGCCCTATCATGTTTGTACTATTATTATTTGTAATTTATAATAGAGAAATTATTCTCTCTGCCTAAGACATGGTAAATTCAAAAACAGGTACTGTAGCTTCAAATTCTATGTGCAGCATGCTGAGCTCCATCTCTGATATGACTGCATTGCATTCAGAATTATATTCATTAGAAGGGAAATCCTGGCCAGCTGTGGTGGCTCACGCCTGTAATCACAACACTTTGGGAGGTCGAGGTGGGCAGATCACCTGAGGTCGGTAGTTTGAGACCAGCCTGATCAACAGGGAGAAATTCTGTCTCTACTAAAAATACAAAATTAGCCAGGCATTGTGGTGCATGCCTTCAGTCCCAGCTATTGGGGAGGCTGAAGCAGGAGAATTGCTTGAACCCAGGAGGCAGAGGTTGCAGTGAGTGAAGATCGCACCACTGCACTCCAATCTGGGCAACAAGAGTGAAACTCTGTTTTAAAAAAAAAAAAAAAAAAAAAAATAGAAGGCAAATCCTAAGGTGGATCTGAAAAATGCTTATGCAAATCTGAAATCAATTGCAAATATACAATGTGTTATTGTATTTAATAATAAAAAAAAGATTAGGCTTTAATTATTTGCTAACATACTTAACTTGTAATTATATATGCACACATATATAGACAATGTATTTCAAAATGTTTTAAATATAAGAGATATGATAAAGTAACTAAATTGTATGTTAACAGGTATATCATAATATTTGTATAAAATATGGACATAAAATAAAATACCACAATCAGAATCAGAATAGAATTCTAAAAGTTTTAACATGCTGCAGAGATGAATGTAATTAGAGGAGTAAAAGTCACCTTCAGGAAATTTTGAGTTGAAAAAGTAATTCATGTAAGCACAGGAAAATCACTTAACAAGGACATGCAGAAAGTATGTTTCGGTAAGTTTATTTACTAGTTCAGTTTTGAGTGAAACTTTGAGGAAAAAGTTGTTAGCGTCAAAGAAAGCTACATTAATTAAATGAGGTATCTAGAATAATGAAGGGACTGCCTCCTTGCTATTCCTTGAACAGGGCCTTTGCGTTTGCTATTTTCTTTTCTCAAATACCTTTTCTCAGATACCACTTAGCTTACTATTCATGTTGAGTCACTTCTGCATTTAAACATCATTGTATTATATAGTTCAATTTTTACCACTCTACTAAAAATGGTGCCCCACTCTCATTCTCTATGTCCTATTTTATTCATAATTTATAGCACTTATTATTTGTTCATTGTTTTTCTTCCTCCTCCTCCAAATAGTAATGCTCTGAAATCTGAGAGATTGGCCCTGACTTATAGCTGGCATTAAATGAAAATATTAATCAAATAAATTTTAGGCCAAGGTAACATGATGATGTCATGTTTAATATCACCCTCCATGGTGGTACCAAGTCAACAGATTATACATTAAAAATATTTAAAAATTAAAAATTTTTCTATAAAAATGCAATCAAAATTGAAACATGGTTTGAAAACAAAGAGAGGCAGAGCCAATGAGTCATATTCATCCTGCAGAATAATGAGCCCTACTCCAAATGAGCCCCAGAAGCAGAATAACTACAGCCCCAACCATAATCATGATTATGAACTGGGGGCCTAGATATTTAGTTGAAGACAAATTTAAAAATCCTAGATTCTGATATGTGGAGGGCTGAGCAGAGAGATAATTTAATTTAATATAAACCTGCATACCAAATATTAAAAACAAATAAGAAAGGTAATGTTAAAGACACCTCCCCCAACAACAACAAAAAAATCAACAATTAGACAATGAAATCATTCAAGATTTTTTAAAAGTGGCAGAGCAGTTTTAAAATGAATTTGAAATAAATATTTTAAAAATAAAGGATAAAAATGAAATATCATAGAAGACAAGAAAAAAGATAACAAAATAAAAAAATAAATGAAACAAGAACATGTGGAGTATAAAAAAAGTGAGAAAATTAGAAAACCTCAAATAAAAAAAAATATGTCAAGATAGGTTAGAATCAAAAGGAGAGAGATATTGAGCCAAGGGTATATTTTGAGAAAGGTTTTTCATTTAAGACTTGTGGGAATACACATCATGTATTTTTGGAACAGCAGAAAGCCAGAGTAAGTGGAGGAAAGATTGGTAAAGAAAGACATGATTGAGGTGTTTAGGACCAAAAAATACAATAATGATTAAAAAGCTATAAGGCAGTCTAATCGGGGTTCCAGAAAATACTCTTCTCCAAAAACAAAACAAAAACAGTGAAGGAATTATGCAGAAGTAGAGATAAAAGAGAAAATAGACAAGAAGTTTCCTCCATTAAATACAGATCACCTTTGAAAAATGAACTATAAAATATGCTTCAAAAGAAGTAAAGTGGTTGGCAGAAGAAATGTGGTCCCACAAATATAGAGAACATAGTAGATAATTAACTATTAAATAATAGCTTTTTGTCATTTAAAAGTGGGAGAAATTATAAAGAATAACATGAGATGAGGCAGATGATTGTTCAACATGAACAACTTTAGTTTTCGTAAAAGAGAAATTTCATTGTTACTATGGCACTAGCTTTAGATCAAGAAGGGTATGCGGAAACAACTGCCAGTGTGCAAAATGGAGAATGAAAGCAAAGAGGAAGGAAGAAGAAAGTAAGCAGCGATCAAATAAACAACTGCTACTCAAGATGAGTCTGCAAACAAAAATTCTGCAACTCAGTCTACTGCAGCATCACAGAGACTCTGGAGTAGGATTTGCTTGTCTTGAATCTTGGCACTCCAATACTATTTGAGCTTGGGCAATTGACATAACCTCTCTAAATTGGGGTGTCTTTTCTTTGATATGAGAATCATGGTGCCATTGTCCTTATAGGCTTATTGTGAATATCAAATTAGATAATCCTCATTAAAAGAACAGTTGTTAACACTGATTAAGGATTTCATTTAATAATATTGATATAAACAAGAAGGAAAAATAGGAGAAATAGTATTTCTAGCAAAGACAATGGAGACCAACACAATTTGAGCCAAAATATAGAAAAAATGCTAAAAGAAAATCCTATGTATTTTTATATGTTTTCTATATACATGCATGTTTACATATGCATATGTGTTTATATGTGTGTGTATACATACACACACACACAGAGCACATATGTCAGTTGTGTGGTCCAGAAAGAAGCAATGATAAGGCATATATTAATTATTCACAATGGGTGACAAATAAGAAAGATGTATCTTTGATCTAGTATATACCTGGATTTTAGTCTTGGATAAAGGGAAATACATTTTTGGAGTACTTCTAATTCCTTTAAATTAAAGTTATAAAGCTGTAAAACATTTCAGGTCAAAATCTAAATTGACAGTGCATTGTTGAAAGTTTTAATATTTCTGCTCAAATTTTGCTGAATTAAAATAGAAAAAGATTATGATCTTTTCATGTGTGTGTGCTAGGCAGTTTAGTCAGATTACTGTTTATTTCAATTTTACAAGTGAAACAACAGAATTTGATATTTTGAAGTTCAAATATAGACTTCTGGAACAGACTCTACAGCATAGGCATGCTTTTCCTGATTCCTCTCTAATAAGCACAACTCTAACACTGGAAATGATTCAAGAAGTAAACACGGAAGATCTCTGAAAGGTATTAAGAAGAAGGTAGCTGGTTTGGAACCCCAGGCCTAAGAAAACAGCACAGGCTGGGCATTTTATGTCCTCGAACCCAACAGAAGATGACATAGACCCCCAATCCAGCAGCAGAAGGCAGCTGAGGTAGGCTCATTCTTCTCTAGGATATCAAACAGGAGTCTTGACAACAGGTGAGCCAGACACCACTGGTGAGGGAGATCAATCAGGAGATTTGCTAACACTGAGAATAAGCCAGGAAAGGCCTTATTCTCCATCCCCCGAAGCATGATGATCCCCTCCATGCCAAAAGATACTGAGATGGAGCACCTTTAGCAGAGGTGGGTAAGGGACCAGCATGGGGACACAGTCTCAAGTGTCCTGTCCCAGGAAGCCTCTTTAATCTTGCAGGCCTAAGGCCTACCTGCTCAACCCAGAGACTGTGGATCAAAGTGGGGAGGGGCTGAGGAAGTGGCATGAATATGGGAATCCTGCCACAAAGGCACCCAACTCAGAAAGTTTGGTCCATCTCAAATAATCAGGGAGGATCACTTCCTCAGGTACTAAGACAGAAAGCTTCTTCATGGCCCAAGCCTCCCTTGTCCCACCAGGAAACACCCTGTAGGCATGATGAGGGTAATAAGGAAATACTATGAACACCTTTATGTTTACAAATTCCACAACTTCAAAGAAGTGGAATAATTTCTTGAAAACCACAAACTCAAAACCTAGTCAATGTAAAATATTTAATTTATATAGTTCTTTAGCCATTAATGCCATTGAAATTATAATGAAAGACTTTGAAAAAGAAATCTCTGAGCCCAGGTGAAATTATCGGAAAATTCTACTAATATCTAAAGAAAACATAATACTAATTGTAAAGAAAATAGAAAAGGAGGAAACACTTTTCTATTCATCTTATGATGCCAGTATTATGACACCAAAACCTAACAAATATAATACCAAGAAATATATATATATATATGTATGTCAATATCTGTCATGAATTTAGCCAAATAAATTGTCAACTAAATTTAGCAAACCAAATCCAACAATGGATATAATTAATTAAGCACCATAACCAAATGCAATTAATTCCAGGTTTGGTAACCTGGTTCAATATTTGAAAATCAATTGATATGAAGCGCCATGTAATGAGGTAAAGAAGAAAACAATTATCCGATCACAGCAATTGTGACCAAAAAGGTATATAATAAAATCTAACACTCACTGATGATAAATAGCTTCCGTCAAAATAAGAATAAAGAATTACCTCAACTCCACAAAGAGCATCTAGAAAAAACCTGCAGCTGATGTCACATATAATGTTAGAAGTCTGAACACTTTTCTCCTAAGATATTGAACAAAGTAAAAATGTCTTCTGTCAGTACTCTTATTCAAAATAGTGCTAAGTATTTTACCCAAAGCAGTCAGGCAAGTAAAATAAATAAAAGACAAATAGGAAAGAAATAAATTGTTTCTCTTTGAACATGCAAGATTGCTTACATTTTAAAAATCCTGAAAAATCTATAAAAAACATTCATAGAACTAATAAATGAATTAGAACTAAGCAAGTTCAGAAGAGTCTTGGGATAAAAGATCAACACAAAAAGTTAGTATATTTCCCTATACTAACAATGACTGTTCCTGGTATTATTTTAGTCACCCAAAGAAAAATATGTTAGTGTACACTTAAAATATGTATAGAGTCAGGTGCAGTGGCTCATGCTTGTAATGTCAGCACTTTGGGAGGCCAAAGGGGGAGGACTGCTTGAAGCTAGGAGTTCTAGACAAGCCTGGGCAACAAAGGGAGGCCCTGTCTCTACAAAAGATCTAAACTTTTTTTTCAATTGGCAGGGTGTGGTGGCACACACTTTGGTGGCATATACTTGTGGCCCAAGTTACTTGGAAGGCTGAACTGGGAAGATTGCTTGAACTCAGGAGTTTGTGGCTGCAGTGAGCTATGATCATGTCACTGTACTTCAGCCTGAGCAACAGAGTGAGTGTCTCTAAAACAAACAACAAACAAAAACATGTACAGAACTGGTATGCTGAAAACTACAGAACACTGAAGAAAGCAATATTTAAAAGATCTGAATAATAGCAAGAATTACTATGCTGAAGGATTGGAAGTCTCATGATAAAGATGTCTATTCTCTCCCAAATTGATTTACAGTTTAAATGTTATTCCCATCAAAATTTCAGCAAGGATTTTGTAGACATAGACATGCTTTTTCTAAAATTTATAGAAAGGTATAGGCCCTAAAATAACCACAATGACCTTTAGCTTTAATAATCATTCTAAGAAAAATGAACTGGGAGTCATTACTCTGATTTTAAGGCTTACTCCACAAAAGCTACAGTAGCCAAGATAGTGTAGTACTGGTGGAGAGACAGACATACAGATCAATAAAACACAATGGAGAACCCAGAATTGACCAGCATAAGTATGTTCAGCTGATTGTTGACAAAAGTACAAAAGCATTTCAAGGAAGTAAAGACAGCCTGCTCAACAAGCAAAGCCAAGAAATTGGATATTCATTGGTGAAAAATTGAACATCAACCTAATCCTCAGAACTTGTACAAAACTTAAGCAAAATGGGTGATGGACTTAGATGTAAAACATAAAACTGTGAAATTTCTAGGGGGAAAAAAAACAGAAAAAATATCTTTGAGCTCTAAGGCCAGGCAAAGAATTTTTAGACTTGATACCAAAAGCATGATCATAAGAGGAAATAGAAGTAAAGTGGACCTCATTAAATGTAAAAATTTTGTTCTGTGAAAGACTTAGTAAAGAGGTTGAAAATATAAAAGGCATACTGGGAAAAAATAGTGCCAGCTAAATGCCTGTCAAAGAACTAGTATCTAGGCTATACAAAGAATTTCTAATTCAACAATGAACAAACAAAAAAATCCAATCAGAACTGGCAACAAAAATCCAATTAAACCCAGTTAAAAAAGGAGATGAACTGCAAGCAGTAAACTGTAAGGAGTTTTACTTTGGAATAATGGCAATTTTTTTTTTAACTAGAGATCATTATTGCACAACACTTGATTGTACTAAATTGTTAACTTCTAAATGGCAATTTTTTTTTTTCTAGACACAGTTTCGCTCTTGCCCCACAGGCTGGAGTGCACTGGCTCAATCTCGGCTCACTGCAACCTGTTTCCAGGGTTCAAGGGATTCAGCCTCCTGAGTAGCTGGGAATACAAATGCCCACCACCATGCCCTGCTAATTTTTGTATTTTTAGTAGAGACAGAGTTTTGTCATATTAGCCAGGATGGCCTCAGGTGATCCACCCACCTCAGCCTCCCAAAGTGCTGGGATTACAGGCATGAGCCACAGCACCCCAACAGTTACTTTTATGTCATGTGAATTTCACCTCAATACATGCGACAAAAATAATCTCTCATAAAGAGCTCTCAGGGAAGCATCATCATGAACCTATCAGAATGGCTAACATAAGAACAAACAAGTGTTAACATCAAATGCTGGTGAGGCTGTGGAGATCTGGATCCTCATACATTGCTGTTTGGTAATGTAAAATTACCTACTGTGTATAGACACTCTGGAAAACAGGTTGGCAGCTTGTAATAAAACAACCATGCAATTATAAAACGAATCAGAAATTTAACTCTTGGGCATTTATCCCAGAGAAATGAAATACTATTTTTACTCAAATACCTTCTCTTAAATGCGTACATCTTTACTGTTACTAGCCAAAACCTAGAAACAACCAGTATGTCCTTAAGCATGTGGATGGTTAAACAAATTGTGGCACATGGCTACCATGGAATACTAGTTAGCAATAAGAAGGAGCAAATTCTGGATATACACAATAACTCAGATGAATGTCTGGGGAATTATGCTGAGTGAACAAAAGCCAATCCAAAAAGGCTGCATAATGTGTTATTACATGTATAGAACATTGTTGAAATAAAATAATTATACAAATGGAGAAGAGATTCACATTTGCTATGGATTAGGGATGGAGGTGGCGGTGGAATCTGGAGGAGAACCATGAAGAGGTTGGATGTGAATCTAAAAGGGCAACATGAGGGAGCTTTCTGGTAATGAAACTGCAGTAGATACAATAGATGCAGAAAAGGCCTTCAGTGCAATTCAGCCTCCTTCATGCATGGCTTAAGGGCACAGCTACATTCTGAGAAATGCACTGTCATGTGACTTTGTTATTATGTATTCCTCTGGTAGAATTCAGCTGTGAATCTGTCTTTTCCTGGGCTTTTTTGGTTGCTAGGCTGTTTAATACTGCCTCAATTTCAGAACTCACTAGTCGTCAGTTCAGGGATTCAATTTTTTCCTGGTTCGGTCTTGGGAGGGTGTATGTGTCCAAAAATTTATCCATTTCTTCTGGACTTTCTAGTTCATGTGCATAGAGGTGTTGATAGTATTCTATGATAGTTATTTGTATTTCTGTGGGGTCAGTAGTGATTGGTTCAACATATGCAAATCAATAAATGTGATTTATCACATAAACAGAACTAAAGACAAAAACCACATGATTATTTCAATAGATGCAGAAAAGGCCTTCAATGCAATTCAGCCTTCTTCATGTTAAAAACTCTCAATAAACTGGGCATTGAAGAAACATACCTCAAAATAATAAGAGCCACATATGACAAACCCACAGCCAATATCACACTGAATGGGCAAAAGCTGGAAGCATTCATTCCCCTTGAAAACCTACACCTGATAAGGATGCCCTCTCTCACCACTGCTATTCAACATAGTATTGTACATATTGCACATTCTGGTCAAGGTAATCAGGCAAGATAAAGAAATAAAAAATATTCAAATAGGAAGACAGAAAGTCAAATTATCTTTGTTTGCAGATGTCATGATCCTATATCTAGAAAACCTCATAGTCTCAGCCCAAAAGCTTCTTAAGCTGATAAGCAACTTCAACAAAGTCTTGAGATACAAAATCAGTATACAAAAATGGCTAGCATTCTTATATACGACCCATAGGCAAACAGAGCCAAATCATAAATGAACTCCCATTCGCAACTGCTGCAAAAAGAATAAAATATCTAGGAATACAGCTAACAAGGGAAGACCACTGCTGAAAGAAATCAGAGAGGAAACAAACAAATGAAAAGAACAGTCCATGCTCGTGGATAGGAAGAATCAATACTGTTAAAATTGCTATACTGCCCAAAGTAATTTATACATTCAATGCTTATTCCCACTAAACTATCATTGATATTTTTCACAGAACTAGAAAAAAAAATAACTTTAAAATTATATGGACCCAAAATAGAGCACAAATAGCCAAGACAATCCTAAAAAATGAACAAAGCTGGAGGCATCATGCTACCAGACTTCAAACTATACCGCAAGTTTACAGTAACCAACAGCATGGTACTAGGACAAAAACAGACATATAGAACAATGGAACAGAATAGAGAACTCAGAAATAAGACTGCAAACTACAACCATCTGATCTTTAGCAAACCTCGCATACACAAGCAATAGGGAAATGATTCCTTTTTTAATAGGTGGTGCTGGGATAACTGGCTAGCTGTATGCAGAAAATTGAAATTGGACCCTTTCCTTACGCTATATACAAAAATTAACTCAAGATGGATTAAAGACTTAAATGTAAAACTCAAAGCTATAAAATCACTAGGAGAAAAGTTAGGCAATACCATTCAAGACGTAGGCATGGACAAAGATTTCATGAGGAGAATGCCAAAGCAACTGCAACAAAAGCCAAAATTGACAAATGCGATCTAATTAAACTAAAACACATCTGCACAGCAAAAGGAAGTATCATTGGAGTGAACAGGTAACCTACAGAATGGGAGAAAATGTTTGCAACCTACCCATCTGACAAAGGTCTAATATCAAGTCTATAACAAATGTACACAAATTTACAAGAAAAAAAATTACCCTATTAAAAAGTGGGCCAAGGACATAAACAAATATTTCTCAAACGAAGACATACATGCGGCCAACAAATATATGAAAAAAGCTCAACATAACTGATCATTAGATAAATGCAAATCAATTCACAGCAAGCTACTATTTCACACCAGTCATAATAGTGATTATTAAAAAGTCAAGAACAACTGATGCTGATAAGTCTGGTGGTATAAATAGGAACACTTTTACACTGTTGGTGAGAATGTAAATTAGTTCAACTGTTGTGGAAGACAGGACAATTACTCAAAGACCTAGAACCAGAAATACCATATGGTCCAGCAATCTCATCACTGGGTATATACCCAAAAGAATATAAATCATTGCAACCCTATTCATAATAGCAAAGACATAGAATAAACCTAAATGTCCATCAATGATAGATTGGATAAAGAAAATGTGGTACATATACTCCATGGAGTACTATGCAGCCATAAAGATGAATGAGATCATGTTTTTTGCAGTGACATGGATGGAGTTGGAAGCTGTTATCCTCAGCAAACTAACACAGAAACAGTAACCAAAACACCACACGTTCTCACTCATAAGTGGGAGCTGACTGATGAAAACACATGGACACATGATAGGGAACAACACACACTGGAGCCTATCAGGGACAGAGGGAGAACATCAGGAAGAATAGACAATGGATGCTAGCCTTAATACCTAGGTGATGGGATGATCTGTGCAGCAAACTACCATGGCACTCACTTACCTATGTAACAAACCTCCACGTTCTGCACATGTACCACTGAACTTAAAAGTTGAAAAAATACATTTGTAACATTATTGACATATATAAATCAATAATACTTCTAAAGTATTAAAACTCTATTTTCTTAATAAGTGAAAATATATACCTTAAAATCTTATGTAAAATATTTTGATCAAATTCCTTCCACCCCTGCCCTCCCCATGATAGACTCCCATGATCAACAAAGTTGAGTGCAGAAGGACATTTTGTGTTCAGAAGAAGTTATTTGAATAAATAATTTCTCCAAACAAAGTTTGTAATGGGTTAAAGTTTTCTTAGTATTTCTTGTTAGATTATTTTTTATTTGGATTTATTATTTTAATTCCATAGAGTTTCCTTTTTTCTGGAAGGTATGTATGACAAATGCATATATTTTTCTCTTTGCACTTATTTTATGACTTAACTACTTTAATGAAAAAGATATGAGCAAGTGAATTTTCAGACTATGTACCCTGTAAAATTATGTATCATGTAAAAATGAATTTAGTGACTTACAGATTAATTCAAAATAAGTAGCCTCTTTTTCTATTTATTAATCACTTTACTGATCTTAATATGCCTCTCTATTCATTCTGTAAAACAGAAATCAGTATTTATAAGCTGTAATTTTACCTTTATAGGCATGTGCTAGAGGCTATTGTTTACTCAAATAACAGAGAATACAAGTTAGACATGTCAGGCTATGATTTAGCATATCCTTTTATTCAGAGTCTATATTAACAGAGATTTAGTTATTTTCCCATGTTATTTATTGTTCTTCTTTTTGTCTTCATTCATTTTGGGCACACACTCACCACAGAAAATATTTGCCTATAATCATGAAGAAATACATTATTAATGAATTCTCTTTATTCAGCGTTCATAAGATCACACGGTAGTAAAATGCTTTATTTACATGATAGCTTAATCAATCACAAATCTTAAGTGATCTGTATTACCTATATTTAGAACAAAGTTATCCTTGCTTTTATTATATAATGAAGTCCAGAGATAGAAACTGTTGTATATGAACATTGGTGATGATCATAGATACACAACTTAAAAAAAAAATAAAAGGATTTCTACATAATTGTCAATGAACATAAAACATCATTTTAAAAAATAGTTCTCTTTGTTCTGTCAGATTTAAATTGTGAGCATTCAAAAGTCAGTGATGCTAGTGAAACAGCAGTTTCACCAGAAATCCAGGAATCAGGAGTCAGTCCTGGGATGGCCACCAGCCAGATAGGCTGCCTTGAGCCTGTGCTAAAAGTCATAGTTTCTAACAACAAGAAACCACACCATGAAAATATACTTGCAAAAGCTGGGCAGTTCTAGCTTAGCTCAAGACTCTGATAAATTTTGAAACTCTGAGTACTCTATTTTCCTGTTCAATAAGAAAAGTCAACTTCATTCAAGTAATATTTAATTGAAACAAGGAAGTACATTGTTTCTTTGGACAAAATAGCAAAAAAAAAAAAATAGGGATGCAAACAGATCAACTACAGATATTAATATATGTAAATATAATAAGTAGCACATATAAAAGATTGCACAAAGTCAATTAGATAGGGATAATTGTGTGTTTACTAGAATGTGAGAATATTATAATGTTACATTTTTAAATACTATGTCATAAATGCACCTTGAAGCAAAAAGAGTCTATTGGCAAGACAATGCTGTTAAGAATCCCAAAATCATCTAAAAGAATACTGAAAGTTATCGAGATACAGAGAGTTGCATGGTACACTAAGCAAACTCTAAATATAACCACGTTCAGTTTATTTATTTTCTTGCATCATAGAACAGTGCTTTTACTAAAAAGCTACTTAATCAAAATTCTATGGCTTTCACTCATTCCTCATAGTTGCCATTTGATATAGTCAATAATTTTTAAGCACACAGAATATGGTACCTTGTTGCATATTATAAACTGCCACTTAATAAACTTGGCGGATTATACCAACTTAAGGTTTCACCTGATAATAAAGTAATAGAAATCTTTCCTTCTAGCAAAGAAGCTAGAACATGTTACATAAATCATTCTATGTAATCTGGTAAGATTTTTTGAAAGATTCTACCAATATTCTTTAAAAACTATATCAAATTAAGAAAATGTGTTCTCAGGAGTGTGAAACTCAGGAAATACTACTATTACAACAACTACAAATCCAATGCTAACTGTAGAGTACCTTTAACTTGTTCATTGTCTACTTAGCCACTTAATTTACAAGCATCATCACTCAACTATAAAACAGGTAAGTGAAGGGCTGCGCTCACACAGAACATCCAGGGTTGAGTTCAAATTCAAACCTACATAGTAGTTTGTTTCTACATCTTAGTGCTTTCTTTCCTCTATACTACGAGCAAAACTATCTATATAAGAAGCATAGTATAAAGGCAAAATTATTTTGCTGATTTTATTAATTTCATCTTACTCCTTTAAAAATCTAATTTTTTGGTGAGGTGCGGTGGTTCACGTCTGTAATCCCAGCATTTTGAGAGGTCTAGGTGGGTGGATCACTTGAAGTCAGAAGTTTGAGATAAGCCTAGTCAACAGGGCAAAACCCCATCTCTACTAAATACAAAAAATTAGCCTGCACACACATGTAATCCCTGCTACTCATGAGGCTATGGCAGATTTGCTTGAACCTGGGAGGCAGGAGCTGCAGTGAGCTATCATGCCACTGCACTCCATCCTGGGTGACAGAGACTCTGTCTCAAAAAAAAAAAAAAAAAGTCAGATTTTTCATACACTCTGTAGTTCCTTCTAGCTTTTTTTGGGAGGCTTCCTCCTTCATTTATTCTTCTTCTCTCCATCACTAAGCTTCCCCACCCTACTGGTTTCCGGCACACCTAAAAATGTGCTCTGATGCATCCAGTATTAAAACAGGCTACTGAGCATCATCCCACTGTATCTGCCAAAAAAATTCTCAGTAGAAGTTGTCAGGGTTTGTTTCTCCAGTACACACACATATGCACACAAACATGTCCCTTCCTCGATTAATTCTTCAACAACACACTGAAGTCTTCTCCTTCCTCATCTTCACCATCACTGTCAGTGATACCTAGGACTCCATCTTGTGAATTCCAACAGGCATTTTTAAATTTTTTCAATCTCTCAACATGTTTGACTACTTCCTCCTGCATGAAACAGTTAAGCAGTTTTTGAGAGACTGTCCGTGCTCTCCAAATTTTCCTTCCACCTTGGCTCCGGTTTTTGCTTTTTCTCCTCCTCTGCTGTGCCTTTGCTGGAGGGCCTCAGAGTTCATTCAGTCCTGAGGTCTGTTCTCCTTAGTTACTTTAATACCGCTTAATGACACATACTGTCATATCACTCTCACAGCAGTAGACCAAAATAGCATGTTTTCCTGACTTCTTCATTTAAATATCCAGTAATCCTTTCAAACCCAACAGGCTCAAATGAAGCTCTTGAACTCCCTTCAAACCCAACAGGCTCAACTGGAGCACTTGAACTCCACCTTCTATGTACTCGATCCTCAGGTTTCTATATCACCATCAATAATAGAACCATCTATGGTTCTGCTTTTCTCATTTATTTCCTACCCAAATCTTACCCTTTGGCAAGATCATGAATATGTATGCATTTCTTCATCTTCCCTATCAATTTTTAATTCCAGAACCTATCATCTCTGGAGTTTTCCTCTCGCTCTTCCTCATCCACACCCTCCCTATACAGCACAAAAAGTGATATTATAAAAATGTGATTTAAATAATTTCACACTATCCCACTTTCAGATCCTTAACTTACTTCTCATTGCATGTAAAGTAAAATCCCAGCTCTTTATTAGGAACTCTAATGGCCCTGAAGAATGTGACCTTCTCCTGCCTTTCCAAATGAAGTTATTCCACCTCTTTCTTTGCATCCAAGTCACTGTCTACACTACTCTTCCTGCTCCTTAATCACATCAAGACTTTTCTACCTTTCGGATTTTGATATTTCTTATACTTTTTCTTATATCTTTCCAAGTCTGGTCTTTCAGCAAAAATGCTACCTTCTTAGAAGTGTCTTTTCCAATTACCCTTACTGATGTTTTATTTTCTTCAAACCTTAATCATGTTCTTTATCTTGCTTGTTTTTTGGCTCTCTTGAATTTTCATTTTATTCATTCTGTTAAGTTTCCTACACTGAATTCAACTTCAATGAAGGCTCTTATATCCCTGGGCTTAGTACATGCTCAATTAATTGATTTAAATGAATAAATAAATCTTGAAAAAATTCACTAAAAGCAAACGTTCTCCCTTTAAATATGTTGTTTCTTTGCTTGTTTAACCAGTTTGTAGGTTTTCAAGAACTTTAAGTAACTAATATGTATGTGAAGACCTAGGACTAAATCCTGCCCATGGCAGTTTGGATGATTTCACAGGAGGACCAATATAGCCACAATGAGAAAATCATAAACAATGCAAAAGGCATTTATGAGAGTGGTAAGTATGTTGTTATAATAATGTCTTTCTGATCTTTGAGCATTATGGGAAGAAGAGAAATAAACGAAGACCAGTAGCTCTAAATGAAGATCACCAGGCTACTGAAATATGCAATGGCATAACCCCTTGATGAGAAAAGTCAACCTTCTTCTCAAGCAACCATGGAGTACTGAAAAGCTACCAAGCTAATAGTGTAACAGCTGTCAGGTTTTGTATACGATACATACTGTACTGTAAGATTTATAAACACTTTTCTTTATGTAATGTCAATTTGAGTCTCTTAATTCATTTAAGTCTGTTAAAACAGTTTGAGTATGTGAAAAAAGTAACTCAAACATCAAAAAATTGGGATCAATGTGGTCAATGCTCAGTAAAGGTTAACAGAGAATGTCTATTTTTCTAGAACTATTCTGATTTATGTATAAAAAATCACTTGGGGGGGTGGATCCAAGATGGCCATTTAGGAACAGCTCAGGATTGCAGCTCCCAGTGAAAGTGCAGAGGGTGAGTGGATGCCGCATTTTTATTGCCCACAGACTAGGAAATTCCCAGGTGGAGGAACTCCACGGGTCGCCAGCACGGCTGTTTGGCCAGTGCGGCTGTGTCGGCCGGCACGGCTGATTTGCCCTGCACAGCCTCTTTGTCAGGGCCCTAGCACAGCGGTTCTCCGTACAAAATACACTGGTCCGGGTGCCCTTTTTGCTGGCAATTGAAGCCACGGGAAGTCACTCATTCATCTGTTTAACAAGAGGACTGAACAGAGAATGAGGACAGTAGATTCCAGGGCAAAAAAAGCGTCACGAATCTCAGTGCTGCTCTTTAAGCCAGCGCAGTGAGTTGCTGCACGGGAAAACACACAGATCCCGGCGCCTCTTCAACAGGCGACTGGAACACCATCTTAAAAAAAAAAAAAAAGGGCTATGAGGCAGGGAGCCAGGCGATCAGGCTCAGCTGGTCCCACCCCCACAAAAGAACAGCAATCAGAAACTCTCTGGATTGAGAGTTTCACAGCAAGCACAGTTGAACCCAGGACAGTCCAGTTCTGTGGGGGACGGGCGTCCGCCATTACCAAGGCACTCCAAAACTATGGAGGTAGTGAGCCAATGCTGAGGCAGCCCGCCATTGCCAAGGCAACCCACCACTACAGAGAGAGTCCGCCATAACAGAGGCGGGCCACCATTGCCGAGGCAGTTCTAAATACACCCATATAAACAGGACTGCAGGGAAGTTCACTCGGCAGCTGGGCGGAGACCACAGCAGCTCAGCAAAGCCTCTACAGGAAGACAGTGACTAGGCTGCCTCCTTGCTGGGCAGGGCAGCTCTCAAGGAAAAAAAACTGAAGGCAGCAGCACAATGGAAACTCATAAATAAAGCCCTAAATCTCTGGGACAGAGCACCTGGGAACAAAAAGTGGTTTATGAGTTCTGCTGCAGCAGGCCTAAACATACCTGCCCAGCAGCTCTGAATGGACAACGGAGCTCACAGCTCAGCATTTGAGCTCCTATAAAGAACAGACTGTCTCCTCAAGCAGCTCCCTGACCCCTGTATATCAAAAGAGCCACCTCATAAAGGAGAAATCAGACTGACACTTGGCGGGTATCCTTCTGGGACAAAGATAGCAGAAGAAGAAAACTGGTAACATCCCTTACTGTTATGCAGCTGCTGCAGGTGATCCTCAGGCAAGCAGGACCTGGAGTGGACCTCAGCAGACCTACAGCAGAGGGGCCAGGCTGTTAGAAGGAAAACTAAGAAACAGAAATAACTTCATCATCAACAAACAGAACATCCACTCAGAGACCCAATCTGAAAGCCAGCAACTACAAAGACGACAGGTGGACAAATCCATAAAGATGGGAAGAAACCAGCGCAAAAAGGATGAAAACACCTGAAATCAGAACACCTCTCCTCCTAAAAGGGATCACAACTCACCAGCAAGGGAACAAGGTTGGAGGGAGAACGAGTGTGATGAAATGACAGAATTAGACTTCAGAAGGTGGGTAGCAAGAGACTTCTGTGAACTAAAAGAACATGTTCTAACCCAATGCAAAGAAACTAAGAACCTTGAAAAAAGATTTGACGAAATGATAATGAGAATGGACAAAATAGAAAGGAATATAAGTGAATCGATGGAGCTGAAAAACACAACATGAGAACTTCGCAAAGCATGCACAAGTATCAACAGCCAAATTGACCAAGCAGAAGAAAGGATATCAGAGGTCGAAGATCAATTCAATGAAATAAAACAGGAAGGCAAGAATAGAGAAAAAAGGGTAAAAAGGAATGAACAAAGTCTCCAAGAAATGTAGGACGATGTGAAAAGACCTAATCTATGTTTGATAGGTGTACCTGAATGCGACGAAGAGAATGAATCCAAGCTGGAAAATACTCTTCAGGATATTATCCAGGAAAACTTCCCCAACCTAGCAAGGCAGGCACATATTCAAGTCCAGGAAATATGGAGAACACCACAAAGATATTTGTCAAGAAGAGCAACTCCAAGGCACATAATTGTCAGATTCACCAGGGTTGAAATGAAGGAGAAAATACTAAGGGCAGCCAGAGAAAAAGGTCGAATTACCCACAAAGGGAAGCCCATCAGACTCACAGCAGATGTCTCAGCAGAAACCCTACAAGCCAGAAGAGAGTGGGGGCCAATATTCAACACCCTTAAAGAAAAGAACTTTCAACCCAGAATCTCCTATCCAGGCAAACTAAGCTTCATAAGTGAAGGAAAAATAAAATCTTTTGTGAACATCCAAGTACTCAGAGATTTCATCACCACCAGGCCAGCTTTACAGGAGCTCCTGAAAGAGGCTCTACACATATAAAGGAACAACCAGTACCAGCCACTCCAAAAACATGCCAAATGGTAAAGGGAATCAACACAATGAAGAATCTGCATCAACTAATGGGCAAAACAGCCAGCTAGCACCAAAATGGCAGTATCACATTCACACATAACAATATTAAACCTAAATGTAAATGGACTAAATGTCCCAATCAAAAGACACAGACCGGCAAATTGGATAAAAAGGCAAAACCCATCGGTGTGCTGTATCCAGGAAACCCATCTCACATGCAAGGATACGCAAAGGCTCAAAATAAAGGGATGGAGGAAGATTTACCAAGTAAATGGAGAGCAAAAAAAAGCAGGAGTTGCAATTCTCATCTCTGATAAAGTAGACTTTAATGCAACAAAGATCAAAAGAGACAAAGAAGGACATTACATAATGGTAAAAGGATCAATGCAACAAGAAGAGCTAACGATCCTAAATATATAAGCACCCATACAGGAGCGCCCAGATACATAAGGCAAGTTCTTAATGACTTACAAAGAAACTTAGACTGCCACACAATTATAGTGGGAGACTTTAACACCCCATTGTTAATATTAGACAGATGAACAAGACAGAAAATTAACAAGGATATCCAGGACTTGAACTCAGACCTGGACCAAGCAAACCTAATAGACATTTATAGAACTCTCCACCACAAATCCACAGAATATACATTCTTCTCAGCACCACATCACACCTACTCTAAAATTGACCACATAATAGGGAGTAAATCACTCCTCAGCAAATGCAAAGAACGGAAATCATAACAAACAATCTCTGAGACCACAGTGCAATCAAGTTAGAACTCAGAATTCAAAAACTAACCCAGAACTGCACAGCTTCATGGAAACTGAACAACTTGCTCTTGAATGTTGACTGGATAAACAATGAAATGAAGACAGAAATAAAGATGTTCTTGGAAACCAATGAGAATGAAGACAAAACATACCAGAATCTCTGGGACACATTGAAAGCAGTCTCTAGAGGAAAATATATAGCAATGAGTACCCACATGAGAAGCAAGGAGAAATCAAAAATTGACACCCTATAGTCAAAATTGAAAGAGCTAGAAGAGCAAGATCAAAAAAACTCAAAGTCTAGCAGAAGACAAGAAATAGCTAAGATCAGAGCAGAACTGAAGGAGATAGAGACACAAAAAAACCCTTCAAAAAATCAATAAATCCAGGAGCTGGTTTTTTGAAAAGATCAACAAAATAGACAGGCCACTAGCCGGATTAATAAAAAAGAAAAGAGAGAATAACCAAATTGATGCAATAAAAAATGATAAAGGGGGATATCACCACAGATTCCACAGAAATTCAGACCATCATCAGAGATTATTACAAAGAACTCTATGCACATAAACTAGTAAACCTGGAAGAAATGGATAAATTCCTGGACACTTGCCTCCTCCCAAGCCTAAACCAGGAAGAAGTCGAAACCCTGAACAGACCCATAACAAGGTCTGAAGTTGAGGCAGCAATTAAGAGCTTACCAACCAAAATAAGCCCAGGTCCAGACGGGTTCACAGCCAAATTCTATCAGACATACAAAGGAGCTGGTACCACTCCTTCTGAAACGATTCCAAACAATACAAAAAGAGGGAATTCTTCCCAAATCATTATATGAGACCAACACCATGCTGATTCCAAAACCCGGCAGAGACTCAACAAGAAAAGAAAACTTCAGGCCAATATCCATGATGAACATAGATGCAAAAATCTTCAATAAAATACTGGCAAACTGATTACAACAGCACATGAAAAAGCTTATATACCATGATCAAGTAGGCTTCATCCCAGGGATTCAAGGCTGGTTCAACATACACAAGTCTATAAACGTAATTCACCACATAAACACAACCAAAGACAAAAGCCACATGATTATCTCAATTGATGCAGAGAAGGCCTTTGACAAAATTCAGCAGCCCTTTATGCTAAAAACCCTAAATAAGCTAGGTATTGACGGAACGTATCTCAACAATAAAAGCTATTTACGACAAACCAACAGCCAATATCATACTGAATGGGCAAAAACTAGAAGCATTCCCCTTGAAATCTGGCACTAGACAAGGATGCCATCTCTCACCACTCCTATTCAATATAGTACTAGAAGTTCTAGCCAGAGCAATCAGGCAAGAAAAAGAAATAAAGGGTATTCAAATAGGAAAGAAGGAAGTCAAATTGTCTCTATTTGCAGATGACATGATTGTATATCTAGAAGAACCCATCGTCTCAGCCCAAAAGCTCCTGAAACTGATAAGCAACTTCAGGAAAGTCTCAGGATACAAAATCAATGTGCAAAAATCACATGCATTCCTATACACCAATAACAGACTTAAAGAGAGCCAAATCAAGAATGAACTGCCATTCACAATCGCCACAAAGAGAATAAAATACCTAGGAAGACAACTAACAAGGAACGTAAAGGACCTCTTCAAGGAGAACTACAAGCCACTGCTCAACGAAATAAGAGAGGATGCAAACAGATGGAGAAACATACCATGTTCATGGTCAAGAAGAATCAATATCGTGAAAATGGCCATACTGCCCAAAATAATTTACAGATTCAATGCTATCCCCATCAAGCTACCAATGACCTTCTTCACAGGACTGGATAAAACCACCTTAAACTTCATATGGAACCAAAAGAGAGTCCACATATCCCAGTCAATTCTAAGCAAAAAGAACAAAGCGGGAGGCATCACACTACCGGACTTCAAACTATACTACAAGGCTACAGTAATCAAAACAGCATGGTACTGGTACCAAAACAGAGATATAGACTAGTGGAAAGAACAGAGGTCTCAGTTGGCAACCCAACATATCTACAACCATCTGATCTTTGACAAACCAGACAAAAACAAGCAATGGGGAAAGGATTCCCTGTTTAATAAATGGTGTTGGGAAAACTGGCTAGCCATGTGCAGAAAGCAGAAACTGGACCCCTTCCTGATGCCTTACACTAAAATTAACTACAGATGGATTAAAGACTTAAACATAAGACCTAACACCATAAAAACCCTAGAAGAAAATCTAGGCAAAACCATTCAAGAAATAGGTGTAGGCAAGAAATTCATGACCAAAACACCAAAAGCATTGACAACAAAAGCCAAAATAGACAAATGGGACCTAATCAAATTCCACAGCTTCTGCACAGCAAAATAAACAGTCATTAGAGTGAATTGGTAACCAACAGAATGGGAAAAACTTTTTGCAGTTTACCCATCTGACAAAGGGCTGATATCCAGAATTTACAAAGAACTAAAACAGATTTACAAGAAAAAAACAAACAAGCCCTTTCAAAAGTGGGCAAAGGATATGAACAGATACATGAGGCCAACAAACATATGAAAAAATGCTCATCATCACTGGTCATGAGAGAAATGCAAATCAAAACTACATTGAGATACCATCTCATGCCAGTTAGAATGGCAATCATTAAAAAATCTGGAGACAACAGATGCTGGAGAGGATGTGGAGAAATAGGAACACTTTTACACTGTTGGTGGGAGTGTAAATTAGTTTAAACCTTGTGGAAGACAGTGTGGCGATTCCTCAAGGACCTAGAAATAGAAATTCCATTTGACCCAGCAATCCCATTACTGGGTATATATCCAAAGGATTATAAATTGTTCTACTATAAGGACACGTGCACACAAATGTTCATTGCAGCACTGTTTACAATAGCAAAGACCTGGACCCAACCCAAATGCCCATCGATGATAGACTGGACAGGGAAAATGTGGCACATATACACCATGGAATATTATGGAGCCATCAAAAACGATGAGTTTGTGTCCTTTGTAGGGACATGGATGAACCTGGAAACCATCATTCTCAGCCAACTGACAGAAAAGCAGAAGATCAAACACCACATGTTCTCACTCATAGATGGATGTTGAACAATGAGAACACATGGACACAGGGAGGGGAGCACCACACACTGGGGTCAGTTGGGGGGGAAATAGGGGAGGGACAGTCGGAGGTGGGGATAGGGGAGAGATATTAAGGGGAGAGATGCCAGATGTAGGTGATGGGAAGGAAGGCAGCAAATCACACTCCCAAGTGTGTACCTATGCAACAGCCTTGCATATTCTTCACATGTACCCTGAAACCTAAAATGCAATAAAATAAATAAATGAAAAAAAAAAAAAGAAAATTTACTTTCTTTGAAGCATTTGTAGAACATTTACAAGAATAGACTGTGTTTGGCCGTAATGAAGGTTTACTTTTCAGAACTGTGCCATCCACTATAGTAGCCACTAGCTGCATGTCGTTGTCTAAATTAAAATTAATTAAAAACCACAATCCAGATAAGTAACAAGACCCTAGTTCGAGGGCATGCAATGTCCTTTTGCCTTCAGACCAGAGGCGACAAGACGGTGGAACACTCCGGATGAGAAACTGCTGCTGCTGCGCTGAGGGAGCTATGAAGGCGATGGCTAAAGAGCTGAGCCCTCGGGAACCGGTGCTGCTGTCAGAGAAAATGTAGCCTATGGAGAAATTCTGGAATACATTTTTGGCAAATAAGTCCCCCTGGAAGAACATGGTCTATAAGGCATACAGAAAGAATATGTTTATTTTTACTCATGTACTTTTATCTGGCTGGATTATTCATTATTATGTGAAATATCAAGTGTCTACAAACCAAATGCCATCTTGTTCCTACATTACCATATTTACTGAATTTTCTGGAAAAGTAACTAATAAAGTGTAATCTCAAAAAAAAAATCACTTAATCTCCTTGCCCCACATAATTTATAAAACACATGCCATTAAGTACTTAGGATCTTGGATATTGGTCCATTATGTGCCTGTTAACAGGAGACAGTTTTTGTTCAGATTTCAGTGGCTTTGTATTAAGATATTAACAAGCCTGTGCACTGATTAGATTAACACTATCATGAGAGTATGCTATCAAATGCTAAATTATATAATGGTCCTTTTTGTAAACCAATAAGGAGAAAATAAAAATACACGAAAAAAAATCTAGATTTGCCAGGTGAGATGAAAGATAAACATATATTTAATAGCCAACTGAAGAAAACATATACAAAATAAACACATTTAAAGAAAAGTTGTTACTTGTTCTTTTCCTAAGCTCCTAAAGAAAGCAATACTGTGCAAAAATTAATAAAGTAAACATTTATAAGCACATGCTTTTCTCTTCGAAACAAAATTTCGTAAGTATTAATGATAAGGTATCTTATGCCAAAACTAAAAATTAATTAATGCCATATAATTTTGAAAAAGGCAACACTATACAGGCAGAGAACACATCTGTGTTGTCAAAGATTAGAGAACAGCTACAAAGGTGCACTAGGGATTTGTTGCGTGCTACTGAAATGTTCCATGGTTTGATTGTGGTGATAGTTAAATGACTGTATGCATTTGTAATAATTCCTTGAGCTATTACAACTAAAATGGATGAATTTTGGTGCATGTAAACCAATACACCTTTGTTAACAAGACAATCACATGAAACAATAAAATAGAATCAACTATAAACCAGCATGCAGTCTTAGAAATTTTACTTATCTTTTAAATGAATAGAAAAAAATTGAAGAGTATATATAAATTGCCTTTGGCTATATGTTCCTCTAATCCCTACATTTTCTTACAGCCTATATGAGCAACTGTTATAAGTGAAATAACTCCAGTTAATAATTTTCTATATAAATGACAACTAAAATCCTCATAAAGAAAAAATATATATAATAAGAGTGTACGACAGGTCAAAATCCAGATTTGTCTGAAATATATGTAGATATTTGTTGTAATCATCTATTTTCTTGGTCTACAAATGCAGAGTATATGTAATGAATAAAAATATAGTCCAGGCCAAATGCAAAAACTTCAGAAAGAACATATTCATTCTGCAGATAAAATGAATATTCATGGACACTTTTTGAAAATAACCTGACTTTGTCTTTACAATTTCAATCAATGAAGCTAATTCAAAGTTCTATCATAACCCACATAGGTATTTTATATAATTGGTTTGTTCAGAAAAATTAGACTATTTGATGATTCAGTTTTATAACTTAAAATGGTATCTTTGTTATTTTAAAAAGTTTTTGAATTAAGAACATTTTATGATATTTTTATGATACATTTCATGGCATGTCTACATTCTTCATGCAAATATATTCTTGAAGATTTGAGTGCTCAAGTGGTCAAGAGACTAGAGAATACTGTTTATGATATTTGCTGACTTTGGGATCACGGGGGAGCTTTGTAGTTTGATCAAAATTCTATCAAGATGAACTTCCAGGAGCGCATTTGCTAAGATGATGCATTAGAAAACAAGTTTATAATACAAAATTAAAGAAAAACTTATATGATATGTAATTCTTTCATTTAGAACACTTTATGGAGTTCAAACTTTGGCATTATGTTTCCTTAGTCAGTGAATTATTTCTTATATCTTCTTTGTTTTCATCTTTGAAAGCTCTGTTTATGTTTCAAGATGGTACATCTCCAGGGCAAAGATCATATCCATCTTGATTATTATTAATTCCCTGTTCCCATCATAATATGTAGGACTCAATAAATGGTTGGTGTATGAATAAATAATAAATTATCTCAACACTAAAAATCGTTAGAAACTTTTAGTATCACTGGCTTTCTGAGTATTTTTCTTTTAGAATAAATTTATTGAAGATACCTATTTTATTTTATTTAAGCTTTTGGTTTTCTTAGTATTTAGTAGAAAGTTTTAAAACCTGAGTTAAATTATGATGGTATATACTTGGTTACATTTTAAACATGGGAAATCTTTCAGTGTTAGAACATACTACAAGTCAGAATTTAATGGTAATCCAGAAACCCTTGTGATGGAGTTCCTCAACACATGACTATGTTCCTCAACTACAGAAATAAAGATATCTAACTTCAGAAAAACTTCTATTATGACAGGCACCATAGAGTGCAGAAACACAAATAATCAACGAGAGAGAAAGAAAAGGGGTGGGGCATGAGAGAGCACACTCAAATTGAATTTGTTCTAGTGTTCCTAGAGAATTCTATAAAATTCCTAACATCCACATAGTAAACACACACTGTATTTTAGGATAATATTGACTGGAAAACACCATTTTGAATTCATCATAGAACTCAAACCAAAATCATACACACTAAAAAATCCCAGTAAGCATTTCCAAATAAGGGGTTGACTAAAATAGATGAAACTATCTAACTGTGACCTATTTTAGTACACATATCTGTACATCAAACATTTGCCTCTATGATTTTCATGCTGAAAACATTTTCAAATCTTTGACCCTTGAGATTTCTGTACTGCTTAGCATGCAGCTAAATTGCGTTCAAACAACATTTGCATATGTAGTGTGATTTGGTAAACTAACCCCTGAGATGCTGCTCTCAAAAGCACAAGATCTATGTTTACTTGCGAATTTACTGACTTCATGTACTTTAAATATGAAATATGTGAAAAAATCTCTTTTGGGTGTTTGTAAGAATAGTTTCCTATTCTTATAAGCTGTCTATGTAAATACAAGAACTTTTTCCTTCTTTCTAGTCCATGTTGAAGTTATATACAGGTACTGAATGATAAAACAAAAATAAGCAACCCTGTGTATTCACCAACTTTTGGAATAAGCTTAATTTTCTACAATTTTTCATATGGGAAGATGAAACAGAAGATACCTGACCATCAGTTAATTAGATGTTTATAAACAAACATCTATAATCTTCAAAGTAAAATAAGTCTCTGCTGAATATCCCTATGAATACAAATAAGTATAAGCAACAATCCTGGCTAATTAGGAAATTAGGTTTGACTTAGTGAAGAAATACAACCTATCTATCTATGAAATGTTAATTTAATAGCATAATCTAAATAAATTAGAAATGCAGAGAAACATGTCTTGAAGAACTCAAAGTCTGGTGATACTATTTGGAATTCCATTGAGGTAAAGTTTTACTCTAAGGTAACTTGTTACTAATACATGGAAAGAACTGCATGAGAGAGACAAGGGCAAGGCAAGATGCAAATTTTAGCTGTGGGACATTCTGGAAACAGACACTTGGAGATTTTAAATACAAGTGTGTTTTTGAGGAAAGAGTAGAAAATTGTGGCTGAAGAAGTACTGTTTCATGGCCAATGGTCATGGTTGTTTCACTTACAAAGGCAATGTAAAAGCAATCTACTTCCTTATTAAATTATGTAAGTTAATTTCAGAAGCTGAGTCATAGAGGTGAATTTATAAAGTTTATAGTTTATAAAGGTGAAGATGAGGGCAAGAATCTTTTGTGTCATTCTAGCAAATGCTTTCTTCTCTATCAATCTGAGAACCTGCATGTGCAAAGTGGACATGGGTCCGAGAAGGGCAGGCCATTGGCCTTGCAGATGAGAGTCTATCATAAAAGATGATGAAGATGATCGTAATGGCCCAAGTAGATAAACTGACCTGAGAAGCAGATTTTGTGATTGTCTCATTCTTTCAACTGGCTTGATAATGTTATTGATCAAAACTTGCTTTAATGAGAAGTATGAGAATTTCTTTTTTTTTTTTTTTTTTTTTTTTTTTTTTTTTTTTTTATAGGGAAGGAAAAATATGGAACGCTTCACGAATTTGCGTGTCATCCTTGCGCAGGGAGAATTTCTATCTCTGTCTAGCTGTCTGTCTATCTGTCTGTCTCTCTATGTATTTCCATTCTCCAGTATCTTTAACAGCCAAGTTTAAAGGACACAGAAAGATCTGTTTGTGTTGGGTGTCACATCAGTTATTGCTCAAGCCAATGTTTTATTATGTAGTAGCTAAAATAAAAATCAACCATTTTTATTTTGAAAAACTCTTCATGTCTGGGTGTTTACATGTATGTTGTAAGAATAAAGTCTGAACATTTTCTGTTCATCTCATAACCTAAATTAGTTATGATAAATTTCAATTATCTTGGCTAAAGAGTTTCTTACCACATCGACAGTGAAGGAACTCAGTCTATTCCTCAATGGCCAAGTAAGATGTCAGATTCAAGATGCAGAGTTTCAAGATCAAGGGTTTGTGGGGCCGGGTTGATTATAGACGTTAATCTCTATGTATATGTTAGATAAATGATAATTTCTATCTCTGTAAATGTTAATCACTATCTTCAAAGTTGGTCTTGTCTAATACTATGACCTATACCAGTTAATATTTCTCATGTACTTACTATATGCCAGGAAATACACTAAGTAATTTTATTATTAATTTACTTCATTAATTAATCTTTGAAAGTATGCTCTTTATAAGTACAAGTATACATACACAGACATATGTACACACACATATGTGTACATATGTATATGCATGTGTACATATGTATATATGTATGTGTGTACATATACACATACATATATACATATGTACACACATACAGGAGTATGTGTACATATGTCTGTGTATGTATACCTGTACTTGTAAGGAAAAAGTGTACATTCAATATTTAAAATAATTAATGAAATAAATATAGATATATATCCTTTGATAACATCAAAGTATCTATACACCTATATGTATATATATATATATATGAATATCTGTATGTTTGTGTGTGTATAATGTATGTATATATAGCCAATGAAGAATAGGGAGGTTAAGTAACTTTGCCAAAGTCCAAAATACAGGATATATAGAGCCGTATTTTAAAATCAGAGAGTCAGGATTCAGAGCCAGGACCTCACCCAAGGACACAATCTGCTTCTTTAGTCCAGATTTCAGTATTTCTCAAAGAGTAAAACTAGGTGATTCAACTACAGATTTTATGTCACTCATAAATAAGATAATTTATGTTATGTTTGAGGAAATAGGAGGTAGGAAAAATATATATCCCTTTTACAAATGAGTTTCAAAAAAATAATATGTATAAAGTTCCAACAATACAGAGCATTATTTGATGTTATCATTTTATCATATATTGTTATTAATTTTCCATCAATTATTACAACAGCCATTCTATAAATGTAGTATGATATGTTTCCTTTCCTTCTCCCACTTTAACCTAACTTGTGCAGATGGGAATGCCAGGACATCTTAACCTGTAAATATCACCCCCCAATAAAGTGTTTCTGAGGAGTTTAGAGAAAATATTTCCACCTTCCATACTAAATTCCACTGGGGAACTGGGAAAAACATTTCTCCTTTTAAAGGCCTCAGTTGTTTTAGTTATAAAATTGTACTGCATGATACTAAGAGCTTCCAGTTGCTTATGCTATGTTTAAAACCCATCAATGGCTTTTCTTTCTTTGTGGCAAAAAGAGAGAGAGAGAAAGAGAGAAAGAAAGAGAGAGAAAGAATCTTTGGCATGGTGTTAAAGCCCTGCACCATCCTGTGGGCCAATCCCAGTCTATGTTGTGCTTTTTCCTCCACATTCCATCTTTCATTTCTTGAAAAGTGTCAGCTCCTCCTAGCCTGAGAGTCATGCAATTGCAGTTCCCCTTACCTGAAAAGCTCTGTTCTCCTCCTTCCCAACCTTGCTTAGGTAATTTCTGCACACTTCTCAGTGCTCTGTTCAAAAGGTATTAAGGAAGCCTTCTCAGACCTCTGGACATTCTCCTCCTAGTGCTTCTCTTTCATAACATGCACAGTAATTACAATCACTGAACATGCAGTTAGGAATTTAACATCTGTGTCTTCAAATAGAATGTAATGGATCTTCTTAGTTCATTTCTACATCTTCAGCATCTAGTACTATTAGCACAGAGTAGACGCTCAACAAATATTTATCACATAATTGATTAAATGAATTTTTAAAAATCCCTGTGATTGAAAGAAGAATTTGCCCAGCTTTCTTTATAGGAGCAATGCTTCTTACCAAAGGAATAATTATTTCATATTTTTACTTCTATCTACTATCAAATAGGTGGTTGTCAAGGGCATGTATTTCATATCTATCTTATTTCTAAAGCACGTTTTAGCAGAAATATTGAATACTACCCTTAACTGGCAAAATTTTCAACAATCTATGCTTTGGCATAAAGGAAAAGCAACGTCAACTCTCAAAAAAGTATCGTCTTTGCAAAATGGAGCTTATGTGGAAAGATTAGAAAACATCACCTATTCTAAAATTTTTTATTATAAAAGTTATATTAAAAATAATGAATACAACCAGCTCCAAAATTAAGTACCTACTTATTACAAAAGAAAAAGTTAAAGAGGAATAAGTGTATATGTTAATGTCAGAATAAACCTTATATTACTTATATTATTTCTTATCCCTTATGTAATGGAGAGCTTTTCCAGTCATACATTTCATCCTCATACATGACGGTACTAGTAGCATTTGCCTAATTTGCACTTACATGTAAAAAGCCACAGGATTCATTTTCATTTTGATGTCTATCTTTGCAGTTTGCCAATGTGAAAATTAAGAAATTTCTAGTGCACAGAATTTCTTTCTCCTCAAAAACACATACATTTTCCTTCTTCTTTGTTGCCAGCTGAATGTGTGGATTGTGGGATTTTCGTTCCCTTGGAATTCAGTATCACATCTCCACTGGGGGCTTTTACACAAGGAACCAGGACTCAAACCTGAGGAATCAGGTATCTAAGCGTAGTCACCACTGCTCACAGGCAGAGGCTACATGGGCCAGCCTAATGCACTACGCCATGCTTTGAATGGTTACCAGCCATGTTTCCACTGTGGTTACCATCTCTGCATCTTGTCTGACCTGGGTAAAACCCTAATAATTTGGACACCTCTTTTAAAAATTATGGGGTAAGGTGACTCCTCTGTTTTCAGACTTTCTCCTCCATGCTATGTCCAGCCTTGGGTTACCCCCTTTTGACTGTGACATACTTTTCCATAGAAGGCAAAATGAGCTCCCTTCATTTTAAAAAGTAGGCATAGCATACTCAGCCTCTTTCCTTTCCTCTTGTTCTCTAATTTACAATAAAATATTCTGATCGTTTCCCATTGGACACCAGTCAGCGATATTTCTTACAGTATCCTTTCTCACCAATAAAACAGAATGCTCATCAGAAATGTTCAAAATGTGAGAAACAGGAAGTAAAGCCAAAGCCAACAATCAAAGTGAACACACAGGCACTAGCCAGGCTGCCAGCATCTAGGGGCAAAGTAGCTGAGATAGCCAAGGGCATATCATTAATGTTTTATCAGAACTTCTGCTGTTTCAACCAAACGGCAGGGAATTCCACTTGGAGTACTTCCTCTTAACAGCGTTCATAATTGAATAACCAACCCATGTCGAGCATTTCAAGTAAAGAGGTCTGTCAGTAGGTTTGATATCAAATCTGGATGCTTTCTCTATTAAAATAGATATGCTCCTAGTGCTCCTCAAGTGAAGATCTTTTTTGAGAGAATATATATCACAAAAATAGAAAACTTCTTGGTAACTAAGAAAACACATTGCATTTGACTGCTAATTAATAGCTTTATAATAATAGCACATAAGATTCAGCCTTATTTGTTTTGCTTTGCATTATTATCCTTACACAACTGGTTTCAAGGATACTAAACATTGTTGTAGCTTTGGGCTACAAAATCTACAGACCATAACTTCACGTCATTTGTCTATGTGATTAGAGCCATATGCAAATGGGTAATGAGGAGGTCACGAATGTCTATGATTTATTATTTATACAAAAGCATTTCTTTTTGGTAAATTGAGTCACTAGAAGGTTACCTCCCTGTTGTTGTTATTATTATTATTATTATTTTATTTTATTTTTTGAGACAGAGTCTTGCTCTTTCGCCCAGGCTGGAGTGCAATGGTGCGATCTCCACTCGCTGCAACCTCCGCCTCCCGGGTTCAGGTAATTCTCTTGCCTCAGCCTCCCAAGTAAGCTGGGATTACAGGCTTGTGCCACCACACCTGGCTAATTGTTTGTATTTTTAGTAGAGATGGTATTTCACCATGTTAGCCAGGATGGTCTCCATCTCCTGACTTTGTGATCCACCCGCCTTGGCCTCCCAAAGTGCTGGGATTACAGGTGTGAGACACTGCGCCCGGCCCTACTGTTATTATTTTTTAAAAGAGCTACTACTTGTGTGGTAGTTGTAGACTATATATCAGTACTGCTAACTGTATAATGAGTTGAGCAAAGGATCATGTAGATTTTGTTTTTATTGAGACTTTAAGGGCTTCTTATCTTTTTCAAGAAGGACCATGGTAAACTTCTTCCAGTGTGCTATTGTTGGTCCAAACCTTCTTTCAAAAACTGTAATCTTAGGTTGTCACATATAAGTGCATTTTTCTTTAATAATTATGTATCATGTATTGTAAAAAGAAAGGTGCTTTACAAATGACATAACACAAGATAGTATTTAGGAAACTTTAAAGAGTCAATTAATTTAACTTTAAAACCAAGTCAAGTCAATTAATTAACTCTTCATTCTCCAAAGAGTTATCAGCACATGGTCCTTTTATCAGCTCATCAAAAGTGATGTTTGCTTAAAATTTATAGTTGCTCAACTAATTATACTCTTTGTGACTGCATTTGGAAAATAATTCAAAAAGAGATCACTGACCAAACAGAATATGCTTAATATAGATTTAAATATATTATTATTTCAGTATTGACTGGTCTTTCTATGTAACAAAGGCTCAAGCACCTCCTGCTTTAAGAAAACCAACAAGGATTAAAATAACAAATTGGAAATAGAAATAAACACACAATGATTCTATTTATTGACATCTTTTGCTAACATATTCATTGCTTTGATTGAAGAAAATATCCTTATTACATGTAATAGCATTTACTTTTGGAGTAATACATAATCAGTTTAATTATTAAAAGTCATATCTAGGTCCGTGAAGATAATATTAGTTAAGAAATGGGCTGAAACATAAAAGCCAAACTGCTGAAAGCAGTCTTGCCATTTGTGTGTATGTGTGTGAACACAGACATACATTTCTAAAAGAAAATGACTATATATTCATTAGACACTAGAATGAAACAGTTATCAGAGGGGCTAAATGAAGTAAGGTCATACAACTTTTATAATTCAAGTTATAGACAATTATACAAATAGTAAAAAGACATTTACAGGTTTTATTAAAATTCTTTTAAAATAAAACCTTGCTCCAATTTACAGAGTCCATTTATATATGAAGGTATTCATCAAAATGTTTTGTTAATTATCAAAAATTAGCAAGTATTGGGTATACATAAGTTCAGAGATCCCTTTTTAAGGGCAATTATGAGAACTGTACTGCTTTAATGATTAATATTATACATCAATAATATAAGAAAATGTTCCATAGAAAATATTACAAAAGTTTACATTTTGAATTTTGATTTTATCTCTATGGTTTTATTATGAGTGTTTTTTAAAATTGTTGCATGTATGTTATCTCTACAAATGATAATTCCTGAATGTCTCCATCAGAAAGGTGTGTCTCCTGGTGTGTATATATAGAATAGTAATCCTATCTAACTGTCTATCAATTATGTGAGAGTGTGAAAATTTTTTAAAAAGAGAAAGCCAGGGGTCACTCACTACTTCTCATAGAACTGGCCTGGCTTTTAAGTTACAGAGTCAGGTAGTCTGGAACTGCAGCAAATTAATAGGCAGCTGATGTATAGAAGCAAAGGGAGGTCTGTTATGGAGCATGAGTAATGGTAGACCTAATGGTGTCCAGATCACCTATAACGGGACAACAGGAAAATGAAGACAAAGCAGACATAGAAAAGTGCCATGGAGCCTAGAAATTGCCACTGCATTGAAGGAGGCCCATTGGAGCAACAGATTCACAAGTGCTCAAAATATTACTCATGAGTATCTTAATAGGGTGATACAGTGGACTGAGTTGTGTGCCCCAAAAAGATCTGTTCCTGTTCTATCCCTCAGCACCTATGAATGTGATCATTTTTAGACATAAGTTCTTGACATGTCTAATTGAATTAACATAAGTTCATTCTGGATTAGGGTGAGCCCTAAACCCAATGACTCATTTACTTATAAGAAAACCAGTTCTTTGCTTATATGCAGCCAACAAACATATAGAAAAAAAATCTCAAATTTTTTTTTGAGAAATGCAAATCAAAAGCACAGTGAAACACCATCTCATACCAGTCAGAAGGGCTATCACTGAAAAGTCATTAGAGAAATGGAAATCAAAAGCACAGTGAAACACCATCTCATACCAGTCAGAAGGGCTATCACTGAAAAGTCAAAAACCAACAGATGCTGGCAAGGTTGTGGAGAAAAAGGAACAATTTTATACTGTGGGTGGGAGTGTAAATTAGTTCAAGCATTCTGGAAGACAGTGTGGGTTTTCCTCAAAGACCCAGAGGCAGAAATACTATATATTTTTATTTCCCAAAGGAATATAAATAATTATATTATAAAGATTCCTGCACACGTATGTTTGTTGCAGCACTATGCACAATAGCAAAGACATGGAATCAACCTAAACACCCATCAGTGATAGACTGGATAAAGAAAATCCAGTACACATCCACCAAGGAATACTATGCAGCAATAAAAAGGAATGAGGTTATGTCCTTTGCAGCGACATGGATAGAGCTGGAAGCCATTATCTTCAGCAAACTAACAGAGGTACAGGAAATCAAATACAGCGTGTTCTCACTTATAAGTGGGTTCTGAATGATGAGAACACATAGACACATTAGAGGGGGAAACAACACACATTGGGGCTTGTTGGAGGATGGGGGGTAAGAGAAGGGACAGCATCAGGAAGAATAGTTAATGGATGCTGGGCTTAATATCTAGGTGATGGGATGATCTATGCAGCTAATCACAGTGGCACATGTTTAACTATGTTACAAACCTATACATCCTGCACACATACTCCTGAACTTAAAAGTTGGACATAGAAAAAGGAAAAGAAATTTGATGTGGAAAAAAAAAAGTAAAATTAGTGGATACACAGAGACACACATACCGATAAGAAGGCTCCTGAAAGAGGCAGAGATTGGAGTGACACAGCTATAAGCCAGAGAACACCAAGGATTGCAGAAGCCATCAGAAACTAGGAAGAAGCAAAAGGTTCTTTCCTAGAGCTGTCAGGGAAAACATGGTCCTGCCCATATCATGATTTGCAACTTCCAGTGTCCAGGACTGTGAGACAATAATTTTTTGTTATGTTAAGATCTCGTTTGTGGTATTTTGTTATGGCAGATTAGGACCTATATGCATATTTTCTGTAATAATTCCTAACTACACAACTGCTTTTAACTACTAGGTAGATGAAGGAAGATACTGTTGAAAGTTTCTGTGTTTTTTTACTATTTGCAGAAATAAAACAAGGTCTGGAGTGAGATTGTCTCTTACCTAATTTATTCTAACTATAAATGCATACATTACACTTTTGATTTACAATAAAATGTAGTTTAATTCTGGTTTGTCTTTGGGTAATAGTAATCTATACTGCATTATTAACTTTCAATATTAAGATTTTATTTATAAAATTCAGTCTATATAATTCAATACATTTAATTTAATTTATATATGATATAATTTCCTCATACACCATGAAATGTTCGAGTTTTATATTCATTTGGACAAATGATTAATAACTTTTCTTTTAATAAAAAAATAAAAAGAGAGAAAAGTAATTCCTCTCTGTTGATTTATCCAGGTACAAAAATCTCTGGCTATATTTCTCCATATGTAGTTCTGGTTACATAAGTCGTAGAGATTAGGGCAGGTGTAGAAATCCAGGCCAAAAGCCAATATCCCAGAGTTCCTTCACTGAGAATTCAAAAATATTGGATGCATTTATATGTGACGTCAAACATTTTAAAGTGAAAATATTTTTAAATCCCATGCTATCAATTTTGAAATTTTCTATGATATTAATTCCCTTTATAATAATTTTTAATAAAAAGTTAACTACTATATTAAGAGTTTTGTTTTTCATTTATCCTATTTTCCAATGTGAAAACAGTCACACTAACAACAACCTATATTTAAAAAACACATTAATCATATAGAAATAACATGTTTGCTTATGAAGTGAAAATACTTCTGTTTTATGCTTTTCTCAAGTATGTTTGTGAAAATTACATTTCTATGCCTTTGATATCAAATGAATTAAAAATATTTCACTGGACATCTTCTTTCTTTGGAAAAATTCAGCAAAATGACAATAAAACTTTATCCACAAACAAATCTAACCTTAAAATTTCTAAGGATAAACCATCATTTTTTCCAATATACAATTATGTTTTCTTGTGATGAGCCAAAAGCAGCAAGTAACTTGAGAGTATCAGCTTAAATCACAATGACATATACGATGTGCCTCAGCTATGTTTCCATCCTTAACCACATCTTAATAGATCTAGAACTCATTTTATCTTTTTTCTCATCAACTGAATTTCTTTTTGTATTTACTAGATGAGGAATAAAAGCCTATATAAATTTCATTGACTATAAAAGTTGCCCTTGGTTTGAAATTCATTTTAAATGGGAAATGTAATGCATTAACTAGTATGCAACAAAAAGCTTGGAAATAACACAATATGACTTAATTGGATATAGAGTAAATATCTGGCCAAAGAAAGTCCAACCAACAAATGAAGAAAAGAGCAAAAAATTAGTTTCTACTGCACATTGCAACATTTATACAGGGTTTCAGAAATTCTATTCTAGCTTTTTCCTTTTTTTTTTTTTTGCTTCATTTCTTAGTCTTATGCACAATGTGCTGATGCATGTCATTCCTAAGAACTTAAGAACTTGCAAGACCTATTCCTTAATCTCCAGATCACAGTCAAAAGCACACTTTGAAAATTTTGGAGGTAAAAGAAGCAGATAGCACAGTACCAGTAGATTTGTTGAATGAATAATGAGAAAAAGAAGTAACAGCACAACGTTCTGCAGTTCCAGGATGCACAGCTAAAGGACTAATGCAATCTAGTCATTTTGTGTCTCATTTAAATACAAGAGTCTGTTTCTATCTTTAATCTTCTAATTTCAGGAAATTAGATGTAAAACTCCCCTCATTCATTATAGGTGCAGAATGATCAAAAGAATAGAAATTTTCATCACAAAGCTAATTGCATTGTCAAATGACCTCATACATAATGAATCATTAAAAACGATCTATTCTATAATAATTGTATGCTGCCAAAGGTTAAAATAGTTTTAACATGTAGGAAAAGAAGTGTAATTAAACTAAATTCCAGCTTTATATTGCATTTGCCAACTACAAAATTACGAGATGATATTTGAGTTTTATAAAATTTATCTAATGAAAATGCTGATATGACATAAACACTCTGAGACTGATATCAAACAAACTTTCAGAATACCATCAACACTGATCTTGGGTAATTAGTTTTTTTCGGATCACCAATCTATAATCACACTTGCGCAACAAGAGTTATTTCGCTCCCAGAGAATCAAGTATGGAGCAGTGGAAATCAAGTTATTTCCTTCATGTTTCCAATAGAGACTCTCCTGTCATTTTTTTTTTTGTTTTTGCAAATTCAAAAAAATTCAACTTATCTATGCCTGTATAAATTAATATGATAAATAAAATACCCAGGTCATGCTACTGTGGAGTTGAGATTCAGCCATTTTTTCGTAAAAAGCAAAGATAGGTTCTGGAATAGAGCTACCATAAATAGGAATAACTCCAAACAGAACAAGATCCAGTTCTATTAACCCATGAGAAATCATGCTAACCTCATACATGGAAGTGACGTTAAATTTTATAAAACCATATAAAGATAAAGATAACATAATGGATAGTATATAATATACAAAATCATGATGATACCCAGTTCTGGTAATTCATCAATTCTCAGAAGTACAAAGTTGGTGAGTGAGGGACTGTCACACAGAAGTTGTCTAATAATCACATTTTATCCAGTCAAAATGAGGTTCTGTAATCATGAAGAGCCTGCAATTGTAAGCATGTATTTTCTAACTGAAGTGATTCCTAATCCTGATGAAGTGTGATTGCTATTACTGTTTTGCATTGCATCAGAAAGTATACAGTGATTATGCTAATAATATCATTTTGAGGTTTCAGAGTAGAGTGCATATTTCTCAAAACCTATTCCAAAATATCAAGGTCATTCCATTAAAGATGACCTCGAGCAATGAAGTAACAGGCAAAGGGAGAGGAAAACTCCGACACCTGTTGATTTGTGGGGTTGACCTATGTAAGTGTTTAGCAGCACAGAACTCATTCAGTCAGAAATAGTCTCCAATAAGAAAGATATCTCAAACAGTCAAGGACATGAAAAACAGCATTTCCAAAGGCCAGAGGACATCATTAACTTAAAGATTTTTAAGTGGTGGACAGAAATAGTTCTTACTAATAATTAGTATCACCCAGATTAGAAATGGATTGAGTTTCACAGTTGGCTAATGAATTGTTTCAATTTTTGAAAAAATTTTACCACTAAAACAACATTTCAATAAGTTCCTAGGATATGCCACAAAATCTTATTTGAACTAGGATGTAGGACTTAAGATACAAAGCACAGTTTTTTGTTTGTTTGTTTTAGAAATAGGGTCTTGCTCTGTTGCCCAGGCTAGACTGCAGTGGTGAAGGCATAGCTCACTGTAACCTGGAAATCCCATGTTCAAGCCATCCTCTAACCTCAGCCTCCTGAGTAGCTGGGACTATTGACACATTGCCACCATACCTGACTACATTTTTCTTATTTTAAGATGGAGTTTCACTCTTGTTTCCCAGGCTGGAGAGCAGTGGACTCAAGCAATCCTCCCATGTCAGCACCAAACAAAGGGCTAATATCCAGAATCTACAAAGAACTTAAACAAATTTACAAGAAAAAAAAACCCTATCAAAAAGTAGTGAAAGGTATGAACAGACACTTCTCAAAAGGAGACATTTATGCAGCCAACAAACATATGAAAAAAGAAAACAGCTCATCATCATTGGTCATTAGAGAAATGTGAATCAAAACCACATTGAGATATCATCTCACACCAGTTAGAATGGTGATCATCAAAAAATCTGGAGACAACAGATGCTGGAGAGGATGTGGAGAAATAGGAACACTTTTACACTGTTGGTGGCAGTGTAAATTAGTTCAACCCTTGTGGAAGTCAGTGCAGTGATTCCTCAAAGATCTAGAACTAAAAAGACCATTTGACCCAGTAATCCCATACTGGGTATATACCCAAAGGATTATAAATCATTCTATTATAAAAACACATGCATACGAATGTTTATTGCAGCACGGTTCACAATAGCAAAGACTTGGAACAAACCCAAATGCCCATCAATGATACACTGGATAAAAAAAAAAAAATGTGGGACATATACACCATGAAATACTATGCAACCATAAAAAGGATGAGTTCATGTCCTTTGCAGGGACATGGAAGAAGCTGGAAACCATCATTCTCAGCAAACTAACACAAGAACAGAAAATCAAACACTGCATGTTCTCACTCATAAGTGGGAGTTGAGCAATGAGAACACATGGACGCAGAGAGGGGAATATCACACACTGGGGCCTGTCGGAGGTTGGGGTGCTAGGGGAGGGCTAGCATTGGAAGAAATACCTAAAGCAGATGATGGGTTGATGGATACAGCAGACCACCATAGCACCTGTATAACTATGTAGCAAACCTGCATGTTCTGCACATGTACCCCAGGACTTAAAGTATAATAATAATTTTTTTAAAGTCCAGGAAGATATATCTTTATATAAGTTTTAAAAGCTTTAAAATGGATTAAGAATTTCAGAGGGTAATGAAAATAGAGGTAAGGTATTGTGATGTGTTTAAGGGGTGAAAAAAATTTTTAAAAATTCAGAAAATAAAACAACTAGCTAATCTGTGAAGTTTCAGTCTTATAAAAATAATAGGCAGATAACTAGAAAATTATGAATTAGATGTGTAATTTTGAATATATCAATGAACTTCTTCAGAAATAAATCAGTTAGGGTCATGATTTATGTATAAGATTTCTTCTAGACTAAGGTGTTAATAATCAATATTCTATACAGAATAGTAGAACTGGGTTCTGGGAATAGGGAGAAGAACTAGTGAAATGGGAGATGGCATATATATATATGTGTGTGTGTGTGTGTGTGTGTGTGTGTGTGTGTGTGTGTATAAATATATATATTTTAGATGGAGTTTCGCTCTTTTTGCCTAGACTGGAGTGCAATGGCACAATCTCAGCTCACCACAACCTCCTCCTCCCAGGTTCAAGCAATTCTCCTGTCTCAGCCCTCCAGAGTAGCTGGGATTACAGGAATGTGCCACCATGTCCAGCTAATTTTTTGTGTTTTTAGTAGAGATGGGATTTCTCAATATTGGTCAGGCTGGTCTGGAACTCCCAACCTCAGGTGATCTGCCTACCTTGGCCTCCCAAAGTGCTGGGATTATGGGCTTGAACCACTGCACCCAGCTGATGGCATATTTTTAACGTGAAAAGGCAAAATAAGTGTATATATCAGATTATGAAAAAATACTGATATCTAAGTTTCTAAACTTTGTATGGCGTTAAAAATAGAGATGTAATAACGGTATGAAAAGGGCCAAAAGCATTAGGAATACTTAGGTCTTAGGGTATTGGTCTTGGAGATACATATTTAAGGCTTTCAATTTTTCATAATTAATACTAGGGGCATGAAAAATGTTTTATGTTTTTATTCATAACCTATGCGAACATGTGATAATATTATCTTCAAAGGGGCAGGTAGAAATGTACAGTTCCTTTAAATTGCATACATAATAGATGATTGGATTGGCTTTAAAAATAAAGACAATGTGGCAGGGCTTGGTGGCTCACACCTGTAATCCCAGCACTTTGGGAGGCTGAGGCAGGGGTATCATGAGGTCAGGAGTTTGAGACCAGCCTGGCTAATATAGTGATACTCCATCTCTACTAAAAAATACGAAAAAAAAGTCAAAAATTAGCCTGGCATGTGGTGGTGTGTGCCTGTAGTCCTGGCTACTTGAGAGGCTGAGGCAGGGGAATAGCTTGAACCCAGGAGGGGGAGGTTGCAGTTAGCCAAGACCACAGCACTGCACTCCAACCTGGGTGACACAAGGAGACTCCATCTCAAAAAAAATTTTTTTTTAATTAAAAAAATAAAGATAATGTATCATTTATTTATGTAGTGGAAAGTTAGCATTAATAGAAAAAATGAATCTTTCTAAGGATCTCTAAGTAGTTCAGCAGTTCAGGTTTGTTTTTTTTTTCATACTAAGATTTATAATATTTAAAATTCATTGCATCTATGAAATGTTTATTGGGTGTCTAATATGTGCCAGGATCTCTTCCAGGAGCTGCTGATACAACAGAGAAAAAAATGTAGAAAAATGTCTCTTCTTTTACACAGTTAGTACTCTAATGTATAAAGATTAAAAAGTTGAGAAAAATGTGTATTTCATAGGGGTGATCAAGAGAGCACAGCATAGAGCTATATCACTATCAGAACACTGACTGTAAAGCCAGACAACCTGGGCTGGGCTAGCATTCCAGCTCTGTGAATTGGAGAAGGAGTAATAAATTCTGTCTCCGTAAAATAAAATGGACATAATGAAATATCTATCTCAGCATTTTTATGAGGATTAAATAAAATAGATATATGTAAACACATTTAAAAATCACTTGGAACTTTGTAAATTATCTGTGAATACTGCTATTAATATGTTGAAAAACTATCATAATCATTTTAACTATGGAAAATTATCCTATGAAATCAATCTATTTCCATTCATAATCAATCTCTTTTTACAAAATGTATACAAGAGGCTGAAATTTGTTTGATTTACTAAATATCCAATATTTAAGACCAATTCAAAAGAGAACAAGGTCTGAGTTCTTGCCCTGAGAGATACAAGATTTCTTTAATAAAATTTAAGCTAGAGTACTATATTTTATAAATTGGTCTCTGAAATTCATTACAGAAACCAAGAGAGCTTAAAAATGGTCCATGGTACACAATGGAAGTGTCATTATGCATCAATATGAAAAGATAAACAATTCAATAAATGGAAAATAAATACAATTGGTTGATGCTTCATATTACAAACAGAGATAATTTTTACTAGATATAGACCTAAATGCAAACAAATAAAAAATACAAACAAAATAAACCTATAACATTAATAGAAAAAAAAATCTATGTTTTTAAAGTAAAAAATACTACATTCAACAACACAAAAGAAAAGCCAACTCTAAAGGCCACAACTGCTAACTATGCTCTTAATAAACTACTTCATTTTTATTTGTGTGCCTCTCTCACTCAATACTCACTTTTTTTTCTCCCAGCAGGATGTGTGTGGCTATGAATGTTGTGTGTGCATATATGTGTCTGTTTGAGAAGGTACTATGTGAGAGAGTTTAAAAACATGAACAATTGATTGCAGTAAAAAAAAGAAACTTCAAAAAAAAAAAAAAAACTGAAACAGAACAGTAGATCTACTTAAGAAATGTTCTTTAAATTCAGAAGAAAAAGTAAAAGAGATGAAAATGTGGAGAAAGTTATAGAGGAAAATTTATGGAATTCAAGTCCCGTAATTATAGGTGTTACAGAAAAAGAAAATAGAACAAACAGAAAATAAGCAATAATAGATTGTAAAATGTAAGACAAGTTTAATGGACTGAAAAAAATGTGGTTGGCACATTGAAAAGTCTCATATAAAAGGCAAATTAAATGTAAAGAGATACACATCTGTGCATATTTTGGGGGAAAATCTTAAAGGAGAAAATGTTTCTACTAGCATACAAGTAGAGAAAATAAATTATAAATGCTATCCACACATACACAAAATAGGAATCATCACTAAATATTATATATTACATGAGAATTTTTTAATTAACAGGAAAATGACTGTGTAAAAACAATGGGAGGATATTTTAACACACATGAGGTTTTGAAAATGAGAGATGACCCAAATATAACACTCAGAATATACATACTATAATGACTTGGGGAAGAGATAAAAGTTAAACCAAGAATATGACTGTACTAGGCCATTCTCATACTACTCTAAAGAAATACCAAAGCCTGGGTAATCTCAAAAAAAAAAAAAAAAAAAAAAGGTTTAATTGGCTCACAGTTCCACAGCCTGTACAGGAAGCATGATGCTGGCATCTGCTTGGTTTCTGGGGAGACCACAGGAAACTTACAGTTATGGAAGAAGGCAAAGAGAAAGCAGGCACCTCTTACATGGCCAGAACAGGAGGAAGAGAGACAGCTGAGAGGTGCCTCACACTTTTAAACAGATCTTATGAGAACTCGATCACAAGAACACCACCAAAGGGATGGTGCTAAACCATTTATGAAGTATCCACCTCCATGATCCAATCACCTCTCACCAGACCCCCTCCTCTAACATTGTTGATTACAATTTGTCATGAGCTTTGAGTGGGGACACAGATCCAAACCATATACATGACAAGGATTTGCTTCAGAATTATAACAATTATCCTCAGCAACATTAGACACTGATGATAATGTTGAACATTCTTTCAATTTCTGAGGAAAAAACATTGGTTTGAACATAGGATCCTATGATGGTTGACTTCCTGTCAAACTAGCATTCAGAAAGGATAAACAGGAAAAACAGAATTCACCACGCAAAGGAAGATGTACTATGCAATAAATAATGATGTGAACAGGAAACACTGAGGAACAAGACTTGAAACAATAATAGTGCTATGAGGTTTTGAAAATTTCCAATGATCCCAATGTCAAAATTTGGGAACCTGGAGTGAGAACAGGGAAAGCACGTTAAAATTGTTGCTGCAGAGAAGAGAGGTGTCAATTAACATAGATGTTGATTTTTTAAAGAGTTTAGATGTATATTTAAATATAATGATACTATTTCGATGATGACAAGACAAGATACAAAACTGAAAGAACACAGAAGTGAGACACATAATTTCATTATAGTAATAAAATTAAATAAAGAAAATCTAATTAAACACAAAAGATAAGCACTAACAATAAGAAATTACAGTCTACAGGAAGCAAGAAACAAAAAGCATAAGTCCAAATAAAACAAATCACAATAAAAAATAAGTATTAAAAACAATGGTAAAATTACATGAACAGACATGAGGAGTTCTTCAAAGCATACATGGAAGGGAAATGTAAAGCAGAATGACACATATTTGAATTGCACAAGAGAATAATGATAGATGGTGTTAAAGTATTTTGCCACTGACTGACAGACCAAATGGACTCTCCATGGCTGAGGCGCTCAAAGTGAAAACTGAACCAGGCAGCCATAGCTGGGTGAGGGAGCAGTTACTTACTCTGCATTGTCAGAAAAATGTTGTAAGTATCACTAGATCTCCCTTTCTACAATCAGACAAAACTATTTCTGTTGTCTCCTTCCCTAGGTGCCAATATTGTGGCCAGATACCTGTTTATCCCTCACCTCATTCACACCTCTCACCCCTACAGTTTGAAAGAAACATCAGACAGAGACTTCTGGTTTTGGGCTTGGAAACCTACTAATTAGAGCTTACCTGCATCAATGATAAGGGATCCTCTGTATCAATCAATCAGAACTCAGCTGCAACAACCAATCAGAGCTAAGCAATTTTCAATCCTTCATTTGCTTAAGCTGACCTTATTGGGAAGCTAGGAAAAAGTTTTGCTATGAACCCAGACCCTCCCTCTGTTCTCTAGAACAGACCTTCATTTTACCCTGGAGTCTACTTCTTTTCAGTTTGTCAACTGTTCACAGGAACAAAGTCTCTTTCCTCCAAATTCCTTTGCAGAGAACATTTGTTCAAAGTGGAAGTGTATAGAAAAAGGAGAGGATGAATGAAAACCATGACCTCTGATGAGGGTACTTGGGAGAAAATGAAGGATGAAGAGAGAGAGAGAATATGTGTGCTGGTTCATAGGCAGCATGCATGTGTATGGGCAAAGGGGCTTTCTCTCATGGTTACTCCACATAGCCCATCTGTGTTTTGTGTGAACATTTTATATAAGAGTAATTTTTAAAATTATTATTTATGTAACATATATATGAACAGAGCAATGAAAGAAGAAAAATGAGAAAGTCATTAATGATAAGACATCCCCAAAAGGCTCTAGTCCCAGAAGATATTCGAATTCATCCCCTGCAACAATTTAAAGTTAGGTTAATTCCACTGCTGCAAAACTTGCTTTCTTGTTTAGCATAGAAAAAGTTGAAAGATGTTCAAAAAGATTATGAGACAAAATGTAACTGCCATCAGAAACAACAAATAATGTAGTTTGAAAAAGAAGTACTGTCCCTTTTAACTTGTAAGTATACTTACTAAATTTGCAAATATAATGTGAAAAAAATATACAGTTCTACATTACAATATTAATATAAAAATGAAAGAAGGGTCTTGTTTATCAAAATTCTTATGAATCTTTATTAGTTAAAACAAAATCTCATTGAAGAAAATATTTGTCTGATTCTCTGTTTTCCCCACCTCAAAGCTAAAACAAATCAGTTTCTTCATGAAACCGATAAGGTATTTTGAGAACATAACTTTGTCACTTCTCTTTAACAAAATAAAATTAAAGGGACAATAAAGGGGTGGAAAAGATTATTCCCTACACAACAGAGTAATTAAAGAAGAAATTGTTAAGGGTAAGCTGTTTCAAGACACCTCTGCAAGATGAATCATTAGTGAATACATCAGGACTCCCGAAGCTATTAGAGGAAGGCATAGCATAGAAACTTATTTAAACAAGGTAGGGAACATGAGAATGTGCTACAATCTAGAAAGGCCAATATTTATGAATGTTTCTAGTGAGTTGGTAAGTGAAAAGAGACACTAACAAAACTTTCTTTATCCTGGTCTGCAAAATACTCAATGGTCATATGTTTATTCCATGGGAAAAACAAGATTTCTTACAAAACTCTGAAGAGACTGTTCTGATGAACCTAGAATAGCTTTTTGGGAAATGTTTCTCCAGAGGCACTGCTATCTTTATTTTGACATTGTTACATTTATAGGAAGCAATAGCAAAATCTCCCAAAGCCTGCTTGACGACAGTCCACAGGTTGTGTATGTTTGTGTGTGTCTGTGTGTGTATGTATGTGTGTTTATATTGCCTTATTCTAAATAAAAAGAGAACCAAGGATCACTAGGCATTTGACCAAGTATCACAAGCAAAGAATTCATAAAACTTTCCACTACAACTTCAGGAAATATAATGGAAATATTTCAATCAACTTTTTAAAATGTCAATGTATTTTTGTGGCAAATCAAAATGAGAAAACTATACCAAAGTTCTGTGTACTTATCTCTCCTGTGGAGTTATTTGTGTAGAATAAAAAAGTACCTTAATGGAATGGAGAGAGATTCAAAATAAATTAAAATACTTCACAGGGAGGCTAACAGGTACTCTTGAATTTACATTTACATTCTAAAAGATGACATTTGATCTGATAAATGTATACATAGATTAAGGGACAAATATTTCAGAATATAGATATGCTCCTTTATTGAGAGTTGAAAATTAAATAATTTATAAGCATTCGCTTAATTTAAACTTTAGAGAAAGTAATAAAGCTAGAAATTGATGCTTTTCTGAATTTAATAACATTTCAGCACATATTAGCCTGAATTTAATATTAGCCTGAATTTAATAAGTGAAATACATAAAACCACACAAACTAGAGCAGTTCGAATTAAAAGGACTGGCAATACTACACATTAGCAAGAATGAAGAACAAAATACACTCCCATGCACCACCGATGGGAGTGTAAACTGGTACAACTACCTTAGAAAACTGTTTGACCTTTTCCACTAAAGGCAAGTAAATGAGTCCCTATAACTTACTCAAAGGTATATTCCCAACAAAATGAGTTCACATATGCTCCAGAAGACATCGGCAAGAATGATCTCTGGTATTATTTATAGTACACAAGAAATGGAAACAACTTAAGTATGCCACAATTAAATGGATAAATTAAATATGTTGTGTTTATATATTAGAAAACTATCACATAATAAACATGTAAAGCTATAGCTCCACATACCCAACTTGTGCAAATCTTACAAACATCACGTAGACCAACAGAATACATTCTGTATGACTCCATTGATACGACGTTCAAAAATCAGGAAAACTAAAACATGGTAAAGAGTAATATATTCTTAGGTGGTAAAGTTGGGTTGTAAACTTAGGCCCTGAACACATGGATAAAATAAATATTACCAGAATAAAAGTCATAGTACAGGTTATTTTTTAGATAGGAGAAAGTGTGACTGGGGAAAGGAGTACAGGACCCTTTGGCATACTATGCTAGCAGTATTCTGTTTCTTCACATCACAACAGTTATAGGGATACACTTTCAAATACTTAATTGTTTGGTACATATATATTTATGTTTTTTCCATATCACTGCTATATTTTTATAATTGTCTATAAATAAAAGCAAATTACATGTTTTTTTGTGAAATGTTTGCCTTGAAATATGTTCTTTTTAAGTATGGTGTAACCTGTAGGCTTAAAGATATATTTATGAATTGGTAAGCTCCTTATTGACACAATGTCTAACATCATAGTCTGACCATATTTATATATCCAATTTTAATTCTAAATTTCATGTGATTATACACAGGTTAGTGTTTATAAGATAAATTTAATTGAGAACATTTTTATCACTCAAACGCTTTTCTGCTAAAACTAATTTGTCTTTAAATTTTCATTTTCAGAAAGTAAAGCTCTACAACATATATGTGTTTAATATTCTTAAAAGATACTCAAGCTTATTTAAAGTTTACGCAACTTTTATTCATCCATTTATTTGTTGATTCAACTATCCATTCACTTATTTAGTTTTTCAACAAATATTTAACTTGAACTATAACTAGTAGCCTTACTATTACAAGATCCAAAAGACAGGGTCCCTGTTCTCATGGAAGTAATCTAGTTGAAAAGAGAAACATCCAAACATAAGAATCCAGTCATGTGTTGCTTAATTATGGGGATATATTCTGAACATGTATCATCAGGTGATTTTGTCATTGTGGGAACATTGTAGAGTATGTACACAAGCCTAAATGGTAAAGTTTATAGCACACCTAAGCTACATGGTGTAGCCTATTGCTCTTAGGCTACAAAAATGTACAGTATGTTACTATGCTGAATACTGTACATACGTGTATCTAATCATATCTAAACATAGAAAAGGCACAGTAGAATTACAGTATTATAATCTTATGGAACTACAATGTGCATGCAGCCCAAAACATCATTACATTGCATATGACTCTACATGTGTCAAGGACAACTCTACAGAAAGAAGGAAATGTAGGAACCTAGTCTACACAAAGAGGGTCAGTTTGAACTTTGTGAACTTGAATCTGAAAAGAGTTTTAAGCCTGAATGTACATTACCCAATTGGAGGAAGATTATTTGGGTCACCAAAATCTGGAATTTGAGAGATGCAGTATACACATATTGACCGACTTACGACCTATGCAACTTATGACCATTCGACTTTACGACCGCAATTGCTAGCCACGACTGCTCCGCGTCTGGCAGCGCATACGTTGCCCAGCTGGGCTTACGACAGTGTGGACCAGCTTCCGGCAGCACTACCATCTCCGGGTGCACCATTTCAGATGTTATCCCAGACTCGTTACAGCAATTTGTGTTTTGTGTCTTGGATATTTTTCATCAAACCCCTCCCAATAAACTTCTTATACATTTCGAAGCAATGGACTCAAACATCAAACGATTTGCAAGGATTGAACGGATTGTGCACGATGTGTTTCATCCGTATCGTGAAATTTATGAAGAAAAAAAGAAACATACAATTCAGACAAAGCTCACCATGTTTATGAAAAAACCAACTCCGGTAACCCTAACTGCTGCCTCAGATGACGACATCAACGATCCGCAGCCAAGCACCAGCGGCCAATAAAATGTTTCGTACATGTTTATATATTTTGATATGTTTTGCAATTGGGAAAATGTTTCCTATTGTATTTTTTACACCTGTATTCTGTATTTTTGTATGCACCTGTATTTTGTAATTTTGTATGTTTTGCAAATATTAAACCAGTTGTACTGGTAATGCGGTGTTTTACTTAAACCTGACGAATGTAAAAATAAGAAACAAAATGGTGTAGAGATGATAAAAATGGCATAAAATGAACAAAGAAAATTATGATATATAACAATAATGAAAGAAAATTATGATAAAATATGACTTGAAGATTTTTATAACATCATTTCACAGTACTGTACATATAGCCTACTCAACTTACGACCAAATTGTGTTACGACTGGTCTGTCGGAACCAATCGTGGTCGTAAGTCGATCACTAGCTGTATCACCGCAGGATAACTAAACAATACTGTACATGCTTGAGAACAGGTTGGTGACTAATTGTAAATATACATCCTTTCATTCTCAGGAGCTCTAACAAACTGAGATCATAAAAATGATCTAGAACTACTTTATAAAATAACCACATCAGAAGACATATATGACAATTAAATTTGACATTTAAAGGAATACAATTTTCTAATAGCACCGCATTTTTTATACAGAAACTAAGATTTCTCCAATCAGATGCAATGCATTATGTAAACATCTTACAAAACTAAGTATTTATATCAAAATAAAATTCAGCTATGCTAGAAAGACTAAACAGTAAATAAATAGAATGTCTTGAAAAAATTTAATAAGCCAAATACAATACAATTTTGTTTCATAATAATTACATGGGATTCAGTTTCTGGCAAGGGAAATATTAGACTTGTTGGGAATGTTTGATTTCTCTGTTTCAATAGTTTTCAAAAATTCAGCTAAATTTAAGCATTAAAATATATGAAAATTAGAGGGATGCTTAGACGAGGGTAGCAGAGGGTAACAGATATTACTAGGTGACTGAAAACAAAACAGGGAATGACTGAGGAACCTATGAATGTTTAACTGGGGGAGAAAAAATCCATTTGTCGGGCTATTGTTTAAAAATGTGAACTTATTTTTCAGTTTCAATAGGGGAAAACTAAGCTCAATGAGGCTGATTTTGTTATCCAAAAAATTAAATTTAAAATAATCATTCATTATCACAATAATCATTAATTAATAATTTTTAAAAAATAATGACTCGTATAAATAATAGTTAATTCCTAAAGACTTGACTTATTTAGTTATTGCTTGACCAATCACATATATGAAATGAGGAGTAAAGGATTTGCCTCTTAGAGTAATATTGAGCTGACCAACTTAAAAGCGTCTTTAAATTCTATGATCTCATGAATTTCATTATTTTAGAAACAAGATTTAAAATTCACCTATAGAGAAAATATAATGTGAGAACTGGCATTTTGTCTGACATTTTTGCCATAATAATGTTACAAATACTATATTTTCTAATTTTTCTTCCAATAATTAAGTATACTGACATATAACCATTTATTATTCAGGCCTGAAACGTTGAGTAGGGCATATCAAAACTTTGAGATCCAAATTATTTTGTCATATAGGTCTTTATTTAACTTGAAAGCCGTGAAAATTAATATAGAACTAGAATTTTAGGACTTTAGTTTTGAAATATTTCCTTAGTCCTACTTCTATAAAACTGTATTGATTTTGCTCTAACCTGTTCCCAAGATTAGCTCAGTTTCCATTTTTAAGAAAAAATATTCTCAAATATATCAATAAAATAATATTATACTCCTCTTTTATTACAAAGTTTAATATAAAAATATTTCATTTCTCAAAACGAAAAAGATGTTTATTTCATAAAACTTGCTAGCCAGAAGAGACAAAGATTTTTTTAATAATTAATTTCACATGTAGCCAACTAAAATAGTGTTCTAGTAGACTTTTCAAAAGATAGTAACAGCAACCCAGCACTTTAATGGTCATATGTTTCAAATAGATTTTAGAAAAGTTATCTTTGTCTGTTAAAGTAGATTTCTTTGTGATTTATCAGAGAGAACAAGGTTGATAGTTAACTTCAAATGCCTTCAATGGATTCCAAATCAAGAACAGAAGAGGTACATACAGAGAGGACAAAATTAGAAAACTTTCAAAAAAATCTCTTAAGGCCACTTCTCTGAAACTTAAAAGTGCTTGATGTGTTCAGAAAGAAATTATATTAAATATACTTAATGTCTTAAATACTGAATTTAATGTCACAACATTTATTATTTATCATCTCTCAAAGTTCATTCCAAGTTCCTGCTTTATACAGGATCTGTGATATTGGGATTTAAAGTTCCTGCAGCAAAACCGGCATGTAGACACTCAATGAATATTTATTGAATAAATGGTAACATGATATGCTGAATAGTCAGAAAAAAAAAAAAAAAAAGAGATTGCTATGAAGCATCCCAGAGTAACTACTTAAAGGGTGCAAGGTTAAAAGATAAAGGAATCCTTACCTTCTGAGCAAAAAATTACTCTAGGGTAGTCTGTCTTTAATTTGAAAAAATGTGATATATTTCTAACCCTGTGTGCCTTTCAAGAAGCATGATACAAAAGAGTTAGAGTAGGAGGACATGATGCCTGCCCCATGTGCAGCAGTTTAAGATGAATGGTCTGAGGAACCCATCCACCAAAACACAGTTCCCACACTAATTCAGCTCCCATAATGCTCACTGGCAGATACCTCTCTTCAGTGTCTAATCTGTCAGAATGCAAACACTCTAAAGTGCAAAGTTACCACGATATAATTAGCTCCTTTGTGCATCTTACATAAAATAGTTTGTTTATCAGATCCGGTAGGCACTCACTTAATAAGATCTCAGAGGAATAAAAATGCAGCAGATAATTTGGATGAGTAGAGAACTGAAAAACCTACAGCCAGACATCTGGGAGGATGAAAAAGAAAAAGGGGTGCAGGTCATGGACTTCTTGTAAGATTCAAGTTGAGAGCTATTTTATTTCACCTGTCTTTTTCTCTATCTCTGAATACAAGTATATGTTGGCTCAATCCAAAAAATGTAATTAGAGCATATTTTAAATTTGCCTAAATCATGTTAAGTGTGCTTTTAATGTATCTTTCCATTGGAGTGTTGGAAAGATATTTGTTGTCAACAAAACATAGGTTAAAAAAGAAAAAAAAAAGTCTTTGTTAGTTTTAAGTTAACTTTGGAAGTATGTTTTAATTTGGCATTCATAAAAACAAACTTAATTCTTTTATGTTTCTATTGACTTGCATTGTCATCAAATAAAACATAATTTTCAAGTAAAAATAGACTTTAAGTCTAATAATAGTTAGCTGCCTGAATCTGGTAACTGCTTTCAACATGGGCTGATTCTTATGGTATTTGCCACCATATTTCGGAATACAGTGGTTAAACTATTATTTCTTGATTTCTCAATTTTGGACATTATGTAGTGCTTTCTTACAAAGTATTAAAAAAGAGGACCTAAGTCTTCTTTCTTTCAAGACACACACACACACACACACACACACACACACACACACACACACACACACACACACACAGGCGTCCCGTGCCCAAAAACTTCCAATAGAGTTCTACCACAATTTTTAGCTAAGTCAGTAATCAGAGTTTATATTTTTGTCCCTATAAAATGTTATTTACAACTGAACCATGCACAGTATTATGATTGATAAAACATAGAGCTTTTTCTTCTTAAATTCTTCAGTTTAAAAGTCTTAGCTTTTGTTTGTCTCGTTTTATTTTTCGGCGGTGTCTTTTTTTTTCCCATGTACTTAGCACTGCTTCCAAACACTACGGGAAAGGAGTTTTATAGCGTGGTTAAAACTATGTAGCAATCTATTAGTTTGCTACTTATTTTTGTTATTATCAATTTTATTACTTTAAAAACGATAACGCTGTATGTCTGATTAATGATTTTAGGGCATGCTGCAGAATGTCCGTTGGATCCTTTCACATCACCTCAAAACTCTCCTTAAGCATCACCCTGGGAAAAAATTGCTTTCACTTCCTCCTTTGTTGAGGCCACGTTTCCTGCATCCCATATCTTTTTGTTCGTTTGTTTGCTTGTGTGTTTGTTTGTCTTGAGACTACCTTCCTGTCATTTCCTGAGAAGGTATGCAGAGGAAATAAGGTGTTTGAAAGCTGGTATATCTGAAAAGACCTTCATTCCATTTCCACATGTAATTAATAGTTAATTAAAGTGTATCGAAGTTCAAGATGGAAATTGTTTACCTTCTACATGTTAAAAAACGTATTTCCACAGTCACACTAGACACTTTTCAATTGTTGAAAAGTCTTGTACATCAGTGGTCCTCAACGTTTTTGGCACCAGGGATCAGTGTTGTTCAAAACATTTTTCCATGGACCGGGGAGTGGGGGATGGTTTCAGGATGTTTCAAATGCATTGCATTCATTATGCATGTTATTTCTATTATTATTACATTGGAATATATAATGAAATAATTATACACTCACCATAATGTAGAATCAGTGGGAGCCCTGGGCTTGTTTTCTTGCAACTAGACAATCCTATCTGGGGGTGATGTGAGACAGTGACAGATCAACATGCATTAGATGCTCATAAGGAACAACCTAGATCCCTTGCACTTGCGGTTCACATGCTCTCACAGGAAGTGGAGCTCAGACAGTAATGCAAGCCATGGGGAGTGGCTGCAAATACATATGCGGCCTCAATCATTGGCCCGCCGCTCACCTCATGCTGTGTCACCTGGTTCCTAACAGGCCACCGAGTGTTACCCGTCTGTGGCTCAGGGGTTAGGGACGCCTGTTGTATATGACAGCTTGAAGCTTATTCCTTTATATGGGATCTATTTTTTTCTCTTGAAACTTTTGAGATTTCCTACTTATGACAGTCTAAAATTTTACAATAATATACCATAATGAACATAGTTTTCTATTCATTGTACTAGGCACTCAGTGGTCCTTATCAATCTAGAAACTGCTGTCCTTCGGTTCAAAAAAAATATTGTAAAATGTGTTAGTCACTGACTACAACTTCCCACCCCCTAGACGCATATTGTTTGTATTTTTCCTCCATTTTATTAGAGATTTCCATTTTTTTCCATTTATCATTGTATTTTTAAAATTTTGGCTAATGCATTTTAAATTCCGAAGATCTCTTTGCTCTTTTCTGAACGCTCCATTTTTTTTATTGCTTACTATTTTCTTTATTGCATTCAATATCTAATGTTCTAATCTTGAGAACAGGCTTTATAGTTTTTTTAAAAATTCATTTGTTCCTGGCTTTATCTTTGTTTCTGCTAAGTCCATTTATCTACTTGCTTGTCTTGTATTATTTTTAACGTTGCAGCTTTCCTCATGTGTATGATGATTATTATTAGTTCTTTAGTCATAATGAACAGTGGGGCACCATAAACCCTTTGAAAGTACAATGCTTTAAGATAAGGTGGGTAAGTAAACTGAAGCAAAGTCACTTAGGAGAAAATTTGCCAGAAGAAATTGGGCTTGACCAACGATATTTAGCCAAAAATAGAAACAATACTGTGATAGTAGGTTAAGTTTAGCTCAATTTGGGACAGCTTTTGTTAGAGATGTATGAGAGAGATCTGGGTGAAGGTAGAACAATGCAGGCAGGTGTAAATAAAGATCTGGTATAATTGATGAAATATAAAAGTGATAGCTGAAACCAGATGATGGATTTAACTGCCAAGATAGGCAAGCGTCTGAGAAAAAGGTCACTTAGTCCCTGAGCATAACCTGAACTAAAATCCAAATTACTATTTAGAAGTTTCTTTTCACTTTTAAGGAATATCTTTCACATAAGCAACAGAAAAGCAATCATTAAAAAAAGAAAGTACTGGATGGGAAATTGTCATATTGTAATTAGTCAAAAATATCCACACTTAGGATAAAAATAATTCAGGTAAGTGGGTTGATAATAAAGATTTATTATCTTCAGCCTTCTATGCACTTATCTAATTCATAACTGGTAATCACTAGAGTATTGAAAGAGCCCTTCATGTCACAGATTTTTATTGTGAAATATGAAACTCTACTGAATATTCATAAAGTCCTCCTAGAAATAATTGACAACTTTAGTATATACATAGGATTATTAACTAAACTGTGATGTGCACATTCATCCGCCCATCCATTTACATATATATATGCATGTATATGTGTGGATTTATATATGTACACACAAAATTGCCCTTGAATACAAACTTAATTTGAGGAATTAATTAAAAAAGAAAACTAACATGAGATATAACATGCTGGTAGTTTGGCCTTAGACAAACTTCACACATTAGAATTTCTAAATTTCTCATTTGAAATATTTTGGAAGTTGATTTCTTGGCAAGATTCTCACTGGTCTTCAAAATGGTCTTATCCATAGTAACTTCTCATTTTCAGGAAAATATACCCATTCCCATTTATCTCCCAGGGACTTCAAGACTGAAGACAAAGTGAGTTCCAGTGCTTTACCTCTGTGTGTCTTCACTGCATCCATTCATGGCAATTTAATAGCAATAAATCCACAAGTTTCCCATTATACTATCTTCATAATTAATGATTATGGTGAAAATGATGGAGAACATGTAGCACAACAGCAGTGAGGAAAGAGCAGATTTCAGAATACATAGATTTGAATTCTCACTTTACTGTTCATAAACTAAAAGGATGCAAATAAAATTATCAAGCAGCTTCACAAGGTTATAATGAGGAAAAATATAAAGCACTTATCACAATGCCTGGCATTTAATAAACATCCAATAAACATTAACTGCTGTAATAAAGCTAATAGCTGGCCTTGGAGGGCTTACACTGATACAGGCACCACTGCTGAAAGTACTGGATACTGTCTGCAATTTGTCCATTACCTGCAGAGAAAAACTTCTTGCTGATTTTTCCTTACCACTGTGCTATTAAAGTATTTTGACCTCATAAGTTACATTGTTCTATCTTGGGATCTAAGCTATAGTCTTATTTTTCTTCTTGTCTTTCATTATGTATAATGCTGATTAAGAGACATAGAATTGAAGAGTGGAAGATGGGCTTCTTGTGCATAACCAAGAACTAACAGAGCCTTAAGTTCTCACTGCCACTCAAGACACTTGGACAAAGGAATAAAACCAGAAGGAAACAGGAAAGTGAAACTGAACCACAGTTTAATAAAGGAAAAATATTTTAAAACAAAATCAAAGTAAAAAAAATGATAGCTAAAAGTAATATTTGGTTAAACTTTTATCTTAAGTGTATATACAAAAGAAATAAGATTTTTCACTTTTAAGCATAGTGTTTCAAGAAATGAAGGGAGTGACATTTTCAACAGACATATTGTTAAAGGAATAAGAAAGAATAAAATCAGTCAAGAGCAACTAGAATTTCATTTCTTTAATCATGAATCAGATCTAAAATTAGCCTAGGTATGTTAACATAATTTTTCTGTGGTGGCTCCCTCAGTTGGGTTATTGACCATTTCGTTCATTTATTAGATTACCATGACTTTATGGCAGTACTCCTGTTACTATTCTCACCCCAACCCATTATAAGAACTGAAGTAATACCTCAGGATATATTGAATAAATCAGAATTTGCTTTCATGATCTAGTAATTCTGAAATTCAAAGCAAGTAATGAAATATTTTCTTAATTAATAAGAAAATAGTCACTCTGAGGGAGGAAAATCTATAAAAATATGTACTATTAAGAGTGTTTTTTAAATTAAGGTGCACTTTTCTAAGTCCCAGAAACAAAAAAAGTTATGTGAATTTACCTCAGTTCTCCAGAAATAAATGATCTATTGTCTGTGTGTGTGCTTATATTTGTTAATAGGCATCTTGTGTATGCCTAAGCAAACATTGAGTAAAAGATTTGCATTATGAAGTATGTTAATGAAAGTCATATTCTTTTTTTCTGTTATATTAGTGAATTTTATTTTTTATATTATTTTAAGTTCCAGGATACATGTGCAGGATGTGCAGGTTTGTTACACAGGTAAACATGTACCATGGTGATTTGCTGTGCCTATCAACCCATTGAAATTCATACCCAAATATAATTTTTGGTTTGTTTATTTTAAAATATTGTTAAAACATTCAATTATTTTTCTCAAACCCCTACAAAAAACAAACAAAATAGTTTATGTCAGTGTACTAAGGCAGCATTAGGGAGTACTTTTGTAAGATGCTGGATGAAACACAAATACTTTATTTTCTGCTATCAACTTCAAATCTGTTCTCTTTAGTAAGTTTTTGCTGGGCTTCTGCTAGATGGATGGGTGATATGGTTTGGCTCTGTGTACCCACCCAAATCGCTCCCGTAATTCTCACATGTTTTGGAGGGGACCCAGTGGGAGATGACTGAATCATGGGGACAGGTCTTTCCTGTGCTCTTGTCATGTTAGTGAATGGGTCTCATGGGATCTGATGGTTTTAAAAATGGGGTATCTTTGCACAAACACTCTCTTTGCAGTCTGTGTCATCTACGTAAGATGTGACTTGCTCTTCTTTGCCTTCCACCATGATTGTGAGGACTCACAAGCCATGTGGAACTGTAAGTCCAATAAACCTCTTTCCTTCGTAAATTGCTTAGTCTCAGGTATGTCTTTATCAGCAGCATGAAAACAGCCTAATACAGTGAGACATTCAGAGTGTGTGGATACTGAGGATGGAAGATAATAGCCCATTAGGGATTGAATAGGCAGAAAGAGGGAGATCATCGGAACAAAGAGAAGCAACTAAAAAAATAAGGATTTTCTCATACACAGATAATTAGAATGGAAAAATAATAAGATAACTAAGGAGATTCATACGTAGAACAAACCAACCCGAACCAAAGAAAAGCTGTAACAGTAAGTCTGTAATTTTTCAAATATCAAAATGAAATTTAAATCATAGGAGCAGAATAAAATATACTAAATTTTCAAATCAACAATATCTAAAAACATACAGCAAAATATAGAAACAGTGAAATTGTCATGGAAAAGATAAAATGCTATGGCCTGGACACCTAACTTACAGATAATTGGCATTACAAAGGAAGAAAAAAATAAATGAAGGAGATGCATTAATTGAACAAATAACAGAAGATTTCCTGAGGTGAAGAAAGACTTGAGTCTGCAGGTTGAAAGAACAAACCATAGGCAGGTCTGGGTTGATGAGACAAACCTCCACCTGGATCTATCCTATGGAAAATACTGAACTAGAAAAACAGAGAAAAAAAGCTTATAGGTATCTGGGTAGATGTGAAAGGTTGGACACAAATGAAGATAACAGATCGGGTTTATCCTGTGCTGCATTTGAAGCTGGAAGGTAGTAGCATAGCCTCCACAGAATCCCTAGAGAATAGGACTTCAAGACTAGAATCCTAGTCTGGATCACACAATTTTCTTATTTGAGCAAAATACAGTATTAAAGATGTAGACTTTGTACAGTAGAATAAGTGACACAGGTACTTCATCTGCGGGAAGTAATAGAGAAGTGTAACTACACCACAAATCACCTGGAACAGAAACCTCAGCAAGATGAAGAGCGGAAGAAATAATCACAAATTCTGACTCTTGTAACTTTTCCAATAAACACACACACACACACACACACACACACATATGCATGAAAACACACATAATAATGTGTGCTTCAAGAATATATAACATAAGTTATAAAGAAAATATTGAAAGAGTAGGATAGACTTCAATGGAAATTCTAATAATGGCCCATAACTCAATATATAGCATGCTCCAAGGAAAGCTAGATATTGCATAGGTTTGAGGTGAGAGTAAAACAAAAATAATCCAATTATTTCATTTCATAAAGGAGAGGGGAGGGTAGGCAGGAGATGAGAAAACATATTCTTCTTGTCTCTTGAGCTGACGTTGAAGTTGGGGAATGAGGTGGGGGTAGAGTAGGAAAAAAATTAGGATTTGAGAATCACTATATTTATTGGAAAATATAATCTTGTTTTCAAAAATAGAGAAATATATATTTAACTAGAGGTTAAAAGCAGAAATCAATGGACTAAACTGAAAAATAATATGTCTAAAGAACAAATACTAGAAAATGAAGAAACAATAAAAATTAATGGAGAAATATTAAAAAATATAAAAATAAAACCAAGTAAATCAGTTATTCTAATAAAATGATATAATTTTCCTTTTAAATATTCAGACTGACATATTAAATTAAAAACATTTATCTGTATACTTTTTACTATAAAAATAATTAAAACATAGTGACAAAAAAGTTGAAAATATAACGATGAGGGAAAAGATAACATATGAATGCAAATGAAAAGAAAAGAGTTGCAATGTTATTTGCTTTCTGAAAAGTCATAATGGTAACATTTCTAAGCTGTATAAACAAGAAAATTGTGTAAGGATAAAAGGAGGCAGACAGACCAGGATGATTTATGTCTAACAAACTTGCATTTACCAAACAACATGTTATCTATATACCAGAACATGAAAGAAATGAAATATACTTGGAAGCTTAAGTAAAAGCATTTGGGATTAGAAAAGATTTAGTATAATTACAATATAACAGACAAAGATAAGTGAATAATATAGTCAGGACATTTGATTTAACAAATATATAGCTGCAGAGCCTTTGAATGTATGTGTGTGTGTGTGTTTGTGTGTGTGTGTTGTTTTGTCTAGAATGCTTAACAAATTAATCACTTAGCTGGCCACAAACAAAAACTCAACTTTTTTAAAAAGTAGGTTTAATCAAATCAACCTCTTTACTTGGAAATTACAACAATGAGAACAAGATTAAATTGCCCTTGAATCAAAAGGAAATCATTAACTAGCAGGAAAATAATGAAAAGGGTAACACTTCCTACCAAAACTGATGAGACACAGTGAAAACTGCACTAAGAATAATATTTATAGCCTTAAATGTTTTCCCTATAACAAAGAAAAATAGAAAAATAGAACTTAGTACAAATAGAAGCAACTGGAAGGAAAACAACAGATTAACAAAATAAACAAGATGGAAAATTAGTAACATTAAAGCCCGAAACTAATGAAATAGAAGAAAAAATACAGTACAAAGGATACATAAGTCCCAAAATGTGTTTGTGAGATTACATACTTTGCAAGGCTTATTAATAGAAAAGAAATAAGGGAGCTAAACAGATATATTAGAATTAAGAACAGAGAAATAAATACAAACATGAGACAGATTAAAAGAAGCGTGAGAAAATACTATGTATATTGAAGGCAATGGATCTGAAATATTAGAGAACATAGATGGTTTCTGTTTCAGTTTCAATATTTCAAGAAGAGTTAGAACATTTGAGTAGCTATATTACCAGACTAAAGACTGGGAAGAAGATTACATACGTACTACTGAAAAAGTCATTAAGACCAGTTAAGTTCACAGATGAGACTGATAGAACCCTTAAAAGAACCATAGTAGGGGGCGCAGTGGCTCACACCTGTAATCCCAGAACATTGGGAAGCAGAGGTGGGTGGATCACAAGGTCAAGAGATCTAGACAATCCTGGCCAACATGATGAAACCCAGTCTCTACTAAAAATACAAAATTAGCTGGGTGTGGTGGTGCTCACCTGTCATCCCAGCTACTTGGGAGGCTGAAACAAGAGAATCACTTGAACCCAGGTGGCAGAGTTTGCAGTGAGTCAAGGCTGTGCCACTGCATTCTAGCCAGCGACAGAGAGAGATTCTGTCAAAAAAAAAAAAAAAAAAAAAAAGCCATAGATTCTATTTTATTTACAATGAATCTGATCCTATAAAAAGAAAGCACTGAAATTTACATCTATTATAATCTTTGTTAAAAAATAAAAATGAGACAATTCTCACTTATTAATATAAAAATAAAGCTTTCAATTAAAAGGTTAACACACAAAATAAAAAAAAAAGATCAAAACAATAATATTACCAAGAATGATTTATTTTGGAAATGAATTCAACTTATATGAATTTAAATTCCAGTTAGAATCAGAGCATGTTTTGTGGTAGTAGTGCTAATTCAAATTTTGTAAAATATTCTTAAAGTTTACATGTAAGAGCAAATGTCAGAAATATCTGTGAAAATATTTGCGTGTTTTGTGTTTGCGTTTTCCTTTTGAGTGGGGGAGGGCACAGGATTTCTTTACAAGAATCCAGATTATGCTTCAAAGATACAGTCATCAAATCAATGTCCCATAGGCATGGAAATATAGAAAAACATCAACGGTACAGAACAGAATATATGGAAAGAGATTCCTTTATATTTGGATATGACACAATTGATGTTTCCATTCTGTGGGAAAGGTCGATTCTTTAATAAACTGCTTGCACAATTGATTATTCATGCCAAAAGAAAAAATGGATATCTATCTTTTACTGAAAACAAAATTAAATGTTAGGTAGATTAAAACTGAAATATGAATCATGAAATAATTAGAATTCTATAAAATATATCTCATGGAATAGTCAACAGAAAGAATACCATGCTACAGTACAAATAATATTCCACAAACAGAGTATTGAACTAAATCTAGAGAGCAATATGCTCTATATGAATCTGTTAATATTAGGGCCCCAAATATAACCCAATAATATGACTTAAAACTACAAACAAAAGCAAATAGATTATTAACACAAAAATACAAGACATCCTTTATCTGCAGGGAGGATGAGAACAGATGTGATTGGAAGGAAATGCTACACCAATAGCCTATAAAGTTTACATGGGTGCCCATTTTATTATTTTCAAATATTATGTATGTTATACATGTTATTTAGGGTTTGTTCCATGTATATATAAACAAACAAACAAACAAAATGAGCCTTAGAAAAATGTGAAAGCTTATGTTTATATTCTAGGGGTTGAGAGATTTTCTTTACCAAGAATGGAAATACCAAAGTTGGAGAAAATATACTTGCCTAAATACATTTAATTGTTGTACAGCAAATAATGCCATAGTAATGTCACATATAAATAATAAATTTGGGGAAAATGTAGCAAAATGTAACAGAAGGAAACAGATCTTTTAAAACTGGTGAAGGTAGATAAAATTTTAATAGAAAAATGGAGAAAGAACAGAAATAGGTAATTTATATAAAAATCAAAACTGATTAGAAAGCATGTATATATTCAAATACATTGGATATCGGAATATATGTGTGTGTGTGTGTGTGTGTGTGTGTGTGTGTGTGTGTGTGTGTGTGTATTCAAACACATTGGATACTGAGTAATAACAAACTAAGGTAAAATGGGATATCATTTTTCAGTCATTAGACAGACAATACAAACTTATGCTGGCAAACATATGTGATAAAAGGTGGTCTCATACATTGATGAAGATGTAAATCCTTACAACCTTTGGGGGAAGCAATTCAGAAGAATAAGAAAATATTTTATTCGATTCAGCAGTCCTAGTCTTGGAGCCTAGGGCATGAATATAAAAACTCCACTGTGTAAGGATATTTGAAAAACATATTTATCACAGCATTGTTCCTAGTGGCAAAATACTGATGACAAAATGAATGTCCATGAACTAAAGAAAGGCTGAATAAATTACAGTGTAACCATAAAATAGAACATCATGCAGTCATTAAAAGCCAAGTGAAGCAACTGACCAACTGACTTGGAAATGTGTCTACAATGTGTGCTTCAGAAAGAAAAGCAAGATGCAAAATTATAAACACTATGAATATGACCGAGCACCTTGAGAGGCCCAGGAAGGAGAAATGCTTGAGCCCAGGAGTTCTAGACCAACCTGAGAAACATCTCATCTCTATAAAAAAAATACAAAAATTAGCTAGGTGTGGTGGTATGCATCTGTAGTCCCAGCTACTGGGGAGGCTGAGGTGGAAGAATCACTTGAGCCCAGGGGGTCAAGTCTGCAGTAAGTTCTAGTTGTGCCACTACACTTCAGCCTGGGCAACAGAGTGAGAGACCTTGACTTTAAAAACAAGTACTAGGATTCTACATAAAACTAATTTAAGCCTTATGTATTGTCTAATACATACCTATTTATATACGATAAGAATAGCATGAAAAAAGCTTATAGACACACAGCAGGTAGGAAATGTAGATAACCTATATCGACAAGGAGCAGTGCAGGTATAATAAAATGAATCAGTTGTGGCAAGGAAGAGTAATTTCAGTACAGAAAGGAAAGGGGGGGAGGATGCATGGGGAAATCAAAAAATAAACAACATGCAGTAAAATACAATCAAAATAATATGTATCTGGTGACCATATTTGGGCTTTTATGTAAACTTATTTGTGTATGTAATGCAATTACAGTATGGCAGCCATAGAGAAGAACCATATTTTCTTTTGGAAAAAAATAGCTTTTCCCCTATTAGATAACAGCAATAATAGAAACACAAATAAAAACAGATAAGAATATAATTATTTCAAAATAAGAAAACAGCAATTAAAAAAGAAAGAAATTCAGTTTTTAAGAGTTAGAAGTGAAGGATTTTTGATACCATCAGAACGCGTATCTACTTACCTTTACGGAGTCTGCCCATAACATTCGACTTTTATAAAAAGTATTCTGATATTTCATCTGTTGGAACAGTTCCACTCAACAAGAGTGACTCCATTTAAATAATCACTAATTATTTCTACTTTTATGTGTATGTAACAATTACAAATAATTTTTTTCTAAATGTTCTGGAGGTAAATAGTACAAATAATCAAATTGAAAATATTAAATATCATTATTATTCCTAATTAATGAAAATTAAGAGCTGGTACTTGAGGGTTTTTAGTCAGTTCTCTGATTATGACAGCCAATCTGTAATTGTTCATTCAAGTCCTATGCCACTTCTTTTCTAATTAATGTCACTTTAAGGATATATGTTTTATCATCAAACCATTTTATCAATTTCTCTAAAAAATTACCAATTTTATATCAATTGTCATAGCAATATTTAATTCACTTTCTTGTTTTGAAGTTGAAAAATATGTTCTTTATGTATATTATGCAGTAATTATTTTCTGTATTATATTAGCACTATATAATTGACCCCACATTGACCCCTCAGCTAAACATTGTTGTAAAAATTTAGCTTGCTTATGATAAAAGTATCTACAGTCTTCAAATATCTCATACATTTTAGGGAAAGTTGGAAACGTCTTGAGGGTTTGAGATCTGTTTTCCCTGTACATAAATATCAGTAATGGAAATCTATAGTAAGTATGTTTCAGGTGCAAGGATTTTAATTATTTACACAGACACTGATGCATCTCATTTATAATTCTGAATTCTTTGAAATAATGCCAAAGACCTCTGACTATAAATGAATAACATATTTACACCTTTTTAATTTAAACACACACAACCACACAGACACACACAGGCACTTCACTAGACCACATTTTTTATATGTTCCCACTGTGAATATTCTCACCTTAACTTCAGAGCATGGATCCACATATTTATACACAGAATATACATCATTGGAATATGAAACCAGCTTATGTGATTTTCAGAAATCAGAAGAGAAGCTGTTATTTTAAGAAGAAAATGAAGGTTTGTAGCAATGGCTACGTATTCGATCATGCAGCAGTTTTGACTGAGTCCTTTGGATTTTAGGACCCCTGCATCAACATATTGGGCATCCCACCAGGCCTAACACATTTTGCCTGACAAATGCTGTTTGAACTGAACCCTACATAGCCAGAGATCCTCAGATACAGCCAGTTATGCCAAAATTCTTTCTAAATAGTTCACTACAAGGATTATCTTCTGCAAATAAGCCCCAGACTTTCTTTTTCTTTTCAGATGTTTAGAAAAGGCACTTCATGGCTGATAAATAATTTATATATTATTTTTCTCTCATGCCACACCTGCTAGACTGAGTCTCAATGGTGTGGTGATAGGTGGGAACCATTAACTAAATGGTGTCAGGCGTTGACATGGTTTCCTAAGCTGCAGAGCAAGTATTCTGAAAGCTTACTATTTCTTTGGGACAAGATGCTGGCTATTTTTACTATAAATACATTACTAAATGTAAAGTAACTTTAAGAGAATGAGAGGATAACCTACACTCGAAATTTTCCATGAACTTTAAAATCTCAATAATAAGAAAACGAACAACCTAATGAAAATACACACGAAAGATCCAAAGAGTCTTTTCAGCAAAGAAGACATATAGATGGAAAATAACATGAAAAGGTGCTCAATATCATATGTGATTAGGGGAATGAAAAGTAAAACAACATCGAGATGCCACTACACACCTAGTAGACTGGAGGAAATCCAAGCAACATCACAAAATACTTACGAGGATGTGGAGCAACATGAACTCTCATTGCAGCTGGAAATACATAATGGCACAGCCATTTTGGAATTCAGTTTAGCAGTTTATTACAAAAATAAACATCCTCTTACCATATGACACAGCACTCACACTCCTTGGTATATACTCAAATGAGTTGAAACCTTCTGTCTGCACCAAAACTTGCAAGTGAATATCTATAGCACCTTTATTTATAATCATCAAAACTTGGAAGCAGCTAAGATGTCCTTCATTGGGTGAATGAATAAACTGTGATATATTCAGACAATATAGTATTTTTCAGCACTAAAGAGAAATGAGCTATCAAGCCATGAAAAGACATGCAGGAACCTTAAATGTGTATTACAAATAAAGAAAATCTGGAAAAGCTACCTACTGTATGATTCCAACTAAATGATATTCTCCAGAAGGCAAAACTATGGGGAGAGTAAAAAGGATCAGTGGAGTTAAGGGAAGGGAGACATGAATGGGCAGACACAGACAATTTTTAGAGCAGTGAAACTACTCTGTATGAATCTATGATAGTATACAAGTGTATCAAAACCCATAGGATGTACAACACCAAGAGTGAACCCTAAGATAAACTATGAACTTTGGATAATAGTGTAGGCTCATCAACTGTAACAAAGGTACCACTCTTAGGGGGATATTTATAGTAGAGAAATCACTATAAATAGTAGTGTGTTCAAGGCAGGGAATATATGGGACCTCTTTATACTTTCTGTTCGATTTTGCTGTGAACTTAAAATTATTCTAAAAGTAAAGTCTATTTAAAAACACTAACAACAAAGTATAATTACTTTTAAACTATCTTTTCAAAACGTTTTGGAAAATATGGTAAATCATACAACAATCAAAACTACCATAGATTTGGCTAGTAGTTACAATATTGAAGACTATAATTTAATGCATAATTGAATAGTTTAAATTATATGAAATCATTGACAAATGTTTTTGAGCTTTAAAAGGCACAGATTAATATGTAACAAGTTAATAAACATAGCACTTTAAAACTAGGGTTATTCTGGCAAATTTAAATATATGCCCACCCTTTCAAATCAATTTTTCTACCATTTTCATGATCCAATTTTCCCTGAAACCATTTATTAGTACCCCACCACACTTCCTGACACTCTTGATTCTGACCAATATTTTACTTAAAAGCTTATCAGTAGATAACAAAAAAAATCTATTTAATTATAAGGTAAAGAATATATATTTAAGGCTGGGTGCAGTGGCTCACGCCTGTAATCCCAGCACTTTGGGAGGCCGAGGCGGGTGGATCACGAGGTCAAGAGATCAAGACCATCCTGGTCAACACGGTGAAACCCCGTCTCTACTAAAACTACAAAAAATTAGCTGGGCATGGTGGCGCGTGCCTGTAATCCCAGCTACTCAGGAGGCTGAGGCAGGAGAATTGCCTGAACCCAGGAGGCGGAGGTTGCGGTGAGCCGAGATCGCGCCATTGCACTCCATTGTTACTCCTGGGTAACAAGAGCGAAACTTGGTCTCAAAAAAAAAAAAAAAAAAAAAAAAAAGAATATATATTTAATCTCTTTAATTAATCAATTCTCACTTTTTCTTTCACTAAATTATAAGCTTTTCTGATGTTGATCCTATTATTTCCTTATCATCTATTATTTTCTAACTACCACCATCTTCATCCAGTGGATACTTAAAAAATAATGATAATTGATGGTTACCTTCAGGAACCATAGCATAATGTATTTCAGTTGTTTGTTGCAATACATTATGTTACAGTTAAAGTGACTCCAAAAGTTCTCCGAGGATTGTAGAGTCCTTTATGGCCTTGACCAATCACCTGGGCCGTGTGAATGATAATCATAAAAATTCTCTCTCTGAATATAGCATCTGTCTACTACTTAAAAGGGTATGGAGAACAGTCTCTGTAATGCCCAAAGGCTGTTTCTTGACATCTGGCAGCAAACTCTCTATTCATGTTTTGAGGCCAGAAGGTGACAGAAGAGAGAATGTCTGACAACAGTGTGGTACCCCTGCTTTAAATCTATGTGCATCATGATGGGGATATCCATAGTATCATGGAAATAGAATAAACTCTTGCAGTAAACACATTTCTCCTGGCTATACAATGATGTTTAGAACATGACCATTCTTAACAACTTTCAAGAAAATTCTAGTATTTAAAATAGGTAGTAAAGAACATGAAATCCATTTATTATAAAATAAGAGACCTTATAGATGATTCCTAACTGAGCTTTCTTTTCCCCTTTATCTAGAGCACAAACAATGCACAATAAGAATACTTTAAGAAAATCAAACGCATTTTTAGTGCACTCTACTAATTCACAACTTCTCACAAGATATATGAGTTTCCATATGGCTTATTAAGAAATGAACCCTATTGCATTTTAACCACAGGCTCTTATTCTTGTATATAAATAAGATTGCATATACTTAAATGTTAAATCTTACCCTGAAACTGCTGAATTCTTCCCTATGCACACAGTAATTACTGTATCTTTTATCCAAGGAAAAGGAATATTTTCTGTGCTTAAACATCACTTCCAATAAGAAACATGTTAATGGTAGAAAATATTTAAGGGACAATTAACATAAAATCCATGAACTATAACCCACTGCCTCCCAAAGAGAAACTAATACATACAGTAAACAGTGTGCACAAATGAATGTATGGCTTTGCTGAGTCCGTGATTTCCATGTGCTGGGGTGACTTCTGGCTTCATCTCTTAACTCTGCTCAGTCTCTGTCAGTGACCCTTAGCCATCTCCAACTACTCAAGCTGCAAACAGACTGAAGCCAATTTGTTTTCCTTATGTTTTTAAAGCCACAAGCCTGGTATGCTAATTAGAAATAAATCGCTTGACCCATAAAAGAAACGGCAGGAAACCTGAAATGAAGGCATTATCCAACACTTCATGCTCCTTAGTGATGCCATTTTAAATATTTCAGACAGCCTATAAATAATTAAAACCTCACCACAGCAAATTATGTCCTATTATGCAAATAAATAGCCTCCTCCCTGGTTTCATTACAGATTCTAAATGACAAGCTGAGCAGTTTAAACATAGCAAGGTATTGCAGTTAGGCGAGAAATCTTTCAATATTTTTTAAAATTCTTAGTGCCAAGTTTCATGTGGATTTTTACTCTAACACTTTAATTTGCATGAGCAAATAAACCTTTAATAAACCTTTTGTAGTGGAGGAAATGCATCATTTAATTAAATTTGATTTGTTGTGAAACTATTGTGCCTTATGCATATTTAAGAACCACAAACTCTCCTTTTTACTGAAAAGAGTGCAATATTAAGTAAGATAATAATTTTCAAAAGTGAGCTGACAGTATCTGAGAAATTGAAAATAATCAATAAATGCTTTGGATTAACTTTTCAATAACATCGATAGACCTACACACATATAAATATCAATAGGGTGCTTTAAATTTAGCCACTTCATATCAAGTTTCTATGCATATTTTTTAAACCAATGATATCAAAAACAGGTTTAGTGTATGAACATTTCAAAACTCATTTGTCAAAACTTTCAGTCTAGCTTTCTGCTTGTTTAAGGTGTTTGATTCATGTCAAGTTAAAAAAAAAAAACCCTAAGGATTATAGAGTACATTCACTGTAAAATTCTGTGGGGGAGAAACACGCTATTTTTTTAGTCTACAAAAGTTCTATTATAACACAGAAATGACACAGAATAGAGAAATGCACTCTTGTCAAAGTACATAGATATTGTGGCCCTTATATAATTAAAATATTATATTCCCCTGAAGCATATTCTAACATTTTACTTCAATTAAAACATTATAAACATCAAAGGAAAATTATTCTATAATGATTTCACTGGTAATTGATAGTTGAAGGAATGTCTATCACATTGTAACATGCCAACAGAACACTGTTTCTAGTAATAATAAATGTGACTTTCTCTCACACCTACAAGCCAAGGAGTTTTCTAAAAAACGCCTACATACTCTTATTAACAATTTTAAAAGGTCATTGTGAGTTGTAAAATGTGTTATATGTAGTATAAATTATGCTTGCATAAAATTTTAATGAAAAGTAGGTAGATTTATCATCTCAGAAAATTAAAAAATTGGGATTATTTATTATTACTAAGTTAATTATATTAAGCTAAATGATAACTATCTTTGAAAATATTGTGATATATTATTTCTGTTATGGTAGTCTAGATATTTTTAGAAAATAATTTTAATTTAACCATGATTATTATAAATATATGAAGCCTGTTAATAGAATCAATTATAGTCAAGGTAAAGTAACGGTATTTGCTAAAGAGAAGCAATGGTTCAGTAATTATTTGAAAAAAAAAAGGTGGCTTGGCCTAGACTTTATCAATGTCCTCAAAATATCAAGCATCTCCTTTTCCCCAATAGTTAATGACCACTTATTTTGAGAAAAAAAAATCCTCATCCCTCTCTGTCCACCACCCACATTCACCAAGACCTGTAATTACCTCTGATTCCAGCATTTACATCTTTTATTCTGCTCTCAGAAGATGAGGTCTCCCTCTTCATGGATAATCTCTTTAATAGACTTCATCCTATTTCCTAATTTTTCATTTAGGTATTCTTCAATATTAAGTAATTTGGCTTTATTCTGTTTCCAACTTCTCTGTCTCTGCCACCTCTTATCATTCTCTCTTATCATTAAAATAAATGAGAAAACAAACAAATCTATAAATTATTCCTAAGTCAACAAATGAAATCAAGAGAAAACCTCTCCTTACTCTGGGTTTCTCTGTAGCTGTCACTCTTTTGTTTCACTCCCTGTTAATAACTTCCATTCTTGTTGTACAGGCAAATCTCAGAGATATTGCAAGTGATGGTTCAGATCACTGCAATTAAGCATCTCTCTCAATAAAGCAAATCATATTTTTTTCCATGTCCCAGTTACATTTACACTATACTGTAGTCTATAAAGTATATAATAACATTGGGTCTAAAAAACCAATGTGTAGACCTTAAATAAAAATATTTTATTGCTAAAAATGCTAACAGTCATCCTAGCCTTCAGCCAGTTATAATATTTCTGCTGGTGGAAGGTCTTACCTCCATATTGATGGCCTCCATGGTCATAGTAATGGTGGTTGAATCCTGGAGTAGTAACCAGAATTTTTTTTTTTTTTTTTTTTTTTTTGAGATGAAGTTTCACTCTGTCACCCAGACTGGAGTGAAGTGGCATAATCTTGGCTCACTGCAATCTCTGCCTCCCAGGTTCAAGTGATTCTCCTGCTTCATCCTCCCAAGTAATTGGGATTGCAGGCATCCGCCACTATGCCCTGCTAGTTTTTTGTGTTTTAGTAGAGACAGGACCCTGTTGCCCAGGCTGTTCGTGAACTTCTGAGCTCAAGCAATTTGCCTGCCTAGGCCTCCCAAAGTGCTGGGATTACAGGCGTGAGCACCGCACCCTGCTGACAACTTCTGAAAATAAGACAACAGTGAAGTTTGCCTCATCAATTGACTCTTCCTTTCAGAAAACATTTCTTTGTAGCATTCGTTGCCATTTGATAACAGGTACCCAAATTAGAACTTCTTTCAAAACTGGAGTCAATCCTCTCAACCCCTGCAGCTGCTTTATGAACTAAGTTCACTGAATATTCTAAACCCTGTGTTGTCATTTCAACAAAGTTCACTGCATCTTCACCAGGAGTCGAGGCCATCTGAAGAAACCATTTTCTTGGCTCGTCCATAACAAGCAACCCCTCATCCCTTCAGGATTTATCATGAGGTAGCAGCAATCAGTCATGTTTTCAGGCTCTGCTTCTAATTCTATTTATCTTGCTGTTTACAAACCATCTTCAGTGACTTCCTCCACTGAAGTCTTGAACCCCTCTAAGTCATCCATAAAAGCTGGAATCGACATCTTCCAAACTGCTGTTAATGTTAATTTTTTGACCCCCTTGTTCTTAATGTCATCTAGAATGATGAAACTTCATTTCCAGAAGATTTCAGCTTCTTCCAAACTGCTGCCCATGTTGATTTTTTGACCTCCTTGTTCTTAATGCCATCTAAAATGATGAAACATTTCCAGAAAGTTTTCTTTTTCTTTTCTTCTCCTCCACACCTCACACCCTTGTACAACTTACCACAGGCTGCATATATTTAGCATAATTCTTAAGTGTTCTAAAATTTTCAGAATGGTAAATTCATGTTGGCTTCAACTTAAGGTCAACAGCTGGATTATCCTCTAATAAAGGAGTCAACCTGTTCTTTAAAGTGTTGAAGGCAGATATCGACCTTTCCTTCCTAGCTATGAAAGTCGAGGAGATCTTCCCTCAATCCAAGGCTATTTTGTCTTCATTGAAAATCTGTTATTTAGGCCCTTTCCCCAATTATTTTAGCTAGGTCTTCTGGGTAACTTGCTATACCTTCTTCATCAACACTTGATGCTTCTCCTTACATTTTATGCTATGCAGATGGTGTTTTTCCTTAACTTCCTGAGCCAACCTCTTTCCTACTTTTCTTCTGTAGCTGCCTCACCTCTCTGAGCCTTCATAGAACTGAAGTGAGTTACGGTCTTACCCTGGATTAGATGTTGGCTTAAGGAAATGCTGTGACTGGTTTGATCTACCCAGGCCATAAAGCTTTTTTCATATCAACAATAAGATTTTGCATTCTTATCATTTGTGTGTTCATTAAAGTACCACTTTAAATTTCCTTCCAGAACTTTTCCTTTGCATTCAGAACTTGGCTAGTTTTGGTGCAAGAGGTCTTGCTTTTTGTCCCATCTTGGCTTTTGATATGCCTTCCTAAGCTTTGTCATTTCTAGCATTTGATTTAAAGTGAGAGGCGTGTAACTATTCCTTTCACTTGAACATTTAGAAGCCATTGTAGAATTAACGGGCCTATTTTCAATAATGTTGTTTCTCAAAGGATAGGGAGGCCCAAACAGAAGAATAGAATTGAAGGAATGACAGGTCAGTGGGGTATTCAAACACACACAACATTTAACAAGTGAGTTTGCCATTTTATACGGTTCTGGTTCATGGCACCCCAAAACAATTACAATAGTAACAACAAAGATTGCTGATCACAGGTCACCATAACAGGTGTAATAACAATCAACAAGTTTTAGTTATTTCAAGAATTACCAAAATGTGACAGACACCAAAAGAGAGAAAGAGCATGCTGTTGAAAAAAAAAATGGTGCCAATAAACTTGCCCCACACAGAATTGCCAAACCTTCAATTTGTAAAAAATGCAGTATCTGTGGTTTTCTTAACCACAAGCTTAAAATCTGTAAAGCAAATTTCAATAAAATGAGGTATGCCTATAAAAATTTATGAAAATAGTAATTTACTTTTATATTTTTACTTGCTAATTCTCACCAACTATTTAATCTCCTTTAATCCACTTCTGCTGCCATTAGTATGCCTTGGACAGTGCTTTAACAAATGCTCTCCTATTTTGTGAGACCAATGCACACTGTTCTTAAACTCCCTGTGGCTTCTGCTCCTATCAGCAATTCATAGCCTTGAGAACACGCCTTTCTTGGTTTCCTTACATGATCCTCTCTAGGTGTCTGCCCACTTTCTAAACCTTCTTTTCCAGTCTCCTTCTTCCTTCTTCTCTGTCCCTGTGTCCCTCTTTAGAGTTTGATTCAATCCTCTCTTTTTGACTATACTCTAAGGTAATGAAATCTTTGTCCTTGGTTTTAATGACCACATGTTAATATGTAAGTCCAACATTTATTTATTGATCTGCTTTTCTGTAATATCTAACTATTCAGCTGCCTGTCACAGAACTCCACCTGGACATCCCATACATCTCTAAAATGCCTTAATTTCAGCTCCTAAATATGCCAAAAACCTATCATCTTCCCAATGTCCCAACTCTTAATTGTTAGATTAGGCTTTAGCTAATAAAGTAGAATGATAAATGGATTGACAGTTTGGATAAATGGAAACATAATCTCTAATCTACCATCATGACCCAATTCTTTTCTCTCTCCCTGCCCCGTATTTGCTGTTGCTGACTGTAATTTCTTACATCAAAACTCTTTTGAAATTATTTTCAGTAAAATTCATCATTTCCTCTCATGCACAGAATAACAGCTCAAATTTCTTAACATAGTCTATAGGTTTGCCATGAGTAGGCCTTGCTGTTTTCTGTTTCAGGCATCTTCTCTTCCACACCTCACACCATCATATCCTCTGTCGACATGCTAAGTTTCCAATGTAACCGCTAATTGCTGCTTAGGTACTGCCTTCACCTCGAAACAACTGTTCGAAGTCCCAGTAGGAAATTATTCACTGCCTTCACTACAGGGTTTCTGTGTCTTCTCTTTCACCTCTACACACATATCCCACCACAATGTATATCATTTATTTTCATGAATTTTCCTCAAACTGGACTGAGGGTTCCATGCTTTTATTTTTATTTATTTATTTATTCATTTATTTTTAGAGACAGGGCTTTGTTGTCACCCAGGCTAGAGCACAGTGGTGCAATCATAGCTCATTGCAACCTTGAACTTCCCAGGCACAAGCAATCCTCCCACCACAGCCTCCCAAGTAGCTGAGACTACAGGTGCCTGCCACCATGTCTGGTTATTTTTTTAAAAATATACTTTTGGAGAGACAGGGCCTTGCTTCTTTGAGCAGGCTGGTCTCAAATTCCCAAATTCAAGTGATCTTCCTGCTTCAGTCTCCTGTGTAGCGGGGACTACAGGCACGCACTACTGCACCTGGCCAGGGATTCCCATTTATCTTTGCAGCCTTAGCACTTATGTTGATGTCTACCATATATATCGCAAATTAGTTATTAAGTGATTTTAATGGTTAGTTATAGAAAAGAAGCAGAACCATCAATTCCATAGAATGGCAGTAAGGAAAAGGAGTACTAGATTTGGAGAAAGAAACATGAGTTCAAATCTTGATTCTATCCTTGAGGTCTTTAGCAAATCATGTAATCTCAGTGAGGTATAATTATCTCACCTGTGAACTTACAGAATAATACTTTATGAAAACAATAGTTAGGCACATAAAATCTGTAGCATGGTGTCTGATATGCAAACGTTACAGAAAAAAATGGTATATTCTTTTGGATTCTTTATGGTAGATTCTTCACTTAAACAGTCTTTCCTAATGACTAATTGTTGAAAAATCACACAATAAAATATTGAATTGGGTAACATTTTGTGTCAATTAAAAATAATTATTATAGAATTAACATATTAATATATAAAACAAATTTACACCCCTTTATGATTGAGTCCATCTCACTATGCCTATGTTCCAGTTTTTGATATGATCAAGGTCCCATAAGCAAAAGTATATGGGGTTACTTAGATGAAGGGTTCCTGATGAAGAGGATAGGAAGACAAGGGACAGAAAATTCTTAGAAATGTTCACAGAAGTTGATTACTGTAAAACCTTGAACCAAAATAACTGAAATGCAATATTGTAATATAAATATAAATAATAATTACTGACAGCAATAACACTGATATATTACACTATCAGTGAATACTGTTAGTCATAAATGTTAGCATGTGCTAGAATATAGAGAATGCAATTTTGTTCTGCTGAAAATTACAGGTTAAGGAAAAGGGTCTGAAAATGAAATGCTACTTGTCACAATCTCCAAGACTGACACTACCTAAGAAAGGGCTGCACTGACAGTAATCCACAGGAATCATTCAATATGCTTGTCTTACAGTATATAACTTAACCCTCCAACTGACATTTGACCATAGTCTAGGGTTAGTGCATGACATATTAGATATGTCTTACAGTGAATTTTGTTGGTATTGTTTCCTTTTCTGGTTTATGTTTTTCTATTAAGAAACATTACCACAATTTTGATATTGGCACTACTTATTATATATGGTAGTTCTTTGAACTCTTCTAGACTTGTAAATTAGTTGGCGTAGCATATTGGGTCTACATTTAAAACCTAAAATTTCAGTGACTTAACATAATTAAAGTTGATTTCTCATTTAGTTGCAATGGTTAATTGCAGGTAATTCTGGTATTCATTTATTTCCATTCTGTCATTCAGGGCAGCAGGCCTCTGCCATCTGACAGCTCCATGTTCCTTGAGAGTGTGTGCAATCAGTCAGTGGATGAAGAATGAGCATGAAAGAGGGTGGGTGTTAGGGTTTTAAAAGGGAAGTCCTGGAAGTGATGCATATCATTTCTGCTGGTATTCTATTGACTAGGTAGAATTCAGTCACATGGTCAAACTGGAATCGAAAAGGACTAAGACATATTCCTTACATATGGAATAACAGAGAATAAAATGGCATCCATTTCATGAACTGGTAGGGAAGCTTGTCAACAGAGTTTCCTCAGATTAATTCATGTTTAGATTTTGTTTTTTCTTTTTTTCCAAATACCAGCACCTCTTACCTCAAGGATTTGGCAATAATACACATCCTTATAATTCTATTCTCCCATTACTGCTTGTCCATTTCAAATTATAATGTTAATAATCATATATGTTATATTATTTATACCTGTCCTTTTATAAAGACTGAGCATATTGTCTTAGAGAAAGGATTATCTCAATTTTATAGAAGAAGAAACTGAGAGCAAAGAGAGCTACAAAATAATTCAAGAAGTTAAGCAAAGATTAAGACACTATTTTCCAAGTCGTCCTTATATTAGATATCATTTTATTGTAAAAATTAGATGATGAATGATTTTTATGCTGATTTTTATGTTGTATGTCATATACATGAAAATGTAATCTTTATTATTGAAAAAAGTATCTTTAAATATGTGTATTTTTAATTTCTCATTATATATCTATTTATTTTTGTCTTTATATGATCTTAAACTGTGGAACTATCTTTTTGTTATTTTAGTCATCATAGACATGAAAATCTTTACGCTTTATTTTTCAGTTTATGTATGTTCTTGACAAGATGCTTCAGAGTAATATACTTGAAACCATCACAGGTGACAATTCTACTTCCACAGAAAAATCACTTTATATTTTGAAAGACAGAACTTGAACTTTGGATGCCAACTTTTGCAAACTGCATGGCATCATTTTCATAATTTTATTTTAAATAACTTAATAAAGTAGACTATCTTTATTTCAATTTTTGGTGTTTAAATAAAGCATTTTGGCATGGCTTTTCTCACTGGGTAATTTTAAAATACATTTTCTGATCATGATTATGCTTTTCAACTACCCAATATTAAGGCTGAAATAAAATATGACATTTTAAAGTCATGCAAATTTTTCAGTTATACCAGGACAAAAGTCTAAAAATATGAACAGAAACTATGACTGATATATTTGACATTTAAATATTTAGCAGGTTTTCCCTTCTTGAACTGAGATAATTATTTCTGAATTGTACTGGATATATTTTAAATAGAATATTTTAAACTCTGACTAAATCCGACACCTTTAATTGAGATACTTATTTTTATGTTTTAGTTTTTTTGACATGAGAATATTGACTAATTTATACCTGCTTAAATATCTTTATGCAATTCTATATTTCTTCTCTGGGGAAATTACAGGCCCAAACTTATCAAGTAGTATTTTACTCTCTGATGTTTTATATGCTAATTTTAACTTTGCCTTCCCTTATTTTTCCTATCCTTATTTCTCTACTTCTATTTTATTTATTTTTCACCTTATATTAGATGTATATTTTATAAACTGCTGTAAATTTTTTATAAGAAGGACATATTTATGTACCAGTTTCTTGAAGCAACACAAAATGATAAATTATAGTTAGTCATTAATAATCTCTGCTTAGCCTGTGTGTGAGGCTCTCACAATACTTTGCTAAAAGATGAATGATTCCAGGTAATGACTTAAGATAACAATTCAAACATGCTTAGTCAGTTTGTTAATCAATAAAAGTAAATATTTAGATGAAGGTGTACTACAAAATAGATACCGTTCAGGTGCCATCAACTCATTCAGACTGTGTAACCCAAAGATGAAATTATAATGACATTTTAAAAATTTTTTATCAAATTTTTATTTTGAGATAATTATAGATTCACACGCAGTTATGCAAAATAAAACAAAAACATTCTCATGCTTTACCTTGTTTTCCCCAGTGATAACATCTTGCAAAACTCTAGAACAATGTCATAACCAGGACATTGACATTGTTAAACTAGAGGCACAGAATATTTTCATCACCATAGGGATCCTCCATATTAGTTTTCTAGAGCTGTCTTAACCCCTAACCCCTAGCCAATTACTACAAGCTGCACGGCTTAAAACAATGAATATTTATTATCTCAGTTCTGGAGCCCAGAAGTCTAAAATCAAGATAGCAATAGTGCTGCATTCTCTTCCAAGGTTTAGAAGAGAGTACTTCCTTGCCTGGTCCAGCTACTGCCTTGCCTATTTTGATAGTTCAGGTGTTCCTATACCTGTGGTTGTAAAAATTCAGTCTCTCCCTCTGTCTTCACGTGGCCTTATCTCATCTCTTCTGCTTATTACATGGACACTTATATTCAATTTAGAGTCCACCCAGATAATACAGGATACTGTCATCTTGAGAGCTTTCATGACATCTGCAAAACCCCTTTTTTTCATATATGCTCACATTCATAGGCTTCGGCCATTACGAGTTACTATGCTTTATTAGTGTGGGTGGGGAATATAGTTCAACCCACTCATTGTACCCTTTCATAGCCACACTCACTTCTTTCAGGTCCTCATCCCTTCCTTCATTTCTGGAAATCATTAATATCTCTTCCATTTGCTAATTTTGTCATTTCAAGAATGTGACATAAGTGGAATTGCATAGGTTTTTTGGATTGATTTCTGTCACCAAGTATAATTCTCTGGAGAATCACCCAGGTTGTTGTACATATCAAGAATTTATTCCCTTTTATCACTGAGTAGTATTCCATTGTGTAGAGGTGCTGCAGTTTGTTTAATCCTTCACCTATTAAACGATGTCTAGATAGTTTCCGGTTTGTGGATATTATGAATAAGCCTATTGTAAACATTTGTTTACTTGCTTTTGTGTCCACATACATTTATATTTTTCTGAAATAAAAGCCCAGGAGTTCAATTTTTGAGTTTTAATGCAAGTTTACATGTTTCATTTTTTTTTTGTCAAAGAAACTGCCATTTTCCAGAATGTATTTACCATTTTATCTTTTCACCAGCATTGTGTGAGTGATCCAGCTCCTCTGCAGTCTCACCAGGATTTAGTGTTTTCACTGTTTGTGATTTTAGTTTTTGTGAAAAATATGTAATGATATCTCATTGTGTTTTTAATATTAATTATCCAAATGGCAAATAATCTTGAATATCTTTTCATGTGTTTTTTGCCGGGTGTATATCATTTTCTGTGAAATTTCTTGTATCTTTTGCCTATTTTCTGTTTGTTTTTGTTACTGTTGAGGTTTTTTCATTTGTTTGTTTTTTGTTTTTGTTTTTTGACTGAGTTGCTCTCTGTCACTCAGGCTAGAGTACAATTGTGCCATCTCAGCTCACTGCAACTCCACTTCTAGGGTTCAAGCAATTCTCCTGCCTTAGCTCCCAAGTATTAATTTAATTAATTAATTGATTAACCATATCCAGCTAATTTTTGCATTTTTAGTAGAGAAGAAGTTTCACCATGTTGGCCAGGCTGGTCTCAAACTCCTGCCCTCAAGTGATCTGCCCACTTTGGCCTCCCAAAGTGCTGGGATTACAGGCATGAGCCACTTCGCCTAGCTACTATTGAGTTTTGAGAGTAGAAAAAATAGATCTAGATGTTATTCTTTTTACAGATATGTAGATTGCAAATATTTTAGCTACCCAGTAACTGGTCTTTTACTCTCTTTACAGAGTGTTTTTTTTTTTTCAGAGTAAACATTTTGATGAAATTCAATTAACTAATTTTTTCTTTGAGACATCATGATTTTGATACTGAGACAAAGGACTCTTTGTTTAGCCCTAGACATTGGATATTTTCTACTCTATTTATTCTAAAAGTTTTACAGTTGTTTAACATTTATGTCTGTGTGTGGCCTTTCTTGAGTTCATTTTTCCGTAAGATGTAAGCCTTAGGTTAAGATCCTGTTTTTATTGTTGTATGGAATTTGATTGCTCTAGTACCATTTCTCGAAATGCTTTTGCACCTTCTTTAGCAATTGGGTGAGTTTATTTGTGTGTGTTTATTTCTGGGTTCACTGTTCTGTTCACTGGCCTATGTTTCTCTCTCACTAACACCAAAACAGTCTTAATGAACACAGATGTAAAGTAAGTTTTGACCCTGGGTATTCAGATTCCACCTACTTCATTATCCTTTGTAGAGATTACTGGAGCTATTCTAGGACCTATGCCTTTCCAAATAAATTTTATAATAATCTTTTCTATACCTACAAAACAGTTTGCTGAGATTTTGGTCAGAATTCCATTAAACCTCCAGTATAAATTTGTAAACAACTGACATGTTACTAAGTTTACCCTTTCAATTCATGGAACTCAGAACTACGTTTAGTCTCTGTTCATTAGATCTTATTTGATTTCTTTTAGCAATGGTGAGTAGTTTCAATTTACACCTAAATATTTCATTTTATTTTTAGGTATAACAAATGATATCACATTCTTCGGTTCATTTCCCATGTATTTATTGTGAATATACAGGAATTTAACTTTTTAATGTACATCTTATATTCTGTAAACTTGCTGAACTTACTGTTTTTAGGAATATATTTGTAGATTCCTTGAGATTTTCCATGCAAACAAGTCATCTGTAGGCAGGGACATTTATTTCTTCCCTTCTGCTTCATATTTGTTGTTATTATTATTTGTCTTCTGCCCTGGTTAGAATTTGAAGCACTGTCAGATAAAAGTGGTGACAGCCTTGTTTCTGACCTTAGAGAAAAAGCATTCTGTCTTTCATCGTTATGAAAACATCCATAGATTTTTTTTTTAGATGTTCATTATCAGGTTGAGAAAGTTCACTCTCTATTACTAGTTTTCTAAGCAGTTGTATTATAAATGGGTTTTGAATACTTACAATACCTTCTCTGCCTCAACTGTATGATCATATGAGTCTTCTATATTTCTTTGATGTGAATTTCTATAGCCTGTTAATATGGGGGTTTACACTGTTTGATTTTTGAACACTGAACTTGCCTTGTTTCCCTAGAATAGAAGACACTTGGCTATAAACTATAATTCTTTTGATATACTGATGAATTTTATTTAAATTTCTAGTATTTTCTTAAATATTTTGTCTATATTTATGAGGGTTATTGATATGTTGCTTTCTCTTCATTTATTTATTTTCTTATCTTTTGTTTTTACTGTTTTATTCTGCTTTTGATATCAATCAAAACCAGAGTAATACTAGCTTTCTCAAATCTATCAAAAAGCGTTCCCTTCTCTTTAACTGGATTGTATAGAATTGGTGTTAATTCTATACATTTCATGTAAGTTGTCAAATTTGTGTGTCTAGAGTTGTTCATTGTAATCTCTCATCATCCTTTGATGAGGGCAGGATGTAAAGAAATATCTTCTGTGACATTCTACATGCTGGTCATTCATGTCTTTCTCTTATTTTTCATCATTCTTGTTAATTTTGTTGATCTTTCAAAGAACGAGCATTTTTGTTCATTGATTTTTCTATATTGTTTTGCTGGTTTCAATTTTATTTGTTTCTGCTCTTAACTTTCTCATATAATTATCATTTTTTTCTTTCTAATGTTTTAATATTATTTTTCTAGTTTCTTGGGATGCAAACTTCAATAGCTGATTTGAGATTTTTCTTCTTTTCTAATTATGCATTTAGTGGATAAAATTCCTTTAGCTCTGTTTTATCTGTGTCTCATAACTTTTAAAATACGTTGTTTTCTATTTATTTTCCTTGATCCTTCCCCTTTGACTGTGAGATTACTTAAAAGGCTTTTGCTTAGTTTCAATGTGTTGGGAGATTTTCCTGTAGTTCTCAGAATTACATTATTTATACATAACTCATAACACTCCAGTAGTGTCATCATTTCATCAGTTCAAATGAAGTAGAGAAAATTTACTTCTTTTATGCTCCTTTATTCTTCTCGATTTATAATATATTTGTCATAAATATTTCATCTGTATTCATATAGAAGCACATGAGATAGTGTTACAATTTTTGCTTCAAACATCAAACCTACTCTCTTAAAGTCAAGAGGAAATGGAAATCCTATTATATTTACCCATATTTGTTTTAATCATATGATTTCTTCCTTCCTGATCCAAAATTCCTTTCTCTATTTTTCCCCTCTCTGTTTAGAGAACTTCCTTTAGTCACTATTTTAGGTATGTCTGATGGTATTAAATATTCTTAATTACATATCATCTGAGAATGTCTTAATCTCCCCTTAATTTCTAAATACATTTTCAAGACTATAGGATTTGGTGTTGACAGTTCCTTTCCTTCAGCACTTGAAAAATATTGTGTTCTATTAATTGGCTTCCATTGTTCCAGATCAGAAATCTACTGTGATTATTAATTTCTCCTATAAGCAAGGTGCCATTTTTCTTTGGTTATTTTTAATATTTTTTCTTTGTCTCTAGTTTTCAGAAGTTAATTATGTTTGATGTGGATTTCTTTGGATTTATTTTGTTGAAGTCTTGCTCAGCTTCTTGATCCTGTAGTTTCCTGTATCTGGCCAAACTTAGCATTATTTTTCAAGTAAGTTTTTCACCTTTGCACCCTTTCTCCTTTTTTTTAGAGACTCTGGTTGCATGATTTTTTTTCTTAATATCTTTTGTTGTTCTCCCACAGAGCTCTGATGCTCTGTCATTTTTGTTATTTTTTTTTCCAGCTATCTTTTCTCTGTTAATTCGGATTGGGTAACTTCTCTTATTCTATCTATCTGTCAGTTTACTGATCCTTTACTCTGTCTCCTCCATTATGCTGTTCAGCCCAAACACTACACCTGTGCACTGATTACTTATTTTTAAATATTCAAATTTCCCCTTTGTTCTTTGTATCTCTTTGCTGGCACTTTCTATTTGTAAGTGCTCCTTAAAACATTTTGTAATGGCTGCCTCACAATGTTTGTAGGCAATTCCATATCTGTTGTCACATATTTATAATTGCTGATTGTCCTTTTCATTCAGCTTATTTGTTCGTTTGTTTGTTTTGAGACAGAGTCTCACTCTGTCACCCAGGCTGGTGTGTGGTGGCACAATCACGGCTCACTGTAGCCTTGATCTCCCAGACTCAAGTGATTCTCCTGCCTCAGTCTCCAGAGCAGCTGGGACTAAAGGCATGAGCCACCACGCCTGGCTAGTTTTTTTAAATTTTAATTACAGGTGAGATCTCACTAGGTTGTCCAGGCTGGTCTTGAATGCCTGAGCTCAAGTGATCCTCCCACCTCAGCTGCCGAAAGTGTCGGGATTACACGCGTGACCTACCGTGCCTGGCTCATTCAGTTTTAGGCCTTCCTGGATCTTGGTATGACAACTGATTTTCAACTTAAAAGTGGACATTTCCTGTATGATTTAGAGGCATATATTTAAACTGTGCATTTTAGCTGGCATGCTCTGATTCTACTCTGACAGAATGGGAGGGTACCACTTCATTACTGCCTGGTGGAAGGAGAAGTCCAGGTCCCCTTTGGTCAGTCTACGTGAACACCTGATGGGACTCTCCCCTGGATTCCTCTGACTCCATCATAATGGGCAGAGCGGTGGAGGAGGGCTTGTTACTGTGTGGTGAGGATGCAAGACTGGGATCCCCATATCATATAAACTGACCTTATGACAGGGAGTGAGAGGAAGGGGAAGGAGACTTCTTACAGCTAGAGAAGATGAAAATCAAGATTTCTTATTTGGCTTTCTCTGACACCAACCAACCCAGGAAGGTTTGGGGAGCACATCATTACAGCCTCAAGAGAAAGAAACTTTGTGCTCCCCAACTGATACGTATTGTGGGAGTGGGAGTTGGACCACGGTTTTTTCTGTGGTATTTGCCTGGAGTTGATGGGCTATTGTCTAAAAGTATTATGTCTTTCTAGGCAAGTCCTTTTCTCATCCTTTGTCTAGAAAGAGCATGCTTTTGTTGGGATATAGTTTTCTCTGTGCCCTTGGTATCTTCAAGTTGTTGAATTCTTCAGCAATAAGGCTCAGATATGTGAATTTAAAGGAAGATCCAGGAAACTCACCACTGAGTTTTTCCTGGGGTTCCAAAGCCACAGGCTGGTCTGATTTCTCTCTTTCAAAATCTTCTTATGATTGTTTTGTATATAATGTCCAGGGTTCTTATTCCTTGTTAGGAGGAAATATACAGAAAAAAATATATATTTCCTTCATCTTTCTGTAAGTAACAGCCCACTTATACTTATTTTTAAAATCAGATTAAAAGAGTTCATTTTAAAATAAATGCCAATTTGCTATAGCGAATATCCCTAATCAAATATATGAGCTTAGTTCTTCCATATTTTGAGTTATTTGTATTAGAAATATCCGTGTTATCTGTTAGTGCTTTCATTTAATATCAGACATTTATATTTTTATTAGTAAACTAAATTTTTAAAAATAAAAGTCCTTACAAAATTACTTAAAGGCCATTATCACTTAGGTAGGAAGGGCTGCATTGGAAAATCTACAGTCATTTTACTTACAGTATTATCTATCAGGAATTTTACAATGATTATAAATCTAATTTTTTTATTTGCTGTATTAAGAATCCATATTCAATTAAATATATATATATTATAAAGCATTATTTTATATTTATGCCGTACTGTATTCTCTTTGCTTAATGAATATATCATATTATCCATCGTTCTATTTTATTTTGCAAGCACATCATATATTCTGTATCTTCTTGTATTAGCCATTAATTCTTTCATTTTACACCATTTTCATAATATGGAAAGGTTCAAACTGTGTTCAGAAATGCTCAAATTAAAATAGTCATTCTGACTACAGGGTTTTGCCTGCTAAGTTTCTAGATTTAGTTATGTGTTGTTATGTATTTCCCCTGCTAGAAGCAAAATTTTATGCAACCCCTAAAAGAAAAGATCAGAAACTATTTCAGAGCTATGATTACACAATACAGAGGTTGTACAGAGTCATCTCTCAGCCTTATTTAGATGATTGGGAGTGAGGATCAAAAAGGTGGGCCAATGGGTCTTGCAGTGTCTAGTATGACTTATGATGAAAGAGCATTAGACTCTGCAGGATTCCAGTTTAGGGTCTGTCTCCACAGAACCTTGGCTTTTTGTGATACAGAAAATTTCTTTCCATTTCCCATTATTTTGTAAAATAACCTATCATCTCCCTTTCTCCCTCGATGCCAGTCTCTTTCTCTTCTCTACATTTCAGTCTGGTGCCTTACTGCTCCTTATATATTGACCCATTCCACCCTTAGTTTTTATTATCCTTTGAAAATACATCCACTTTTTCCAAGCTTGCTATATTTATATACTTAGAGAAAATAACCTGATAACAATTTGGTGCAAACATTTCAATAACAGTTTAGCAATCTAGTTTCCAAAGATATATGGTACCCTACATTGAAGCTTTGTTTCTTAAACTGTAAAGTGTAATCAGCATTCATTTAAAAGAATATATCACTATATTTGTTGTCAACATATTTTGGTAGGGATTCTTACAAAAGAGAAACATGTAAATGTTCTACCTTGATATATCTGGTGCCACAATTGGCCTAGACTTCAGAAAGTGTGTGTGTGTGTGTGTGTGTGTGTGTGTGTGTGCTTGCTCTTTAAACTTCCTGTGGGAAAAAATATTGAACTATATGGAATGTAAACTTTTAGCCAACAAAGTTTTGACACTAAAATAGTCTCAGTCCTTTGTTCTTGGAGCAATTTTGGTGTAAAACAATTGTTTGAAAGACAATTGCAAAGGAAATATTATGAATTTTATAGATAGTAGATTGTTAGAAATTTTAACAAAGAGTGGGAAGGAAATAAAACCTAGAATTGTTCGTTATATTAAATATTCCATTTACAAAAACTGATACTCTAAACACAAAAACCTCAACAGATGAATACACCATGGACATTAACAGAGAGTACTGAGACTGGAGCTGGTGAGCATAATATTATCTAAATGCATTGGCAAGTGGCTAAGAAACACATAGAAAATATTCAGCTTAATTATTAAGTGAAGATATTAAAATTAAAATGACAAAAATATTTCAATTTTTACTCATCATATTTCATAATCAAACTTTAACAAGAGTTCTTCATATAGGCACTTACTAACAATGCAAAGATTTGAATGAAAGAGACACTCAAATTTTTTTTTCTCTAATGAAATTTCTCAACTCATACCAAATACCTTTAAATAACAAGTTCATAAGATGTAAAATAAACCATGTCTAGGAATACATCCTAAGGATGTATCAAATTTGGACACAGTTTTGTTCTCAAAGAAGTTTAATGTCAGTTATTCTTTATATCTGCAGAATTGAAATTAATATATGTGTTCAAGACTATCAATTTGAAGTTAAGTAAATTAAACACAGTACATAGCATGATAAACTATCATCTGGCTATTGAAAAAATACTTCTTAGTGACATGAGAAAATAATTATCATACAATATTAAATTCAAAAGCACACAATTGTTCATGCATGCCAAAATGCTTAAAAGTTGCTTATCTTTGGCAAGTAGGTCAGCAATAACTTGCATTTCCTTCTCCACCCCTTCCTATAGTGTTCAAATTCACTGGAATGCAAAGATATTATATTGATAACATACACTAATCTTGAGGCTGAAACAAAAGATCCTTTTTTAGTGTGAATGGAAATAAATTCTTCTAATTGCAGAATAGACTGAAAGTTGAATTTATATACTTAATATGAAGTAAGTATATGCAACATAAAAGAAGTTATATGAAAAAGAGTGGGAAGCAAGCAAGTGCCAGGAATCTGCAGCTGGATTTGAACTAGACTTAGAAATGAGTTTTGGAAGTGGAGACAATCCAGTGAAAAAGAATTCCAAATAAATGGTAACATTTTTGTGTGATGTAGATCAAGTTTTCCAAGCACACTGGAACTTGACCCATCTTGAGGAATCCCAATTGTGGAGGTTTGATCTCCTCCTTGGAGGGATCTGGGGTTCCCGGCAGTGCTACAGCAGCACTCTGTGGGGAGAGCTGCTGGGAGCCCAGCAAAGGGTATAAAAGCTCACAACACTTCATCTAGCAAAGGGTAACTCAAAGAGATGAGAGGAACAGAGTCTTGGTTTTGTTTTGTTTTCTTTTCTTCCCAATACACATTAGCTGACAGGGCAGACTTAGAGAAAAGTGTAACATTACGTGAAACAATAAATTGAGAGCTGCTTGGAAAACCTTTTAAAAGCCATAACAATGCCTTCCTAATAATTTTAATGCCAAAATTTGGAAGATGAAGAAGATAACAAAAAGCAAAATATTTTTATTTAAATCTTATACACACACACACACACACACATTTTAAATTAATATAGTGTATGATTTGGCTTTTTTTGAAAAAAATATTAATTTACCTGAAAAATTTACTTTCACCATATGTTTTATTTACAATATAATGTCTTTCTGTACTCAGTGATGTTTTTTCTCTGTGTTTACCTAAAGCCGGGAAAAAAGGACATGTATTTTAATATTTACCTGAATCTTTGATTTTGGGCCCATTTCAAATATGTTTATGAATATTTTATTTATTTTTACTTCGCAACTTTGGAGAATGTGAAATTTAAATATTCTTTTTGTCATTGTCTATATTAGGAAACTGAAATTTTCAGGGGTAAAGGCCAAGCCAGCTGAAGGTAAACCTGGGGTTTTAAAGTATTTTCTTATAATTAAAGCCAATTCAAACAAGGAGATAATCAACAAAATTAGTCTAAAATAATTTAAACAAAATTTTCAAGGTATAGAAAGTTACCAGAGAGATCCAAGATGGCTGATCGCTAGCAGCTCGGGATTGCAGCTCCCAGTGAAAGCACAGAGAACGAGAGGACGCCACACTATCAGATGAATTTTTGTTGCTTACGGACCAGGATATTCCCAGCGGAGGAGCCCCTCGGGTCACCAGCGCAAGTCTTGTGGCCAGCATGGCGGTTTTGCCAGCATCTCAGCGTGGCGGTTCTTGGTGCAGTCAGAAAATCACCATCAATCTTAACGCCACTGTTTTAGCTGGTGCAGTGGGTTGCTCAGATTCCAGCGCTGGGAATCAACAAGTTGCAGGTCCGCTCAGAAACCTAATTAGAAAGTCGGTAATTACAAAGAAGACGGATAAATTTATAACGAAGGGAAGAAACCTGCCTAAAAAGGCTGAGAATACCCAAAATCAGAATGCCTCTCCCTCTACAGGGGATCACAGTTCCTCACCAGCAAAGGAACAAGGCCTAATGGAGAACGAGTGTGTTCCATTAACAGAAGTAGGCTTCAAAAGGTGGATGATAAGAAACTTCTGTGAGTTAAAAGAACTCGTTCTAACCCAATGCAAAGAAACTAAGAACTTTGAAAAAAGATTTGATGAAATGCTAACGAGAATAGACAATTTAGAGGGGAATATAAGTGAATTAATGGAGCTGAAGAACACAACAGGAGAAATTTGCGAAGTATGCACAAGTTTTAACAGCCGAATTGATCAAGCAGAAGAAAGGATATCAGAGGTCGAAGACCAACTTAATGAAATAAAACAAAAAGACAAGATTAGAGAAAAAAGGATAAAAAGGAATGAGCAAAGTCTCCAAGAAATATGGGACTATGTGAAAAGACCTAATCTATGTTTGATAGGTGTACCTGAATGTGACGAAGAGAATGAATCCAAGCTGGAAAATACTCTTCAGGATATTATTCAGGAAAACTTTCCTGACCTAGCAAGGCAGGACAATATTCATCTCCAGGTAATACAGAGAACACCACAAAGATATTCCTCAAGAAGACCAACCTTAAGGCACATAATCGTCAGATTCACCAGGGTTGAAATGAAGGAGAAAATACTAAGGTCAGCCAGAGAGAAAGGTCACGTTACCCACAAAGGGAAGGCTATCAGACTTATAGCAGATCTCTCAGCAGAGACCCTACAAGCCAGAAGACAGTGGGGGCCAATATTCAACATCCTTAAAGAAAAGAACTTTCAACCCAGAATTTTATATCCTGCCAAACTAAGCTTCATAGTGAAGGAAAAATAAAATCTTTTGTGAACAAGCAAGTACTCAGAGATTTCATCACCACCAGAGCTTCTGAAAGAACCACTACACATAGAAAGGAAAAACCAGTATCAGCCTTTCAAAAAATATACCAAAAAGTAAAGAGCATCAACATAATGAAGAATTTACATCAACTAATGGGCGAAACAGCCAGCTAACATCAAATGGCAGTATTAAACTCACATATATTATTATTAATCCTAAATTTAAATAGACTAAATCCCCCAATCAAAAGACACAGCCAAACCCATTGGTATGCTGCATCCAGACCCATCTCACATGCAAGGATACACAAAGCCTCAAAACAAAGGGATGGAGAAAGATTTATCAACCAAATGGAGAGCAAAAATAAATAAGCAAATAAAAAGCAGGAGTTGCAATTCTCACCTCTGATAAAATAGACTTTAAAACAACAAAGATCGAAAGAGGCAAAGAAGGACATTATATAATGGTAAAAGGATCAATGCAACAAGAAGAGCTAACAATCCTAAATGTATACGCACCCAATACAGGAACACTCAGATACGTAAGACTTATAAAGAGACTTAGACTCCCACACAGTAATAGTGGGGCACTTCAACATCAATATTAGACAGATCAACGAGACAGAACATTAACAAGGATATCCAGGGCTTGAACTCAGATCTGGAACAAGTAAACTTAATAAACATTTATAGAACTCTCCATTTTAAATACACAAAATATACACTCTTATTAGCACCACATCACACCTACTCACAGGTTTAAATGAAATATTGGTTGGCTGCTTGTTTGTTATTTTCTTCCCTCATATTTTTCCTGTCTCCATTATTAAGCACAATTATTGGTATAAAAGAGATTTTCAATACCCATTTTTAGACTGCATTCTAGCCTGGGCAATAAAGTAACACTTCCGTTCTTTCTCCCTCTTCCTCTTCCTCTTTCTTCCTCTCCTTCATTTTTTTTTAAATTTATTTATTTTTCTTTCTTTTTCCCTTTCTTTCCTTTTTATTTTCTTTCAAAAAAAAAAAAAAAAAGGAAAAGTTACCATAAAATCTACCCTATGAGATACAAACTTTCCAGATACTAAGAAATATCTAGCATTATATTCATTTCAGTAACAACACAAAACAAATATAAGACAATTTCTACTCAAAACATCTGCTGTTGTGAAGCCTAGCATTTTGGGAAGTGAAGGCGGGAGGATTGCCTGAACCCAGAATATCAAGACCAGCCTGTGAAATTTTTTTTTTAATTTTTAAAAATGTTGAAAATTTAAAAAATTAGCTGGGCATAATACCATCTACTTGGGAGGCTGAGGTGGAAGGATGGATTCAGTCCAAATAACTGAGGATGGAATGATCCAAGATCCCACCACTGCACTCCAGCCTAGATGACAGAACTAGACCCTGTCTGGAAACAAACAAACAAACAAAATCTGCTGTGTGTAGCTGTATTTCTACACCCAGTAACTATTCCACCACTGATTCCAAAGAGGCAGCTTCTGCTGAGATGTGTGCTTTCTCAGGGAAGTAGACAAAGGCAGCTCCCAAAATTGTGATCCCCAGGGCCTTACTCATTCCTTCACAAGGGAGATGGGTGACTCATTCTGTTGATAGGACTGTGAGGAAGAGCTTTTCTAAAGCATTGTCTAGCTTTCTGTTTTGTGGGAGGGTTGATCTCCCTTCTTCCCTCCCTCACTCTTTCAAAACACGACACCTGCATATTCCCAAGCACAGGGAGCTGCTTCATTTCAGAAGGCCTAGTTTTAATAATGTCCAGCAGGCCCTAAGGGTCGAAAGGCCCACCTCTTGGCTTCTCTGTTCAGCCAATAACCAAATGGTGAAATAAAGCTGGCTGTTTTCTGTTTTCATAAAGCTGTCTGGGTAAATGTCTTTATAGTGGAAATAGCCTTCTCTCCTGTCTAGTCCTGCTAAATAAAATAGAGAATACCCAATTAAATTCAAATTTTAGATAAACAGTGACAAAGTTTAATGTGAATGTCTCAAATATTGCATGTAATATTCTAAGAAGTTATGCTTGCTTACCTAAAATTCAAATTCAAATTTAAATTTGTGTTTAGTGTTTTTACTTATTAATCCTGACAGTCCTATCCTAAGCGGGTTTCAGAATCTAGATTTGGGATAGGAAAGAGCAATAGTATACCTCAGTATACTCCATGAGACTATTTGATGTCAAAACTTCGTTGCCTAAAAGTTTATCTTTTATATGCTTCCAATGTTCCACAAAATATTTTAAAACATAGAAATATACAATGTGTATCAATGTGTGTCTGTTAGATCAGAAACGAATTCAGAGCTATTATTGGCAAATGCAGAGCCTGTAGAGAGAAATCATCCCTCCTCCTTTTTGAGATGATTGGGAGTGGGGATCAGAAAGGTGGGCCAATGGGTAGTGTAGTATCTACTATGTCACATGATCAAAGAACATTGTACTGTGCAGAATTCCAGTTTAGGATTTGGCTCCTCAGAGCATTGATTTTGCAGGATAGAAAAATCACCTTCCATTTCCCATTATTTTTAAAAATACATATTATTGGCTGAAGGCACGGTGGCTCACACCTGTAATGGGCAGCCGAGGTGGGTGAATCACCTGAGGTCAAGAGTTCAAGACCAGCCTGGCCACCCTGATGAAATCCCATCTCTAGTAAAAAAAAAAATACAAAAAAAATAGCTTGGCATGGTGGTGTGCTCCTGTAATCCTTGCTACTCAGGAGCCTGAGGCAGGAGAATTGCCTGAACCCAGGAGGTGGAGGTAGCAGTGAGCCGAGATGGTGCCACTGCACTCCAGCCTGGGCAACAAGAGCAAAACTCCATCTAATAAAAAGAAAAAAAAAGAAAAAAAAATACATGTTATCTCTCTCTCTCCTATTCTAGTCTCTTTCTTCTCTTTGTTTTTGGCTATTGCCTTATTTCTCCTTCTATATTGGCCCACTCGATTCCCAGCTTTTATTATCCTTGAAAATATATCCACTCTGTCCAAGCTGGCTATTTTATATACCAAGAGAAAGTAACCTGATAAACAATTTGACACATATATTTCAGTAATGGTTCAGCAGTCTCATTTCTAAAGACATATGGTAAGCGTTCACTCTGAAATCTCTACATTGAAATTCTATTTCTTAAACTGTGAAATAAATGCAATCAGCATCAATTTAAGAGAATATATCAGCATATTTTCTGTCAATGTATTTTAGCACAGATTCTTAGAAGAAAATGTAAAAATCCTACTTGATATAGGTGTTGCCAGAATTGGCCAAGGCTTCAGAAACAATTATTGTGTATCTCTGTGTTTTAAACTTCTTGTGGAAAATTTGAAGATTATACAAGATAAAATTTTAGGAAACAAAGTTTTGATATCAGATAGTCTCATGTGCTTTGCTCTTAGAGTAATTTTGATGCAAAACATATAATTTTTTGGAAGATAACCTATATTTTGGGCCAACAAACTGAATCTGTATGTTAGTCACTAAATTTATTAATACACTGTTTACAACTCAGAGGCAAAGAAGGCAGAATATTTCATTAAATGTTTTATAGAGTAATCTAAATATATCGTCCCAATCATCCTATTGGACAATTACTCTTTTAACCACATTATAAGATGAGGATACTATCACTTGGATGTTTTAGCTTTTCGAAGACTGCCAGTTCATACTGGCAAGAAGTTCTACCTGACTAGAAGATATACCATGTTATGCTGATAAGAAGTGTGTAAGCAAGAAATTTAGAAAAGGAGAAAAATAAAAATGTATCCCTCTGTAAGGATTATCTATTGGACATTCTTATTGTTTTTTGATGTGTGAATGAATCAATTCATATTCACTGAGAAATGACCCCCTAGAGATGAAATACTCTTCCATATAAGTTTAAGGGAGCCAACTAAATCACTTAGATACAAAAAATAGTAAAAAATTACCCACTTTTTAGTGTTCCTAAAAATCATTGTTAAAACTGATGAGTTCTAGTTTTTATCCACAAAGATTCTGCTATGGTAGTCTGGGTTTGGCCCAGGGAGTGCACGTTTAACAGTCTTTCCAGTTGGCTAAGACACATATGCGATTCCCCCAACCATCCTTGGAGACACAATGAATTAATTGGCTCAGTAACTCTAGTTTTACATTCTAGAAAGGTTATACATCAGGAACATTTGCTCACTAAGCAGAAATGAATTACATACTTATTCTAAAGGGGTTTCGATGCTCATTTAAACAAGAATGAATTCCTAACATTTTGTTGCTTTTGTTAAATTAGCCTTTTTCAAACTTTCTGTGCATGAAAATCTCTTGGAAAGCTTGTAAAAACACAAATTTTGGGGCCTTTTTCTCAGAGATGCTGTCTCAGTAGGCCTGATGTATGGCTTAAAAATTTCCATTTCCAGCAAGCTTTTAGGTAATGCAGATTCTACCAGCAAGTTTGAGTACCACTGTGTTGGTTAACACTGTTAGAGGCAGATTTAAAAGATCATCATATCTCTAAAATATTTAGTTAAGGGACTATTTCCAAATAAAAAGGAAGTTTAAGATGAACTTTAAGGATGGTAAAACAAAAATAGGTGTTCACAAACAAAATTAAAAATAAAATTTGCAGAAAATCAAACGAAGCATACATCTTTCAGAAAGGAATTGATACTGGATTAATACTATGGTATGGTTTAATTACCTTCTAAAACAAACATTTGACTGTATGCTTACATCAAAAACACTAAGGGGACAAGTGCTGTGGCTCATGCCTGTAATCCCAGCACACTGGGTGGCTGTGGTGGGTGAATTGCTGAAGCCCAGGAATTTGAGATTAACCTTGGCAACATGGTGAGACCCTGTCCTTACAAAATACAAAAATTAGTTGGGCATGGTGGCATGCACCTGTGGTCCCAGCTACTGGGTCCAAGCTACTCGGCTAGTTGGGAGGCCAAGGTGGGAGGATCACTTGACCCTGGGAGGCAGGGGCTGCAGTGAGCCAAGATTGCACCAATGCACTCCAACCTGGCAACACAGCAAGATCTTGTCTGAAAAAAAAGAAAAGAAAAGAAAAGAAAAGAAAAGAAAAGAAAAGGAAAGGAAAGAAAAGAAAAGAAAAGAAAAGAGAAGAGAAGAGAAGAGAAGAGAAAAGAAAAGAAAAGAAAAGAAAAGAAAAGAAAAGAAAAGAAAAGAAAAAACCCACTAAGAATTCATAGCATCTTGTAAGGTCAACCAAAATACAGAGTGAATTATTTTTATATCATTTAACCTTTATTTCAGTAGTTATCTCGGTTCTGCTTCTCCTTTGTGAAGAAGAGAATGGATTGTTTAAAAATTGTATAATTATACTAAATGCTAAAATTCCTGAGAGGCTCCAGGCATCCAGCACTCTTCAAAACACTTCACATCATCAATTTTCTGATATTGCATCCTTAAGAGAGAGATGTTTAAGTATTCATTTTAAAGGTAAGACATAGGCAGCTCAAGTTTTTTGTCAAAAGTGACAATGCTATAAAGCAACAGAGCCACCAGCATACAGGGTGTTGCTGTCACACTTCAAAGTCCTCTAGTTGTAGAGATTAAGGTAATAAAATATACCAAGGTAAAAGTGAAGGAGACAGCAGAGAAGTCAAGGAGAGACTGACTGCTGCCATTCCTGTGCCTTTTGTTTGTTGTGGGTCTAGTGTGGTCTGACCTCTTTCCCCAAATAGTAGAAAATACTGTGGTGTCCATTTCAGCACCAAAGACCTCCTTCTTACATTAACAGCAAAGTTCAATTTCTTTCAAGGCCTGGCATGGTGGCTCATACCTGTAATCTCAGCACTTAGGGAGGCCAAGGAGGGCAGATCACTTGAGGTCAGGAGTTCAAGACCAGCCTAGCCAACATGGCGAAACCCCATCTCTACTAAAACTACAAAAAATTAGCCAGGCATGGTAATGCATACCTGTAATCCCAGCCACTCAGGAAGCTGAGGCAGGAGAATCACTTGAACACTGAAGGTGAAGGTTGCAGTGAGATTAGATCCCACCACTGCACTCCAGCCTGGGCTACAGAGAGAGACTCTTGTCTCAAAAAAAAAAAAAAAAAAAAAAATTTCATTTGTTTCAAAATTAAAACTCCTCAGTACACATTCAGCATTTACTTACCTAACTCCCTCTTTTTTCACTAGTTTTGAAACATTGGCATTTTTTTTTTCACAACAGATTTTTAAGCTTCTTAAGTAAGAAAACCAAGCCTGGCTGCAGGTGCCCACACTCTGAATGGTAATGTCTGCCATCTCTTGGAGAATGAATTGGGCCTTAAAGAAATTTGCCTCTTGGGAGTATTGTGGTATCTGTTCTCACATATAAGACTCTCAGCAAATACAAACCAAATCACAGTGGAGAAATACATCACCCATCTCTTTGATGCCAAATACATAGTTTAGATACTAAAGTGAGTATTTCAAGTTTAGTGCTCCCAAGGCAAAATGATTTAATTATTGCTATGCTTATCTCTATCTATTTATACTATCCCAAATCACCCCTTTTTCTTCTTCTCCCATGTTTTTTTTTTTTTTTTTTATCTTACATTGTAGTTTTCCATACTGCTGCCAGAGACAGCAGGAACAAGGAGAGGCAGAGATGAGGAGTCAGGAGCAGGAAAACAGGAGATGCAGGGAAGATCGAGCTACTGCACAGGGCATATTGAGGGTTCATCCTAAGATCACCTAAATATCTCAATCACAAAATATTATGATTTTAAGTTATATGAAATAATAACATTTAGAATTATATTGAAATATTTGAAAGCCTACATTAAAAGAATCTTTCAAAAGCAAAAACATCTGATAAAAAAAAGATGAAAAAAATTTTAGAAGGAATAACACAAAACTAATACAATGTTTTTGTATTTTTAAAATTTAAGCAATTTTAAGTGAAATTCAGTAAACCTACTTAAGATACTAAAACACCATAGACAAATGTACAGGAACTGATGCTTTCTTATAGTCTTTTTAAAGCTCCATGTGTACCACATGCCCCATTAAAAAAAAAAATAGAAGCAGGTGAAGGATTTTTTTCTTTCAGTCAATCTATATATTTTCACACAAATTATTTTTTTAATAATATTCTTCCTATGAGCAGAATTGTAATACGATAATTCAATCTAGTTAATGAAAACATCATAGCAATTTGTCTTTTACAGGAAATGACTAAAACATAAGATGGAAAAAAAATCTCATGGTCAGAGAATGGACTAGACATATTTAATACTTCCAATTTATTCATTGATAAATAGTTTATCCAATGTTGCACAACTTATAAAGACACAAGACTGCCTGACTGAACGAAGCCAATCCTGCTTATTACACGTTTGGAGAACAGTAAGCAATCAGGTTTGTCAGTTACCAGAGATGTGACTAAGCACATGAGAGTGAACTGGCAGAGAATGGAGGCTGGAGTTGTACTGTGCAGAAGGTTGAGTGCAGCAGAGTAAGGACTGTACATTTAGCTTGCTAGGAAAGAAGAGTCACGCAAGATTTGAAACAACAGCAACATGATCATAACTAAAAATACATTTTCAGGGAGAAAAATAGGCTTGATATCATATGAATACTCAATTTAGATATGATAAATGTATAACACAAGTGTCTTTATAAAAATCATAGTCTTTTTATAAATATAACTTTTTTATATCTCTGTCATAACATGTAACAATGTCAAATGTTTCTATGACCTCTACTTCCTTAGCGATTTTCAGTATAATACCCCTCTTTCACTCTTTCTTTTCATTGTACAACAGATATACATTAATACTCATCTTTTTTTTTTTTTTTTTTTTTGAGACAGGGTCTTGCTCTGTAACCCAGGCTGGAGTGCAGTGGTGCAATTATGGCTGACTGGCTGTCTGCAACTTCCACCTCCTCCATCATCTCCTGGGTTGGATCCTCTCACCTCAGTCTGTCTCCCAAGTAGCTGGAATTCCAGGAAGGCACTAATATGCATGGCTAATTTTTGTATTTATTTATTTTTTTTAGAGACAGGGTCTCACTATGTTGCCCAGGTGGTCTTTAACTACTGAGCTCAAGCTATCTGCCAACCTTGCTTCCGAAAGTGCTGGAATTACCAATGGCCAAGTATTTTTTTTAAACGTGACTATTAGGAAATATGGTACCTATATGTGAAATAAGCAAGTATATGAAATGGTCTAACTATTTTTAGACAAATTAATTTATTGAGGAGATTCTAAATGACAAAGCTCAAAATTTGCAAAGTACTTTGATTTAATCTTTATTCCAGGAATTAATTTTTCTGGAAACCATGCAAATATGGAAGCTAATATGTTATTGCTCTTTAAACACCTATAATTGAATTACTAGTCTGAAAAAAATATGCAAAATATTTTACCAAATGTTTCTAACCAGTATTCTTTCTTTGGTTCTTCACAAAAATTTTAATCTAGTTTATGTTATAAGATGTCATTTATAATTTTATAAGAATAACAAATGTGATATATGTTTAAATTTTATAAATCTACTTTTTACATAACATAAATTGCATTAAAATTTTAAAATTAAGTATAGAATATAAAATAAAAGGTATGTAAAATACATAAGTTTGAAGAGTAAAATTTGATTGATCTCAAAATTAATGAGTTTTAAAATGTCAGCAAGAGTAACGAGATAAAATCCCTAGAGAAAAATACCATTTTATTAGTATTCAAAATGATGAGTGTAGTGAGAATAATGAAAAAAAAAAATTTAAACCACGGTAGAACAAATTGATTTTCAGAAATAATAGTTTACCAGTATGGTTTTCTCCATTATTAGTGTAATCACATTAAGTTTATTCATACACATTTTAAGCATCCATTACCCATAAATACCTCCAGCACTTATACTTACAAATGACCTTGCCTGGCTCTATGGAAGTGTTCTACCCTAGAGTTTCCACTATTGTGATATGAACCACTAAAGAACAACTCAAGCAGTTAGTGAAAGCAGCTGAGAGAAATCATAATGCAATTTACCAAGAAATTTTCAGTCTATCAATTGTCCCAAACCTTGGGTCACCAATAAATACATAAAATTATGTAAAACATTATTACATATAAATTATAGGTACTACAAACATGAGAAACCAGTTATCATATACCATACTGCAATATTTTCTAATTGTTATATATTAATTTTCCTCTAATTTCTTTACTATTATACTGTCACTAAACTCTAGCCTTATTGTGTGAAGGAAGAAAGCAAGCTGAAGTTCCAGATTAAATTTAAAAAAAAGTTCCATTTAAAAATATTCTCTATAAGCAAGTCAAGTGAGAGTGGTTTATTCTATAAGCAGATTTAAGAAAAAGGCTTTTAAATCAATAAACAAAAGCTACAAATATAATTGTGTCCAACTATTCTATAAATTTTTGGTAATTTTTATTCTACTGTTCAAAGAACACCAACATTAAGTATATTTAAAAACGTGCACCTCGTAGCATGTAATCCCTGTAAAAATGGATCCTGCAGTGAAATTTTAACACTATTTCAAACCTCACAATCATGTCAGTAATAACAGACCAAATTGTCATAAACATAGGTTGAAGTAAAAAAGGAAACTTGGATTCCATTGAAAAAGCAATTTGTTCAAAACACATCTTCAAAATCAACAAAAGAGAATTAGATTTTCATTGTGGATTGGTTCTTTTTAAAGTTTTTGCTTAGCATTCATGAAAGCTTCATTCTTAATCACATCAGGTTCATTATTATTATGAGTAGTTTATATTTTTGTTGCTTTTCAAAAGAACAGTCAGTTGCACAGGTAAAGAATAATACTTGATTACTACAAAAGGTATATAATTTAAAAATCAAATAAATACTTGAACATGACAAATACACCTATAAGTTAAATCTCCCAATATGAAAATGACTACATAGATAATTAAATAGTTAACTGCATTTTTGCTATAAGTTCATTTATTTATAGGGCACTGTACTAAAAAGGTATGTTTTGCTTAGTTCCATAAGAGCACAGGTTTATATATCAAAACCACATTTAAAACTAATGACTGATTTTTATGAAAGTAAAAGATAAGATTTTTTTTGCTTTCTTTTTTTCGATGTTTGTCAATAGATCCTTCATAAGTATCTAATAGTTATCTGTATGTAAACTGACTTGAGACATGACAATGAAATTAATTCTAGTTTAACAAAAATAGGATATCTGATTATGTAATTAGGAAACTTGATAAATAACAACTCTGTAAAATCCCTGATAAACATCTTCATGATGCAATTTAAAAAGTTTCAACAACATCTAATATCTAGAATTTTACATATATGTGAAGATTTTTTAAAAATCATCTAGCATTTACCTTTAACATGTTATCAGAGTTCCCTTAAAATAGGATAGATCTGCTTATCTAATACACCCTGAAGAATTATTTCTATGCAGTTATGAGAAAAAGTGCTTAAAAACAAAATGAGCAATTAAATGATTTTCTTTTAAGAACTGAAATAAATTATGCATCTCATTTCACTACTCTTCTTGAACTAATTTAGAAAAAAATTGATTGCTTCATTTTAGGACTTCAAAGCAAACATAGTTTTTGTATATATAGTAGTAACATAATCAGCACTTTCCATATACTCAAAATGATTAACTGAGAAATACTATGTGTCAAGCTGATGTTGTTAGGTTGTCTGAAATATGCAATACTTGTCATATAAATATATAATTTAAACTACTTTATGAATTATGGAGTTTTAACACTTCATATAAGAAATTGATCTGGTTGTGGTTCTGTTCTGGTAGATTTTATGCACCACAAATGTACATAACTGGCCTTCCTCCCATACCTGGCCTTCTTTCCTTTCTTTCTTTCTGTTTTTTTTTTTTTTTTTTTGTTTTTCTGGGCGGGGGGAACTAAATTTTGCTCTTGTTGCCCAGGCTGGAGTGCAATGGTGTGATGTTGGCTCACTGCAACCTCTGCTTCCGGGATTCAAGAGATTCTCCTGTCTCAGCCTCCCACGTAGCTGGCATTACAGGTATGCAACATCCACACCTGGCTAATTTTTGTATTTTATTCTTTTGCTTAGAATATTTGTTTCTGTTCTGGGGATACTTGTGCAAAACATATTTTATTATACTTTAAGTTTTGGGATAAATGTTCAGATTTGTTACATAGGTATACACGTGCCATGGTGGTTTGCTGCACCCATCAACCCGTCATCTACATTAGGTACTCCTCGTAATGCTATCCCTAGCCCTCAACCTCCCAACAGGCCCCGGTGTGTGATGTTCCCCTACCTGTGTCCATGTGTCCTCATTGTTCAACTCTCACTTATGAGTGAGAGCATGTGGTGTTTGGTTTTATATTTTTAGTAGAGATGGGGTTTCACCATGTTGGTCAGGCTGGTCTTGAACTCCTGACCTCAGGTGATCCACCCTCCTTGGCCTCCCAAAGTGCTGGGATTACAGGCATGAGCCACCATGCCAGACCCCATAGCTTGCTTTCTGCTAGCTACTAAAAGAATAACCTGCAGCACTGAAGGCCCTCAGCCTGGAGAACACACTGTTTTTTTATTTGTTAGTTTTGTTTTTGTTTTTGTTTTGAGACAGAGTCTCATTGTTTCTCCCAGGCTGGAGTGAAGTGGCACGGTCTCAGCTTACTGCAACTTCTGCCTCCTGGGTTCAAGTGATTCTCCCGCCTCAGCCTCCAGAGTAGCTGAGATTAAAGGCACCCACCACCATGCCTGGAGAAGGTTTTGTATTTTTAACAGAGATGGAGTTTCACCATGTTGGCCAGGCTGATCTTGAACGCCTGATCTCAGGTTGTCCTCCCGCCTCAGCCTCCCAAAGTGCTGGGATTACAGGCGTGAGCCACTGCACCTGGCCAAGAACACACTATTAACATGAATTTCCTCAGCCGAGCTTTGTCTCAGTGCTTATGATCTGTAACATATATACAATAAGATACTCTGGGAAGACCTCACAAATTCTATACATTTTCCAATGAAGTTACTTGCTCTTTCGGATTCCAATTTTAATTCAAAAATATATCTTTTACTAATGAATAGTTATATATTCATAAATAAGCAATAATGATTATGAAATTAGAATTTTAAATGGGTTAAAAATGTAAACTATTAAGGAAATTATGAACATTCATATTTTTAAATGCCATAATATTTTATGAAATACTTCTGTTGGAGGTTTCTTGTTTGACTAATAATTAAGGGACTACCCAAAAAAATATAACATTTTGGGAAATAAGTGTTATATTAATCTAAATTAATAATATGCTCTTTCTATTTTCTAAACAGAAATCAGTATTTACATAGATAGTTATCTTCCCCATATATTTTGGCATTGAATTAATTAGAGCATATACTCATAAGTTGCCTTCTTATCATATTTTTAAAGTACTTTCACAAAATACATTTCACTTGGATACTATTTCTGAGCATTCTTTCAACTAAAACAGTAGAAATCATTGTAGGACTATTAAGATGATTTAAAATCTAATGTAGCTTTAAAAAAATCCTCAACATTTAATTCTTATAAAACATGTTCTGGCAGAAGTGCCTAATGCAAAGTGAAGTGTTTATTTTATTTCTTCTATTTAATTATTTGGAAAGTTACTTAAATATCCTAAGTCATTAACTTTCAGTTAAAATCTAAAGTTTTTGTGTAAATATCTATTATTAGCTACATTTTTCAAAATGTTGATATTGAGCATGAATACCTATCTTTACAAGAGCCAGTGATACATTGTAAAATATTTACTTATATGTATGTGTTTATGTATATTGAAACTTCGCTATAATAGACAAGAATTTAATATGCACAAAGTCCATCCAAGGACATTTGGGTTTTAAAATATTTAAGTTATTTTACTAAAGTTCATCATAGTGTATATTGTAACAAGATGATTAACGTTATGATTGACAGTGAGTGAAAATCTTTAATAGTAGGTATCTGAAATAATTAAAAGGAAGGTAGTGAAAATCAGTAAAGCATTTGAGAGAATTTAGAACACATTTAAAAATGTGATGAAAATGCAAACATTATAATAGTGCAGTTTGAGCAATGGCCAGAGAAACCTCAACCAATATGACCTGAATAAATGTGAAATTAAGATTTTCCTCACACCTTGGGCAGTCTCATTTGACATATTATAAATGGGTAGGCCAGATGGTGTTTGGGCAAACAATCAGCTTCAATTGCAAACCTGTCCTCTTTAACACATACACAGACAACACAGAGTCTGCTAAGCTATCAAACTCTGTCTGAATAATGATAGAAAAAGAGCTAAAATCAACTACACTTATATAAATAAGTTGATTATATTAATTCATATAAAACACACTATATGTAGGAACCTAAAATGTTGCAAATGGGTTCCCAGATTCATGCTATAAAAATGATCAGTTAATTCAATTTTCAGATCTCTTTGAATGGTATACATATAATTTTACTTCTTATATTGTTTGCCATGATTCACAGTGATTAGTGGCCACATATATGACTTTGTTTAGGATAACTTAGTTAAGAAAGTTCAAACAGAGCTACAGATAAAAGATTCTGCTATATTAAAGAGAGCATATTTCATTCCATTTCCTGCATGTTTACCTAAAGAGTACATAGCAGACATTGTAGCCAGTGTATGAGTCCAAATTCTGAAACAGAAAATTAACCTATGTATCCTGGAGGCACATTTGTGGAACATTTCAGTTCAGTGGCTCAGCTTCATCATCTGCAAAATGGGCATCATGATAATGACTACACCCACCTGATATGGTTTTTGTAAATATTGAATTAGGTAATACATGTGAAACACTCATGAGAGTGCCCTGTACCCAGTAAGTGCTCAAGTGTTAGGCTCTTTTTCACTCCATCCAGGACTCCCCTTGTTAGGCAAGCAGGAGGAAATTAACATTATATTCGCAAAATTTTAAAGATATTTAGTAAAAGAACACTGATTTCCATTAGGAGTAATAGTTATAGTTTTCGAATGTGTATGTATTTCTTTAATCTCTGATGAAAGAATTTTAGAATAGTATACTGCAAATTTATTTTAATCATTTTGGAAGGCTCTTCCAAAATATAATTATTTATTTGCTTTTTTCTCTGTCTTGGGTGCAAAGTTGGTTGTCTGGAAAAACAAAAAACTGAAAGTTTTAGGGGTAGCTCACTCTTGACTAAGTTAATAACAATAATCTGCAAATAAAAGCACACTAAGCAAACTAATGTCTCTGTTGCCAAAATGTATGACTTCAATAAGTAAAAGGCCTGCATCTTTTTTCTTTGATACTGTGTCTATACCATACAAAACTGTTGTGATTAAAATCATAGCATAGTACTCATTTGCATTTTATTGTCATTTTTCTTGGATTGTTTTGTTTTTGTTTAAAAATGTAATACACAGTTGTTTTAACTCTTATTTCACTGCTGTAAAAGGCTATTTCATGTTAGTCTTTGTATCTCTAGTGCCTAGCACATTGCTTGGCATAATTTAAGAGCAAGTACAATTTTGTCGAATGAATGCACAAATCTATCAATCAAATCAAGCATTTAAATAAATTAAGCAACTAATTAATGGTTGATTTTGCTCAGCTTCTGAATGGCTTTTCTGGTTTTTCAGTCAATGAAAATTGATCTCTGGCTGTCTCCATTGTCTGAGTCCCTGCATGATACACTGGCCAGGGATTTCTGTCCTCCTATTTGGGGTAGAACTTTGGTGTACTTTTTTTTTAACTTTTAAGTTTGGGGTACATATGCAGGTTTGTTATACAGGTAAACTTGTGTGACGGGGATTTGTTGGATGATTAGTTCATCACCCAGGTGTTAAGCCTAGTACCTATTCATTATTTTTCCTGATCCTCTCTCTACTCTTACCCTCCATCCTTGGATAGGCCCCAGTGTATGTTATTCCCCTCTATGTGTCCACGTGTTCTCATAATTTAGCTCCTACTTATAAGTGAGAACATGTGATATTTGGTTTTCTGTTCCTGAATTAGTTTGCTAAGGAGATTGGCCTCCGGCTCCACCCATTTCCTGCAAAGGACATGATCTTATTCTTTTTATGGCTTCATAGCATTCCCTAATATAAATGTACCATATTTTCTTTGTCTAGTGTATCACTAATGGACATTTAGGTTGATTCCATGTCTTTTTTATTTAGTATTGCAATGAACATACATACAGTTGCATGTGTCTTTATAACAGAATGATTTATATTCCTTTGGGTATATACCCAGTAATGGGATTTCTGGGTCAAATTATATTTCTATACCTGAGACTCCAGTAGCTTCTTTCACATATGACTTCAGGAAAGGTCTTCACTTTCTGGCCAGGGGTTCATTTTCATGGAACTGATTCTGATGTCTTTTGCTGAGGCAGTTTTACTTTACTTTGCATGCATATTATATAAGAAGTCAGAATGTGGGGGAACAATATTTAAATGGCCATGTTTCTAAATATATAAAATTACTAATATATCATGAAGTGTTAAGAATGCACTGAGCAAAATCGATAGTAGAATAGAGTTCGTGGTAAATGATAACAGGAGAAGACCCTAAACCAGGTTAATACAACTACAAATTTAGAAACACACACCTTCCCAAAATGACTGTTCTTAAGTAAGTACTTTTTTGTATATGATAGAAATGTAGAGAGATTTTTGGGGCTAAATAATCTATATTATAATAGGTTTCTAAGATTCATCCTAGAAAGCTCTATGACTTCTTTGAGTTTCCAGCTTTTCATGTGTAAAATGGGGGAAAGAGGGAGATGGAAAGAGAGAGAGAGAGGGAGAGAGAGAGAGGGAGAGGAGGAGGAAGAAATCAGAGACCTATAAATGACAGGTAAAATATATGAGATTGAGAGGTCACAATCTGGATACTACCTTTGTAACATAGTAGATTCATATTATATATTAAGGCTTTGACACTTCAGAGTTCAATTTTCCTCTTAAAAAAATATGTCCTTGGATTATGTGATCCCAATGTTCATTTTTCATTTTAACTTATTTTCATCAATACTAGTCAAACTGAGTACCCATAAATATAGTCTCATGGGGTAAGTTTTTATCTAAAAGATATTGAATTGTGTTTTCATTTACATATTTATTTATTTTTGGAGACAAGGTCTCACTCTGTCACCCAGGTTGGAGTGCAGTGGCATGATCTCAGCTCACTGCAACCTCCGCCTTCTGGGTTCAGGAGATTGTCCTGCCTCAGCTTCCCAAGTAGCTGGGACTACAGGCGCCTGCCACCATGCCTGGTTAATTTTTGTATTTTTAGTAAAGATGGGGTTTTACCATTTGGGCCAAGCCGGTCTCAAATTCCTGACCTCAGGTGATCCACCAGCCTTGGCCTCTCAAGGTGCTGGGATTACAGGTGTGAGCCACTGCACCTGGCTTCATTTCTATTTTAACAGAAAAATATGTGTGCATGAATATGACCATTTTGACAACTGTATTAACACCAAATGCTGTAACATTAATTCCAGTGTCATCACCTGAATTTTTACTGAGTAAAGTATTGGTAATAAATGATAACTTTAAGTGTGTAACTTTTTAACACAGTGATTCCTACGCTGGCTTTTATAGATATTTTGAAGTGATAATGCTGTCTTAAGTTTAGGAAACATTGTCGTATATGATAACACGTGCATGAGAACAAGAATGTGTAGCTAATATAGGCAGAAATGGGTTTATGTTTCACCTCTACTGCTTAACTAATCTTTAGGTCTTGTCTAAATGGCACAAATCATGGGAGCTTCAGTTTTCTGATCCATCAAATGTGAATAATCTCTACCTTTCAGGGATCTGGTGAGTTACTCAGCTATGCTACAAACATTATTTTCTTTAAGCTGGAAGTTATGTAGGTGATGCTGTTGCTAAGTAGACGCCATTAATTTGATTTAAAAATCTGTCTCCAGACAATTATTTGGAAAGGCTTTCTAAAATGCTTCCTTACTCATGTGGATCTATATAGCTATTAATCACTTCACCTCTCCTCATGCAAACTTTTTTTGAAAAAGAGTAGCGTACATTACTAGTATTAAAAATTTACATCATATCCCATTTCAAAATGCAATCCACCAGAATCTGAATTCTCCCTCCAATCTTCTTGTTAGAGTAACAATGATTTAATTTCTAAACAATTTAATTTCTCAATCCAGTTGGTGTTGTGCAGCCCATATCTAACTGGACTTCATATTTATGACAGTGTTGAATTTTCATTATCTGTTGAAACAATTATTTTGGCTTGCAGAACACTGAACTTATATGACTCTTTCGTCAACTTTTTAACCCTTTCTTTTGTGATTTCATCTTCTTTAATCTACCCTCTGGATATCAGCCTCCCCAGAGTTCCATACTCAGGCCTCTGTTTCTATCACTTCATATTCTCCGTCTAAATGGCCTTATATACTTTCATGGATTTAACTCTACCAACACGTTGAGAATTTACAAATAAAATATTCAGCATAGTTTTCTTCTCCAACGTTTATATTCTTATCCAACGCTTACTGGATATTTCATTTGGGAAGCATATAAGCATCTAATAAACTATCTAAACTCAGCATATATTCAATGCTCAGTTCATTGCCTTTCCCATCAAATCTCCTTTCTTCTCCTAATTCCTCAAATCTATTTAATCAACAAGATCGACCAGTGTTACATTCTAAACGAGTGACATCATTTTTCTATTTCCTGTGTGTTGCTTTGTTATTTCATGACATGTTCATTGAATCCAAACTTTTAACATGTCCCACAAAGCTTTCCATCATATGGCTCTCACTCATACCCAGCTTCATCTTTTGCAATGCTTTTTTGCTCCTGTGTTCAGCAATTGTATTTAACTTTGCTGAACATGCGAGCATTCCTAAGCTTCATCTCTATTCATATGCTTTACTCTGCTCCATCTATTCAACTCCTCTCCACTTAGACAGCTATTTTGCCTCCTTTAATATTTGATTTATCAACTGTATAAGATATTTTTAAGTGATATCTGGGATTACATAATTCTTCTTTACATTTTTTGTATATATATGTCTATCCATTTGATTATGTCTGCTCCAATATAATAGAAACAAAACTGTGTCTTATTTGTCTTGATATTATCAATACTTGTAACTCATAAGACATGGTAAGGACTCAATAGCATTTTGTTGTTGAATGAATATAAGGGGCTAATGCATAAATTTGGAAAACGTAATTGTTTCAATAATTTTGCAAAATCTTTATTCTGATCTTCATTCTTCCTGATGGAGACAGTTACAATCATTTCTAGGTAGACTTAATAAATTCAAATTAAGTTTAATCAATTAAAGGTTTTCTGCTCTTCCTCTTTCACTCAGAAGTGACCACTAGTTGTAAGGATTTACATAGATTTATGGGCCTACAGCCTTGAGATGGCAAGTGGTGTCCATTTGGTTTCTGGCGATTACTACCAATTTAAAATAGCATCCGCTGATATGTACACTATCCTGTGTGATTATACTCCTACGTGGAAATGCAATAAACTGTCCCTATGTCGATGTATCCACATGCCCTTCCTCTGACTTAAACTGGATATACATTTTTGCCTGCCAGCCCGCTTGGTGAATCCTTTAAAGACATAGAAAACTTACATGCTCTTCCATGGAAATCTGGGATAGTGAGGGACTGCTCCAAATCCCTTCTATCTGGACAGTATAACATGGTTTTTAACCTACTGCTTTTTATCAAATGAGCACAAGTCCATTACCTGCAAATGGACTCTGCCCAATAACCAAGGACACAAGACTCCTTCTCAAAGTCCCAAATCAACATCTGTTCCACTTCTGCCTTATTCTAGGACAGTGGCTTTCAGATTTAAAAATCAAGAATGTATCACCTTTCTTCTCTGCTTCCACACTAAGGACCTCTCCCTTAGGCAACAAATTTTTCTTGCCTAATGGTACAATTTGGAGAAGGTTAGTAACACAGTATACAGAAAACACAGGAATTAGGTGAGGCTGAGAAACAATGACACATCAACTAGTAGTCAACAATATTATTAAAATATACATGAGTAAATGCAATTTTTAATCAATCTTACATCAAAAATGAATTAAATACAATCATTTTGCCTGTGTTAGACACAATTACTTATACTCGTTTCTGCTATCAACTTTTAGTTTTCTTACACCCCTATTACTACATGTTGTTTTCACAATCTGTATCTTCAGCCACAGGAGCTGCACATGTCTGTCTGTGCCAGTAGATTTGACCTATTTGTGTAGGACACTTTCCTGTTTTGACTCTTCAAATCTTAGCCTTAAGCTGGAAAAGCTCATATTTGCTTCATGAAAACTCAATTCTCTAAGTAACAATTATATTTTGCAAGGCATTAAGCAGGATTTCAGACATCTAAATCAGATTTTGTTTCAATGTAACAACTTTTCTATATTTTCTCTTCTTTAAGGTGCTATGTATAATTTTTATCTGTAAAATGAGATCTTACATTTTCATGTGCCTTAATCTCTAGAAACTAGTAAACAAAACTTCAGTGATTAACTGGGGCCATTAAAGGACAGCTCATTCAAATAAACACCTTCACATCTGTTTCATAAAATTGAGATTTTACCGTATGCAAGTTGGTATATTATTTAATTTGAAACATAATTATATTGTATTATGATCATTTTTAAATTGTCTGTAGCAATCTTAGATATTTTTTGAAAGTACAATTTGCAAGACTGTATAGATTGCTGTGTTGTGGGATATAGTATAACATCTCATTTTTTATTAGTGAACATTTAGGCCTTTATAGGCATTAGCTAATTATTAATCATATTGGGATTAATGTTTCTTTACACACATTATTATCTAAGGTTTATTTTGTTCTGTTTATATTTTGATTTTTAATTATGATAGATATTTGTATGAATAAAGGAGAATAACACTTTTAAAACATATTCCTGCATTAAATATTCTTTAAAAATATTTTCTGTATTACATTTAAATTAGATTAAATATCTTAGTATTAATGTAGAAGAAATGTAGAGGAAAGAATGCAAAACTGAATTATTATCAATTCCTGACTTCCTCCATTCTTGATTAATCAAAAGGTATGCAGGCCATGAGAGATAATCTATGTTAAACCTATTAAATTAAAAGTGTTATGTGGAAAATTAACACCAAAGGAAACAGCAAACTATGAAACTAATTATAAGTATGGAAAATATCCTATTGGCTATTATTAATGCTTAATAATGCAAATGAGAGTTTTTTAAGTCTATAACAATATTAGAGAAAACCAAATTTTAATTATAAACTAAAATTTACATATTTTTCTGCTTTTCTGTTTTTATTTCCAAAAGAGATAATTTTTTAACCTCATAGCTTAGTAGAAACTGTTAAGTTTTCATAATACAGCATATACATGAACTCTGTGTGTGTCATGTTAATTCTGTAAAATAACCCTTTCATGATTTGAAGAATGCAGGGTGTTTTCCCAACAAAGTTAATGTAGCAGTGCACCATCTGGTGTTGGTAGTGAGGAAATGCAGACACACAGTCCAAAGGCCAACGAAACATAGTAACAGCATGGTGTTAAATGTATGTCATCCGTCACATTCATTCATATTCATATTTGTATTTGTATCAGTATTCTATCAAACCAGAAGGGTGAGTGAAATAGGAAAACATGAGTACTTATGCTTTTGAATTCTAACTAGGAACCCTTTTTTTTAACAAATCGGAAAATTAAATCAGCTCATCCAATCCAAAAATCATCAAGATCACTTTTAAAAAATCTATAAAAAGCCAGGCATGGTGGTTCACCACCTTTAATCCCAGCACTTTGTGTAGCTGAGGTGGGCAGATCACCCTAGGTCAGGAGTTCCAGACCAACCTGGTCAATATGGTGAACCCCACTCTATTAAACATACAAATTAGCTGGGTGTGGTGACACACACCTGTAATCCCAGCTATTGGGGAAGCTGAGGCAGGAGAATCGCTTGAACTCAAGAGGTGAAGGTTGTGGTGAGCCGAGATTGCACCACTACACTCCAGTCTGCGTGACAGAGTGAGACTAAAACTCAGAAAAAAAAAAAAAAAAAAAATAAAAAAAAAAGCGAGT
>NW_022436979.1:13773017-13874684 GCF_009761245.1 Sapajus apella | reverse complement strand
ATATATATATATATATATATATATATATATATATATGTATACACACACACACACACACACACACACGTATTAAAGTTTCCTGTCTTCCAAAATGTACAAGTTAATGAAGTCTAAGTGTAGTCACAGGTATTTATTTATATGTACACCCAGAGAGGCACTTGCAATCTGTAAGGTTATGATGCCAGAAATCTTTAAAATTGGGCTGCTTTAGAGTCTTATTTCAATTCTGAACAAATCTCTATTTGAACATCTGTCCTTATCACTCATTTTATGAGTATCATGGATAGTAAGAGAAGGCATACAGATTAATTTCAGAAAGGGGTGCCTATTCCTTATTGAGTAGTTGGGGTAAATCAGAAGAAGAAATGTATAAGAGAAACATCCTTGGTTCATTTTTCAGCAGCCGATCTGTAGACCACGCTGGTGAGGGAAATATAGGGATCAGTACTCACTGGGTACACAGGTTTGTGTTCTGAGTTGATTGATGTATAGGCCAAGCTCCTTCCTACTTTTTGCTTCTCATTTCCCAGAGATATTGGGTCCTCATTGTAAATGTCAGTTGCTTTTCTTCATGAAGTAGTAGTAACAGGCCTGGTAAACATCTAAAATTATTCTTCCAACTACACTGGTGAGATAGTTCACTGGGACTGGCCCTGCTGTTTCTGAAGGTACAGGTCACAAAGACCCCAATGATAAAACAGGATGCAGTAAAGAAGACAGCCCAAACCAGCCAAAACCAAGATGGTAATGAAAGCCACTTCCAGTTGTCCTCACTGCTCATTATAAGCTAATTATAATACATTTGCATACTAAATGAAACTCCCACCAGCACCAGGGCAGTTTATAAATACCATGGCACTGTCAGGAAGTTATCCTATATGGTCTGAAAGAGGGAGGACCCCTCAGTTCGAGGAATTCCTTGCCTTTCTCCAGGAAAACTCATGAATAATCCACTCTTGTTTAGCCTATGATAAAGAAATAACCATAAATGTAGCCAACCAGGGCTGCTCTGCCTATGGAGTAGCCGCCATTTTATTCCTTTACTTTCCTAAAAAACTTCCTTTTGAACTTCTGTCTCCTGACTCTTGGATCCCTTCCTGCAAGAAGTCAAGTAGCCACATGGCCCCCCAGGCTAAACACAATTTTGGGGTTCACCTGGTGACACTGGAATTCCAAAATAGTACAAATTTGTAAAGATAAAAAGTGTCCCTCTTTTGCTTGGCATCTGTTCTTCTAGCAGTATAAGTGAGGGTGCAAGAGAATCAAATATTTGTCATTAGTTTGGCCTGGCATTAACAAAGACCCCAGTTTTTAACTATGTGCAAGTATATGTATGTGTGTTTTATGCATAATAAATATAATATAAACATACATATAATGATTAAGGATATATTATTTAGAGCAAGATTTCCGGATAATTCAAATTCCAGGTCTGCTACTTGCTGGTTGTGTGAACTTCATGTCATTTAACTTCTTTGTTCCTCATGTCTTCAAAGCTTTACAAAGGATGATATAATAGATTCTTTCTCTTGGGTTTCTTGTAAGGAATAAAAGAGTATGTATGTTTTATATAAAGTACTTTGTAAGTCTGGTGTGTGGTAAATTCTCAAACTGTCTTAGGGTATATGCAATTTCAATAGAAAGAAATAGGATAGTTGTGTATTTAATTGGGTGCTATAAGAATTTGGTTGGGAAATGTTGGCTTAGACTCTTCTAAATCTCATCTCAACTTAGGACAGAATGAGGACAAAATTTCATGTTTCTTCAAAGTTACCAAACATCTTTGGTCATAGTTCTTAAGCTGAATTTTTATAAAACAAAACAAAACAAAAATTAAAAAGAGAATCTCTTGTGAAAATTTTATATTTAAATGTTTACAACATAATCCTTTAAATACATTGTAATACTAATTAGCATTGTAATACTAATCATCCATTCTTTTATCATATGTTAGTGATTTTTTCAAAGCAAAAATATCAGCATTATAGTGGACTTCTTTTTAGAATTATTTTACCATTAAATGTTTTATTTTTAAAAACTCCATCTAATATGTATCTACTATATGCTAAAACAGGCAATGGCATTACTCATCTAAATTAATTTTGGTAATTTCCTGCTTTTGGATAATTCACTTTCTACAAATTAACAGACACTATACCTTTTTCCTACAAAATGTGGTGGGTTTTTTAATATAATATAGTTATGAGACCACTGAGTTAAGCATAGTTAAACAATTAATTCTCTGTGAGAGATACTTCTCAGCTCATCAGATTATATTCGTGATTTTTAGCAATTATAGTAACAGCTGCCAAAATAGAGGCTTATTGTAGGGATTAACAGATGGTGTAAAGAAACAATGCTTGTCACATTGGCTATTAAAGGGGACAGTGGGCACTGAGGCAAAGTAGATAATTTATACCCCATCTAAAGTGTAACACACACACCCCCTCACCACACTCAAATATTAAATATGACATACACATATGTATGTATGTAAAACTGTCAAATTCTATACTCTATCTTATGATTGTCATGTGGAGGGTAGAACCAACCCTCTACCTAAAATTTAGAATTTGTTCAGATATAGAAACTAATGACACCATGCACGCACCAATGAGGAATGAAAGAAACATTATAATTCAGACATGATAAGAATTTCCAGGAGGAGCAGGAGAGGCACAAGCCTGTCCAAAGGACAAGAGGGAAGCAAGGTGGGTTGACTCAGGCTTTTATCATGCTTAGGAGGTAAGGGTGGAGCAGATGTTCCAGCCCATGAGCTAGGATCTGCATAGTTTGACATTTTTTCAGCACCAAGACCTGGGGAGCAACCCAGCTGTGGGACAAGGAGGAAGGGGAGGAGTGGGAACTGAAAACTGTCAGTAGCTAAACACATGAAAAATGGAATCTTCCTCTTTTTACATATAATTTCTCTTATGTCACAAGAGACTGCAATAAAATAAAGTCACATACTAAATTTGTTACACAAAAAAATAATATTCCATGAGTATACTAGAATTTCTGTTTTAAAATGTTTATGCACACATGCAGTAGGATCCCAGGAAATGTAATTATACTTTTCTCATAGCAAAGCAGATTAATGTATTGCTGTGAGACCTGGATAAAAGGCGAGCACTCTAAAATGTATTTTCTAAGTCTGTCAGGAATTAACAAACTACACAGCAATACAGAATGTTTGTCTGGAGAATGTATATCTCTATATCCTAGCAAAAGGGACACTGCAGATGGAATATTAGGTCTAAAAAGTTGTAAATATCAAAATTCATCAGCAAGAAACAAACATGTACACTAATCCTACATTTTGAGAATGGTGGTTTGGTTTTATTACTCATATGCATCATCCTGCTTCTGCATGGAGCACATACTGTAGAGAAGATAAGGATATCTTAAATCTTCTAAGGAAAGAGTAAAAATAAATACACAAACATTTATAATTTCAAAATACCAGCAAATAAAAATATACATAATTTATTAATGTCTAGACTTTCTCTAGAACATCCCTAAAACTAATGTCTAGACTTTTTCTAGAAATCCCCCAAATTTTAACTTTTATACATAATCTCCAGAAACATTTTAATGTTTTAAGCAGCAATTTATGTTATTATTTTAAATGTCTTCACTGTCATCATTCACATCTTGATAAGAATGAACCAAAACACTTTTGTCCATGGAATTTTAGACCCAGAAGATGCTAATTCCTGTTCTGCAAAGGGGATTTCTTACGATCTTTTAAGTTCAGGGTCAGCCGGATTTATTAAATTATTATTAGACTTCTTAGAGACTTTGATAGGCTAATTTGGTTATAAATTTCACAAAAGTAAAAACAGAATTCAGTGCACATTTATTATTACTAATGTATTAATAATTTCCAGATACAGCTTTTTATTTCTAATGAATGGAGATGTGTTGGGAAGTTTTAATTTGTCTTTCTCTTGCTATTGTGGAAACAAACTAACATAAATTGCTTGACTTGAATTTTAATTAAGGTTTGATGTCCACTTAGCTGTGTTCACCTGAGTCCAATTTCTGAATGGTATAAAGACAATCTTCAGAGCATGTCATAAAAGATATAGCTATTTTAGTTTCCTTAAAAATTAAAAAAAAATCTAAAAAGAGTACAAATGTGTTTCTAAGTTTATAAATTAATAACAAATGCATTAAGTTTGTAGTACTATAAACCACAGGTGTCATTTTCTAAATTTTAATATGGTTTTCAACACTGGCTATTGAGATATGAAAACAGAAATATTTCTCTTTATTATCAGAGAAGGATATTGTTCATTAAGGATGTCACTGCCAAATTGATGGTATTAGCACTACTATATTCCTTTATTAATATTGATGCAGTACTTGTCAGCGACTTTGCTTTTAAGAGTTAGTGGTAAAGACTCAGCATCTGCCTTTAGAGTTCCAATTCATTGTGTCCTGATTTGAGCTTTTCTGTTTCATTAGGGTTCTGAGATTGCCTATTGTATCTTTCAAAAGACAGGATACTTTCTGTTCCCCTTTACTCTCATCTAATCTGAGAAGACTTGTGAGTGACTAATCGAATCTGACAAGAAACTCACAGCCTGGCATCTTCTTTGCTTTGGTTGAAATATTCATACTCATAAAATGATTTCGGAAGAATTCCCTCTTTTTGTATTGTTTGGAATCATTTCAGAAGGAATGGTACCAGCTCCTCTTTGTATGTCTGGTAGAATTTGGCTGTGAACCCGTCTGGACCTGGGCTTTTTTTGGATGGTAAGCTCTTAATTACTGCCTCAACTTCAGACCTTGTTATGGGTCTGTTCAAGGTTTCGGCTTCTTCCTAGTTTAGGCTTGGGAGGAGGCAAGTGTCCAGGAATTTATCCATTTCTTCCAGGTTTACTAGTTTATGTGCATAGAGTTGTTTGTAATAATCTCTGATGATGGTTTGAATTTCTGTGGAATCTGTGATGATATCCCCATTATCGTTTTTTATTGCATCAATTTGGTTATTCTCTCTTTTCTTTTTTATTAATCTGGCTAGTGGTCTATTTTGTTGATCTTTTCAAAAAAACCAGCTTCTGGATTTATTGATTTTTTGAAGGGCTTTTTGTATCTCTATCTCCTTCAGTTCTGCTCTGATCTTAGCTATTTCTTGCCTTCTGCTAGACTTTGAGGTTTTTTGATCTTGCTCCTTTAGCTCTTTCAGTTTTGATGATAGGGTGTCAATTTTTTATCTCTCCTTGCTTCTCCAAATAATTTTATGAGACCAAAATCATCCTGATTCCAAAACCCGGCAGAGACTCAACAAGAAAAGAAAACTTCAGGCCAATATCCATGATGAATATAGATGCAAAAATCTTCAATAAAATACTGACAAGCCGATTGCAACAGCACATCAAAAAGCCTATCCACCATGATCAAGTAGGCTTCATCCCGGGGATGCAAGGCTGGTTCAACATACGCAAGTCTATAAACGTAATTCACCACATAAACAGAACCAAAGACAAAAAACACATGATTATCTCAATTGATGCAGACAAGGCCTTTGACAAAATTCAACAGCCCTTTATGCTAAAAACACTCAATAAGCTAGGTATCGATGGAAAGTATCTCAAAATAATAAAAGCTATTTATGACAAACCAACAGCCAGTATCATACTGAATGGGCAAAAACTGGAAGCATTCCCCTTGAAATCTGGCACTAGACAAGGATGCCATCTCTCACCACTCCTATTCAATGTAGTACTAGAAGTTCTAGCCAGAGCAATCAGGCAAGAAAAAGAAATAAAGGGTATTCGAATAGGAAGGGAGGAAGTCAAATTGTCTCTATTTGAAGATGACATGATTGTATATCTAGAAGACCCCATCGTCTCAGCCCCAAATCTCCTGAAACTGATAAGCAACTTCAGGAAAGTCTCAGGATACAAAATCAATGTGCAAAAATCACATGCATTCCTATACACCAATAACAGACTTAAAGAGAGCCAAATCAAGAACAAACTTCCATTCACAATTGCCACAAAGAGAATAAAATACAACTAACAAGGAATGTAAAGGACCTCTTCAAGGAGAACTACAAGCCACTGCTCAACGAAATAAAAGAGGACACAAACAGATGGAGAAACATTCCATGTTCATGGTTAGGAAGAATCAATATTGTGAAAATGGCCATACTGCCCAAAGTAATTTACAGATTCAACACTATCCCCATCAAGCTACCAATGACCTTCTTCACAGGACTGGATAAAACCACCTTAAACTTCATATGGAACCAAAAGTGAGCCCGCATAGCCAAGTCAATTCTAAGCAAAAAGAACAAAGCGGGAGGCATCACACTACTGGACTTCAAACTATATTACAAGGCTACAGTAATCAAAGCAGCATGGTACTGGTGCCAAAACAGAGATATAGACCAATGGAACAGAACAGAGGTCTTGGAGGCAACACAACATATCTACAACCATCTGATCTTTGACAAACCAGACAAAAACAAGCAATGGAGAAAGGATTCCCTGTTTAATAAATGGTGTTGGGAAAACTGGCTAGCCATGTGCAGAAAGCAGAAACTGGACCCCTTCCTGACACCTTACACTAAAATTAACTCCAGATGGATTAAAGACTTAAATATAAGACCTAACACCATAAAAACCCTAGAAGAAAATCTAGGCAAAACCATTCAAGACATAGATGTAGGCAAGGACTTCATGATCAAAACACCAAAAGCATTGACAACAAAAGCCAAAATAGACAAATGAGACCTAATCAAATTCCACAGCTTCTGCACAGCAAAATAAACAGTCATTAGAGTGAATTGGTAACCAACAGAATGGGAAAAACTTTTTGCAGTTTACCCATCTGACAAAGGGCTGATATCCAGAATTTACAAAGAACTAAAACAGATTTACAAGAAAAAAACTAACAAGCCCATTCAAAAGTGGGCAAAGGATATGAACAGACACCTTACAAAAGAAGACATACATGAGGCCAACAAACATATGAAAAAGTGCTGATCATCACTGGTCATCAGAGAAATGCAAATCAAAACTACATTGAGATACCATCTCACGCCATTTAGAATGGTGATCATTAAAAAATCTGGAGACAACAGATGCTGGAGAGGATGTGGAGAAATAGGAACACTTTTACACTGTTGGTGGGAGTGTACATTAGTTCAGCCATTGTGGAAGACAGTGTGGCGATTCCTCAAGGACCTAGAAATAGAAATTCCATTTGACCCAGCAATCCCATTACTGGATATATATCCAAAGGATTATAAATCATTCTACTATAAGGACACGTGCACACAAATGTTCATTGCAGCACTGTTTACAATAGCAAAGACCTGGAACCAACCCAAATGCCCATCGATGATAGACTGGACAGGGAAAATGTGGCACATATACATCATGGGATATTATGCAGCCATCAAAAATGATGAGTTTGGGTCCTTTGTAGGGACATGGATGAACCTGGAAACCATCATTCTCAGTAAACTGACAGAAGAGCAGAAGATCAAACACCGCATGTTCTCACTCATAGACGGGTGTTGAACAATGAGAACACATGGACACAGGGAGAGGAGCACTACACACTGGGGTCAGTTGGGAGGAAATAGGGGAGGGACAGTGGGGGGTGGGGAGCTGGGGAGAGATAGCAAGGGGAGAGATGCCAGATGTAGGTGATGGGGAGGAAGGCAGCAAATCACACTGCCACGTGTGTACCTATGCAACAATCTTGCGTGTTCTTCACATGTACCCCAAAACCTAAAATGCAATAAAATAAATAAATAAATAAATAAAAGAAATATTCATACTCAAGAACTCCACTCACCCATAAGCCATGGCATTGAGATTACAGAGTCCAAAATCCCTCATTCCTTAAGGGGGTATTCTGAATACATCATTAGTCTCATTGAGTCACTTTCACTCCTTGGAACTTTTAAATTAACAGTTAAGTAGATTGATGTAATGCTCTTTGCTCAGTTTAACTGGTGCTTTCTTTCACCTGTAATTAGAGTTCAATAACACTGGAAAATATTCTTCTGACATGTAACCATAGCACCATGGAGAGGAAACCATTGTATAATCCATAACAAAAAAAGAAGATTTATTTTTAAGTGCCTACAAAAACCTAACAGAATGTAGAGGGAATCTTTATTTTTGGTTTTAGGCATATATCCCATACCAAATAGCACACATAGGGTGATAGTTTCAGGAGCTGTTTTCAACTCTCTTCATATCACCCAACTCCCTCACATTTACAATTGGTGTGGAGTGGCACTCTCTTTCTTATTACATAGGGTATAGAGTGGACATTGCAGTTGTTTTCTGTAGAGGCTTTTCACTCCTCCACAGTGTGAATGTAGTTAGAAGTGATGAGCTTTGAGTGGTCTAAACCCTTAGGAATGATTCCATTCTCTGTACCATGGTTGTTAATTTGGAGATGACCCAAGGCAAGCCAAGTATATGACATGTATTTGATGGTTGTGAGAACTGTCTCTCTCCTGCTGGATCTGAACAGTTGATAATGATAATAACAGCTAAAATTATGAAGTGCTTACTATGTGTCAAACATCAGTTTTCTAAGCATTTTCTATTGATTTAGGTTATTGAATTTTCACAGTAGTTTCATGAGATAGAGTTTGTGCTTCTTCACATAATCCATATGAGTGGACTGAAATACAGAGGTTAAGTAAACGCTCAAGGTTACGTGTCTAATCAATAGTTGATCGGGATTGTCAGCTGAGGCAGTCTGCGGCTAGGATTATGATCAGGACCAATGTACTGTCACCAGTTTTTTCTAGGTGGCAGTTATTTTTCAATCATAAAGGTAGTAATCTTACTCAGATAAGAGGCAAGCTGAGAAAATCAAAGATAAATGAAAGCCGAGCCCAAATTGAACTATGTAGAAAGACCACTCCAGCTCTGAGTATCTCAATTTCAAAAGCCAATAAACTTTCTCTATTTTAAGTCAGTTTGAGTTAGATATTTCTGTTGCTTGCAGCTGAAAGCCTCCTAACCAATACAACAATTGGTGCCAACAAGATACAATTACAAAGAGCAGACTTTAATGCTTGCTTGAGGAAGGAAGAAAGAATGAAGAGCTCTGGGGATCTCCTTATTTCTAGGTGTACATATGGTAATCTTGTTAGATATTAATAATTAGTGATTTTCATCCAATTAGGAGAATGACATTCTCTTTGCCTAGAGATTATGTTGGCAATGCATCTGTAATAGATATATGTCACTGAGTGCATAGCTTTCCTTTGCTATGATGCAAGAATAGAAAAATTCAAGAGAGATAAGGCATTCTGTTTGACATTATGAAAGGGGCTGTCTCTATCTCTCTCCTTCTGCATGTCAAGGAAGAACTATGCTGCTGGCAGTCATTTTTTCCTTAGAGGAAGACCCCCTGAAGAGGAAGCCACACTTGGAGAAGCACAGAACCCAAAACACTAGAAAAAAACAAAGGAGGAGGCTTCATTTATTTCCCCACCTCAGACAGGTTTTGTTACATGAGCCAATTATTCTGCTCTCCTGTACATGACACTTTCAGATGGGTTTTGTGTTACCACCCAAAGCATGCTGAGTGAGATGGTGGGCCCTACATTACAGTTTTATAGGAAATATCTCCCTGGGGCATTCTCTCTTCCTTTCCTCACCTGTGTCATCTAGTTTACTGTAGTCCCTTCTCCTTTGCCTTCTGAATTCCAATTATTTATAAACTCAGCCTCCTATGCAAGTTGTCATGGTGATGAGGAATAAAGCTGTACCTCCTGAGGATGGAAAAAGGGTAAAAGAGGCGCACACCCTGATAGCCCATCATATTACCTAAAAGATAAGGTTTCAGCTTGAGTTTATCTGTTACTGTGAAACAAAACACTTCAAACATTAGTGGCTTCAACCAGCACCAGCATCCATTATTTCTCATAATGTTGTGTGTTCATTGGGCATTATTTCTGTTCCACTGCATGGTGCAGGCTGGCTGGGCTACTTTTACAACTGCATTTAGCTGGGTGTCTGGCTCAGTTCTTCTTCACATGACCACCCTCTCCATGTGGAGTTATCTTTTAGGACTTCTGCAAAAAGCTTTTCTCTCCAGAAGGAGAGCCTAGATTTCCTACAGCATATAACTGGTCCCATGAGGGGATGTTCTAAGAGGGCAAGCTCCAAAGTGCAATGCTTATCAAGGGCATGCTTAACAAGTGATGCTAAGCAAACACTGGGCTGGCTTAGACCTATTGGTCAAAGCAAGTTATTTGGCCACTCCCAGAGTCAATGGGTTAGAAACTACACAAGAGTATGACAGCTTGGGTATGTCGCTAACTGGGGGTAACCATTGTAATCATCTATTGTAGGTAATGAGACCTTTTACACTGTCATTATTAATTCCCTGTTAACATCACCCAAAGATTTCTATGAAAAGCCAATAGCCTTGTTGACTTTGGGTGCATTACTAAAACCTTTGAATTATTGAGCCACGAAAGTAGCCAGTAATTTTCATGACTTGGAAGGGATATAGGTGAAGGAACAGAACTAAAAACCCATTTTATCAGACCCCCATTTTATCTATCTGGTTTAAATACATTTGTTAGTTGCAACCAAATATTTCTGAACAAATTAAAATCTTTTTTAAAAATGGAAGTGAACATATTATTTGGATTTGGCATTACATTAATTAGAATTCCTTGCTAGTCTTGCTGTTTGAAAACTTAAGTTTAAGCATGCCCTGTACCAAGCACTTCAGGTGATTTCCCATGAGCTAAATCATCACATTTTATCATCAACCTAGTGATATAGATACCATTTTATTTTTATTTTTACATCTAAGGAAACTGGGACTTGGCAAGTTTAATAACTCATTAATGTCACACAGTACAATGTAGAAGAGTTAATATTTAAGGAAAACTGGAAAAGTATTTTTCTAACATTGAATTACATAAAACAGGGTAATGCGACTGACATTTCTGACTAAGATTCATCTATTACTAAAACCTCTATACCCCACCCCTAAAAACATCAACAGCAAAAAGTCTGATGATAGCCTCTGGATCTGAGGTGGTCTCGCTTTATTTGACATCTGCAGTTCCACTGACAGGCTATGTTGACTGAGGTCACCTGGCTGGCTGCACAGGTATGCCCTTTCTTTCTGAAACCTCCAGTAATGTCCTCCAAAAGCTGTCTAAGAATGCCGACTTCCGGGAAAAAAAGGGTTTGTTTTTCCCCCTTTCCAGGCACCACTGGCAGGCTTTCATTTAGCTTTTAAGTCTGTTTTAAATGTAATTCTTAGACTTGTCATGTCCTTTGTTATCTGTGGAAAATCTAAGAATGTGACTTTAGTTAATGACTCCAGTCATTATTAGAGGTAGGAGATTAAGGCTCATTCTGCAGCTATCAAAGCAAAAAGCAGGTCAGGAATTACAAGTAGGCAAGTGTCCAGGATATTGTTGGAAACACAGTAAGATGAAGGTGTCAGCTGAGGACGTAGCACGAAACAGGAGGTAAACTCAAAATATAGGAACTATGCTCCAATCCAAGTTCAGAATTGCAAAGCATCACAGTCCAGACTGTCATGGCAAGTCTAGGACAGGATGTATGACAGGCAGGCAAGCTGAGGAGGCAAAAGCTATAGAAGATCACATGATTTCCATGGACTAAGGTTTATGGAAATAATGTCACTGACATTATTTCTAGCTCCATTCACTCTCTTTATTTGTCATAGAGTCCAAAATTTCCCAGATAAATTATTAAAGGTTAAATATCCCCTTTATAATTTTGATGATGACATTAAAATGTTTACGTCATCATCCAAATTTTTATTGCTTTTGCTTTCCTTGTTGAGAAAAAAAAAAACAAACCTGAATCATTTCACTTTCATGACAAACAATATGACACTTGTCTAAAATGACCACTTGTTAATCCCAGCATATACTTACATATCTATATTTCATTTTGAAATACATAGCACAGAGTTGGAAGAAGTAAAATTTGTTTCTAATTAGTACAAATGAGCTAGAATAAGATCTTCAGTATTTTAGTTCACAAATGATCTTATGAATATATTATACTTTTATTCTTGAATATAATTTTAAGTGCATACTACATTAGGGCCATTTATATAAATATTTCTCACCTTAAGTAAGCTCTTTATTTTCAGGACTGAAATATCCATGAGTATTACCAAACAAATATGACTCATCTTTATTTGTAATCCAATATTGTTTGTTTTAGGGGAAGCGTGCTAAACAGAAGTATCTCTCTTATGTAGTTAGATTAATCAGGATGTTATTTTGTATTGCCTAGAGCAGTGTGTTTAGTAATTGGATAATTTGTCTTCCCCATCACAATAATAGCGGATGGAATCAGTATACTTGCCATGAAGAAGTTTGTTTCTGCCTGAGCTCAGGGAAAATTTGACTACTTCTATCAGATTAACCTCCATTTGAAAATAAATTATTCCTGTAATTGTCAACAGAACCCAAAAGCCTTCTAGGCCTTCCTGGGGGAATATTATTGCAGTGGGAAGGAAGGGCGGGTATTGTGAAGGAGGGCCGGGGAAGCATGAGAAAGGGATGATGAGGGAGGATGTCTCCTAGATGGCTTCCTTCCCTTCAAGCCCAGGAGCATTGCCCTGCTGATAAATTGGGATAGAGAACTAAGTCATTACTATCATATTGGCACATGGCTTAGTGGTTCAGAATGGCTCTGTGCAATGAATATCACAGATTAATGTGTGTATACAGGGTCATTATGAGTGGAAAAGAAAATACTGGGATAGTTTGCCTTGCTTTCTTAGAGCATACTATTTGCAACTCAAGGAAATTCTACGTCTAATGTTAACAGTTCAATAGGTGTGGCTTTTGTCCGGATCATTACTCGGAATAACCAACAGCTGTTGCCTCATGGGAAAGGCCTTTTCTTGGAGGGGGAAGGGGGTGGATTTCACTCTGTTGCCCAGGCTGGAGTGATGGTGCTATCACAACTCACCGCAGGCTCAATTTCCCTGGCTTAAGTGATCCTTAAGGAGGATTCCTGCCTCAGTCTCCCAAGTAGCTGGGACCACAGATACATGCCATCACACCTGGCTAATTTTTTTTTAATTTTTTTGTAGAGATGAAGTCACCTTATGTTGCCTAGGCTGGTCTCAAACACCTGGTTCAAGCAATGTTCCCACCTCAGCCTTCAGGGATTATAGGCATGAGCTACTGCATGCAGCTGGGAAAGGCTGTTTTCTGCCCATGTGTCCAAATGAATGTTCTGTCTGACACACACAAAGATACAGTAATCTCCCCTTATTCATGGTTTACCTTTCCACGGTTTCAGTTATCCTCAATCAAGCACAGTCTGAAAATATTAAATGGAAAATTCCAGAATAAACAATTCAAAAGTTTTACATTGGTAAATTCTGAGTAGTATCCTGCTGTGTTCTGCCTAGGACATGAATCATCCCTTTGTCCAGGGTATCCACACTGTTTGTACCCATTAGTCATCAACATGGTCTGCTCCTGACATCTAACCATCCACATCATGGCCCCATGATCCAGGATCTTCCAAGGCAGATGATCCCCCTTCTATCCTGTTGTGAGAAGGTCAATAGCCTAATACTTCATCATAATACCTTCATCACTCACCTCTCTTCATCTCAGCACTTGAGCATTTTATCATCTCATGCCATCTTAAGAAGAAAAAGGATAAGTACACCACAAGACATTTTGAGAAACAAAGAGGAGACCACATTTACATAACTTTTATGATAGTGTACTATAATTTTTGTGCTATTAGTGATATTAGTCACTGTTGATCATCTTTCACTGTGCCTAATATATAAATTAAGCTGCAACATAGGAATGTATGCATAGGAAAAATCATAATATAGAGATTTCTGTCCTATTTGTTTCAGGCATCCCTTAGGAGAGCTGGATCATACCCTTTGTGGATAAGGGAAATGCTACATAGATGCTCCTCAACTCATGACAGGGTTATGACTCCCACAGATAAACCCATTAACACTGAAAATATCCTTAGTCAGTCAGGCGTGGTGGCTCAAGCCTGTAATCCCAACACTTTGGGAGGCCTAGGCAGGCAGATCACGAGGTCAGGAGATCAAGACCATCCTGGCCAACGTGGTGAAACCCCGTCTCTACAAAAAATTAGCTGTGTGTGGTAATGTTCATCTGTAGTCCCAGCTACTTAGGAGTCTGAGGCAGGAGAATCGCTTGAACCTGGAGGCAGAGGTTGCAGTGAGGTGAGATCCTGCCACTGCACTCCACCCTGGCAACAGAGTGAGGCTGCATAAAAAAAAAAAAAAAAAAAAAAAAAAATTCCTGAGTCAAAAGTGTATTTTAACTAACAATATTTTCAACTTACCATGGGTTTCTCCAGATGTAACCCTGTTGCAACCCTACATTCAGTCAGTCAAGAAGTGTACTGAATGTATGTAGTGTTTTTGCAACATAGCAAAATCAAAACATCATAAGTTGAACCATTCTAAATCAGCAATCATGAGTATACATCTATATGTGTGGATAATACAATGTATTTCCTTTTCACTGTTTATTAACAATTCTAACATTTTAGCTTACTCCTCTTCACACATTGCACAAAGAACTTTGGAGTTCTCAGATTTAGGAGTGTCAGTGGCAAAACCTCAGATTATGTGCTCTTGTCTTTTAGAATTCTGAGAGCTTTTCTTCACAGCTGCAGGCCCTTTTATTATCTCAATGTTCTGTCATTTTTCTACGGGCAAAATAACTTCAGAGTAAAGAAAATAAAAGCATCTTTGCTTCATTTTTTTTTTGCCTTCACTTTCACCACCTTTCATTTTCACTGCAGAAATAAAAAGATGGAAACCCAATAAAACATGTAAGTCATCTATATGAGTCATGTGGTCCCATATGACTATTTCTACAATCAGAAATGTTCCTGCCAATGTATAATTTAGGATGATCAATGAAGTACTTTTCTGTCACAAGTAATCTTTTCCTTGCTTTTTGTATTCATAACAATGAATAATTAGAAATGTGAGGATTGCTATTCTATTACAGTCATTGCTATTAGAATTTTCAGATGTAGGCAGATCACGGCGGACAGGCAACAGGACTAGATTGCAACTCCAACTCAGATGAACAGAACAGTATATGGAGGACCACATCATAAATTTTTTTTCTCCAAAATGACTGCAGGAATAAATCAGAAACCCCAATAAGACCCATAGACCCACTGAAAGAAGCAAGTTGCTTCTGCAGGACCTGGGAGACACCAAATACTGTGAGTGCCCAAAATGTGGAGGTGGGAAACGAAGCTCATCTGGCCCCATACACACACCCCAACTGGCGAAACTGAAAGTCTACATTACAGGAGAAGAATCTGACCTTACCTGGAGCCGAGTCAATTTAGAGAGGTGAGCAAAATACAGGGGTAGAGGAAGTAGCAGAAAAGGCTCTGTGAGTTTGCTGGGTCCCCTAGCAAGCCATTTCTGCCTGGTTTCACAGGTGTCCTTAGGGAGGGTGGCCAGAGGCACTGGAAAAGGCCACAGGGAGAAGGAAGTGTCCAGCCGAACTTTGTAACAATTTGAATTGATCAAGAAGTCTCTTACCAGAATTCAGGGGAGAGGATGAATCCAACATGCAGACTCCACAGGTGGGAGAAGAAGGAAACTCATACTTGCTTTTGCAGCTGGGAGGTGGGTAGCCTGGGGAAAGTTTTCAGCCCTGCTTACCCACTGCTTGGAAACAGACTCGGTGCTGTGCAGTGGGGCACAGTGGGAGTGAGACAAGCCCTTCAGATTTCATGGGAGCTGGTGAAGACTGTGACTGCTAGGTTTCCCTGATTTCCTTGACAACCTGCATGACACAGTAGAGACAGCCATAATCCTCCTAGAAACGTAACTCCATTGACCTGGAGATGTCTCCCTGATCCCCCACTGCAGCTAACAGCAAGACCTGCCCAAGGAGAGTCTGAGCTCAGACACACCTAGCCCTGTCGCCAGCTGGTGGTCCTTCCCTACCTACCCTGGTAACTTAAGACAAAAGGCATATACTCTTGGGAGTTCTAGGCCCCTGCCCACCCCTGTTCCTCCCCATACTACCATAGCTGATGTTCTCTGAAAAGCGTCATCTCCTGGCAAGTGGCCAACCAGCACAAGAACAGTGCATTAAATTACCAAAGCTAAGTACCCTCACAGAGTCCATTTCATTCCCCTGCCACCTCCACTGAAACAGGTGCTGGTATCTGGCTGAGAGATTAACAGATGGTTCACATCAGATGACTCTGTGCTGATAATCCCCAATATCAGCCTGGAGCCTAGTAGCCTTGCTGGGTGGCTAGATCCAGAAGAAAGGTAACAATCACTACAGCTCAGCTCTCAGGAAGCCACATCTATAGGAAAAGCGGGGAGTATTACATCAAGGGAACACCCTGTGGGACAAAAGAATCTGAACAACAGCCTTCAGCCCTAGACCTTCCCTCTAACAGAGCCTATCCAAATGAGAAGGAGCCAGAAAAGCAACACTGATAATATGACGAAACAAGGTTCTTTAACACCCCCCAAAAAATTCACACTAGTTCACCAGCAATGGATCCAAATCAAGAAGAAATCCCTGATTTACCTGAAAAAGAATTCAGGAGGTTAGTTATTAAGCTAATCAGTGAGGAATCAGAGAAAGGTGAAGCCCAAAATAAAGAAATTTTAAAAAAACAGTAATATAAGAAATGAAGAGATAAATATTCAATGAAATAGACAGCATAAATGAAAAACAATTAAAACTTCAGGAAACAATAGACACACTTAAGAAATGCAAAATGCTCTGGAAAGTCTCAACAATAGAAATGAACAAGTAGAAGAAAGAAATTCAGAGCTCAAAAACAAGGTCTTTGAATTAACCCAATCCAACAAAGACAAAGAAAAAAGAATAAGAAAATATGAACAAAGCCTCCAAGAAGTCTGGGATTATATTAAATGATGAAACCTAAGGATTTTTGTTCTTGAGGAAAAAGAGAAATTTAGGTTTGGGAAATATATTTGGGGGAATAATTGAGGAAAACTTGCCCAGCCTTGCTAGAGACCTAGACACCAAATACAAGAAGCAAAAAGGACACCTGGGAAATTCATCGCAAAAAGATTATCACCTAGGCACATTGCCATCAGTTTATCTAAAGTTAAGATGAAGGAAAGAATCTTAAGAGCTGTGAGACAAAAGCACCAGGTAACTTATAAAGCAAAACCTATTAGATTAACAGCAGATTTCTCAGCAGAAACCCTACAAGATAGAAAGGATTGGGGCACTATCTGTAGCCTCCTCAAACAAAACAATTATCAGCCAAGAATTTTGTATCCAGTGAAATGAAGCTTCATGTATGAAGGAAAGATACATTCTTTTTCTTACAAACCAATGTTGAGAGGATTTGCCACTATGAAGCCACCACTACAAGAACTGCTAAAAAGAGCCCTACATCTTGAAATAAACCCTGGAAAAACATCAAAACAGAACCTCCATAAAGCATAAATATCATGGGACCTATATATCAGAAACATCAAAAACACAATTTAAAAAATGATAAAATAAAATCAAGACATACAGGCCACAACAGCATGAAGAATGCAAAGGGTACCTAACATCTCAATACTAACTTTGAATGTTAATGGCCTAAGTGCTCCACCTAAAACAACACAAGCGCAGAGTGGATAAGAACTCACCAATCACCTAACACATAAGGACTCACATAAATTTACAGTAAAGGGATGGAGAAAGACATTTCATGCAAATGGACATCAAAAGTAAGCAGGATTAGTTATTCTTATATCAACCAAAAGAAACTTTAAAGCAACAGAAGTTAAAAAAGACAAAGAGGGATATTATATAATGATAAAAGATCTTATGCAACGGGAAAACATCACAATCCTAAACATATATGCACCTAACATTGGAGCTCCGAAATTTATAGAACAATTACTAACAGACCTAAGAAATGAGATAGAAACACAGTAATAGTGGGGGACTTCAAGACTCTACTGACAACAGTAGACAGGTCATCACGACAGAAATTCAACAAAAACATAATACCATAGAACAAGTGGACTTAATATATAGACACAGAACATTCCATCCAACAACTGCAGAATATACATTCTATTCAACCGCACATGGAAATTTCTCCAAGGTAGACCATATAATAGGCCACAAAACAAGCTTCAATAAATTTAATAAAATTGAAATTCTATCAAGCACTCTGTCAGACCACAGTGGAATAAAACTGAAAATAAACTCCAAAAGGAACATTCAAATAACGCAAATACATGGAAATTAAATAACCTTCTCATGAATGATGACTGGGTCAAAAATGAAATCAAGATGAAAATTAAAAAATTCTTTGAACTGAATGACAATAGTGACAATAGTGATCTAACCTCTGGGATACAGCAAAAGTGGTGCTAAAAGGAAATTTCATAGCCCTAAATTCCTACATCAAAAAGTCTAGAAGGGCACAAACAGACCATCTAAGGTCATACACCTCAAGGAACTAGAGAAACAAGAACAAACCAAACCCAAACCCAGCAGAAGAAAGGAAATAACCAATATCAAAGCAGAACTAAATACAATTAAAACAATAACAAAAAATACAAAAGGTATTTACAATGAAACAAAAGTCTGGTTCTCCGAAAAGATAAGTCAATTGGTAGATAGATCACGAGCAAGATTAGCCAAAATAAAAGAGAGAAAATCCAAATAAGCTCAGTAAGAAAGAAAATGGGAGATATCACAACTGACACCACAAAAATACAAAGGTCATTCAAGGCTACAATAAACACTTTTATGCACATAAACTAGAAAACCTAGAAGAGATAAATAAATTCTGAGAAAGATACTACCTTCCTAGCTTAAATCAGGAAGAATTAGATACCCTAAACAGACCAATAACAAGCAGTGAGATTGAAGTAATTTAAAAATGACCAACATAAAAATCCAGGACCAGACAGATTCACAGCAGAATTCTACCAGACATTCGAAAAAGAATTGATACCAATTATCTTGACAACATTCCATAAGATACAGAAAGAGAGAACACCCCAAATCATTCTATGAAGCCAGTATTGCCCTAATACCAAAACCAGGAAAGGACATAACCAAAAAAAAAAAAAAAACAACTACAAACCACTATCACTGATAAACATAGATGATAAAATCCTTAACAAAATACTAGCCAACTGAGTCCAACAACATATCAAAAAGATAATCCACAACGATCAAGTGGGTTTCATACCAGGGATGCAGGAATGGTTTAATGTATGCAAGTCAATAAATGTGATACACCACATAAACAGAATCAAAAACAAAAATCACATGATCATCTCAATAGATGCAGTAAAAGGATTCAACAAAATCCAGTATCTTTTTATGATTAAAACTTCCAGCAAAATTGGCATACAAGGAACATACCTCAATGTAATAAAAGTCATCTGTGACAAACCCACAGCCAACACAACACTGAAAGAGGAAATGTTAAAAGCATTCCCTCTGAGAACTGGAAAAAACAAGGATGCCCACTCTCACCACTCCTCTTCAGCATAGTACTGAAAGTCCTAGCCAGAGCAATCAGACAAGAGAAAGAAATAAAGGGCATGCAAATCCATAGGGAGGAAGTCAAACTGTCACTGTTTGCTGATGATATGACTGTTTACCTAGAAAATCCTAAGACTCCTCTAGAAAGCTCCTAGAACTGATAAAATAATTCAGCAAAGTTTCTGGATACAAAATTAATGTACGCAAATCAGTAGCTCTTCTATACACCAACAGCGACCAAGCTGAGAATCAAATTGATTTTGATGAGTGCATCAAAATCAACCCCTTTTACAGTAGCCGCAAAAAAATAAAATAAAATGCTTAGAAATATACCTAACCAAGGAAGTGAAAGACCTCTACAAGGAAAACTACAAAACACTGCTGAAAGAAATCACAGATGACACAAACAAGTGAAAACACATTCTATGCTCATGGATGGGTAGAATCAATATTGTAAAAATGACCATACCACCAAAAGCAACCTACAAATTGAATGCAATCCTCATCAAAATACAACCATCATTCTTCACATAATTAGAGAAAACAATTCTAAAATTCATATGAAATCAAAAAGAGCCCACATAGTCAAAGCAAGTCTAAGCAGTAAGCAGAAAGAACAAATCGGGAGACATCGCATTACCTAACTTCAAACTATATTATGAGGCCATAGTCAGCAAAACAGCATGGTACTGGTACAAAAATAGTCACAAACCAATGGAACCCAGAAATAAACCCAAATACTTACAGCCAACTGATCGTTGACAAAGCAAACAAAAACATAAAGTAGGGAAAGGACACCCTTTTTGACAAAGGGTGCTGTAAAAATTGGCTAGCCACATGTAGGAGAATAAAACTATATCCTCATCTCTCACCTTATACAAAAATCAACTCAAGATGGATTAAGGACTTAAATCTAAGACTTGAAACTATGAAAATTCTAGAAGATAACATTGGAAAAACCCTTCTAGACATTGGCTTAGGCAAAGATTTCATACCAAAAATCCAAAAGCAAATGCAATAAAAACAAGGATAAATAGCTGGGTCTTAATCAAACTAAAGAGCTTTTGCATGGAAAAAGGAACAGTAGGCAGGGTAAACAGACAATCCACAGAGTGGGAAACAATCTCCACAATCTATACATCTGGTAAAGGGCTGATATCGAGATTCTACAATGAACTTAAACAAATCAGCAAAACGAACAAACAAACAAATAAACAATCCCATCAAAAAGTGGGCTAAGGACATGAATAGACAATTCGCAAAAGAAGATATACAAATGGCCAACAAACATGAAAAAAAATTGTCAACATCATTCATGATCAGGGAAATGCAAATCATACCACAATGCAATACCACCTTACTACTCCTTCAAGAATGATCATAATCAAACAATAGTAGATGTTGGTGTGGATGGGGCAAACAGGGAAGACTTCTACATTGCTGGTGGAAATGTAAACTAGTACAACCACTATGGAAAACAGCATGGAGACCTTAAAGAACTAAAAGTAGAACTACCATTTGATCCAGCAATCCCACTGCTGGATATCTACTCATAGGAAAAGATGTCATTATATCAAAAAGATACTTGCACATGTATGTTTATAGCAGTACAATTCATAATTGCAAAATCATGGAATCAATCCAAATGCCCAACAATCAATGAGTGGATGAAGAAACTGTGATGTGATATATATATATATATATATATATATATATATATATATATATACACACATATGAATACTACTCAGCCATGAAAAGAAATGAATTAATGGCATGCACAGCGACTTGGATGAGATCAAAGATTATCACTCTAAATGAAGTAACTCAGGAATGGAAAACTAAACATTGTATATTCTTACTCATAAGTGAGAGCTAAGCTATGAGGATACAAAGGCATAAGAATGACACAATGGACATTGGGGACTCATGGGGAAAGGGTGGGAGGGGATGAGGGATAAAAGACTACTCTGGTACAGTGTATACTGCTTGGGTGATGGGTGCACCAAAATCTCACAAATTACCACAAAAGAACTTATGTAACCAAATACCACTTGTTCCCCAATAACCTAGGGAAATAAAAATATATATAAATGAATGCAGGCTCAATGAGATTTAAAAAAGGAATTTTCAGATGTAGCACCTTGTTATATAGGACAATGCCATTTCTATGGTCTTGTCCTCACAAAGAGATGACATATACTCATCTTAAGAGGAGAAAACTGACCATCTTAGATATTCTTTTTCAAACTTCCCACTTCATACTCATGACTATTTAACTTATTTAAACATAAAATGTTAACATGATTAAAAAGACTTAAATGGTTTTCTGAGCAGCTTTTACAATGTCTATCCCATGCCCGTAGGGGAACTACTTTGAAGCATACAGCATTTTTAGACCTTATTACTGCAAATACCTTTTCCTGGGGATTTCTATGAACTAATGATTCTTTTTCAGCAATACAAAGAAAAGAAACTACTGAGCTTTTGATCAGTAGATCATTCTATTATTTAGTATTCAGAAAAATTTGTTTTTAGTCACATGATAAATATACTTAGAATGCTCTAAGGGCACAAAGAAAAAGGAATCTGATTCCAATTGGTGGCATACAGAAAGGTGTCTTGAAAATATACTTTTTAGGAAGTTCCTTGGAAAATATGCCCGTAGTGATTAGAGGAGGATTGGAGAGTTCAAGGGTAGAGTGAATTATGATCTGAAATAAAAGGGAAGAAAATGTTGATGAAGAGAACACAATCTGTTTTTAAAGCATGATAGCAGTAATCTTATTCTCAGTTTACCTTTAATAAATTGTTTAACCAAAAAATCATGATTTTATTCACTGGTAAAAATATATTGTAGCATACATTAAATTAAACATAAAATATTTATTTTAGGTCGACAATATTTTCCCTTTGAAAATGTAACTCCCTTTGAAAACCACCACTTTCTGCTAGTTTCTTTCTCAGAACTTACATATTTCTACACCTTATCTACTGTTGTTCTAAGTCAGTATCACGTAAGGCACATGATATTTCAAAAGAAAGAATGCAGAAAAGGAACTAAAAATTATTAATAATCTAATGCATGTAGAAAGACCTGCACATTTCCTCCTGCTCTGTCCATGTAAGAGGTAGCTGCTTCCCTTCTCCTTCTGCTGCGATTAAACCTCTGTACAGAAGCAGCACGTTGAAGACAGGCTGTGGCCCAGAGAGCGGCTGATGAGCAGATGGATGGAGCCTGCACCCACCCAGTTTGGCCAAAGAAGCCCCCATACTCTCCATGAAAAAGACTGCCAGAAGCTATTGTGTCAATTCAAAAAAAGAAACAAACCATAAAACCACTGACACTAAGGATCATTTCTGGGTCTGACTGGAAATCTAGGATCCAATTCTGTAGTGGAATTGAAGGGGCCAGAGGCCACCCTAAGAGCTAGATCTGCAGGTCCCTCCATCATGCCCAGGAAAATGCTCCACTCACCATTCCTCAGCTTCTGGTTCTGGTTTCAGAGATCTCTCTGTATCAGAAGGATTTTAGAGCTAGAAGGCCTTTACCCACTTCCTCCTATGCACTGATCTGAATATGGAGGTCAAGAAGGGAAAGTGACATGTTCTAAGTCAGAGCAGAGTCAACAAAGAAAGATAAACAATGACTGAGTCCTTGTTGTATAGCGAGTGTTAGCTAGCTACATGGGATATGGAGACGAAGAAAACAAAGTCCCTTCTTCAGGAAGCTCAACCTAGCAAGTTAGACAGACCCTTGGCAGGCAGGACCAGGCTTCCCTGCAGCAGAAGGATACATGAAATCAGTGTAATAAGCCTCACCAGGGACAGGCCACCATGCTTGCCTGACAGAATCATGGGTAGATTCAGGACCATGGCATGGCCTTGCTTTGACTCTCTAAGCTATGCTGTAGGGCCAGGTAGGGTCTGGAGTGGCCTGAGCTAGGGGATGCAATGAGCCATTTCCACTCCCCCAAGGCATTGCATAAGTAAAGTCACTTTCTATTTCCACAGCAAAATCAGGGTCAGCTTTGTTGAACACAAGATACCTTCCCTATCCCCAACAGATGGTCTACCTTGTTTGTGAGCCGTTGCTTGCGTTGGAGATGGAAACACTCTGCACAGTTCACAGCCGTCAGCTGTGGCCCATAGGCCACTGGCACGCAGAGGCAGAGTTGCAGAGCCCTTGGGAACCACAGAAGGCCTGCTGCACACCATGAAATGGCTTCTGAGCTGCTGCTGGCCCACTTGTGGGTGGCAGTGCTAGTGATGATATACAGCATCCTGGGACTAATGCCTGCAAACTGTGGATATCCTGGGTGATTTAGGTGTGCACTGCTGTGACGGCCTTTATAGTCAGGAGAGGACACACAGTGAGAAGAAGGGAAGAGTCAGTCCAAAGAGAGTCAGCCAAAGGTGGGATCATCAAGGCCAGAGCCAAGATACGACCAACACCCCAGGCTGGTGGTGGCCTCACGCTGCCCACCCCACAGGCCAGTCCTCGATCACTCCAAGCCCTCTACTCTAGGGTTCTTAAGGAAACGAGCAGGTCTTCCCATCAGGATCTAAGTGTGCTTCTGAATAAGGCACGAAAACACTAATCTCCTGAACTTCCCCGAGTGACTGAACAAAGCAGAGCCCGCATGTTTCACAGCACTTGGGAGAAGATCTTCAGGGGCAAACTGTGGAGGATCTGAATGACAACACGGGCTGTCCGCACCTGCAGGGCTGTCCCACCAAGAAATGGTGAGACAGAAGCAATGCTTGCAGGAAAAAAGGAGAAGAAGGAAAGGCAGGAGCAGACCAAGAGAGGAATTCAACAGACCACGAATGTTGAAGTGAGGTGACTGACTTCCCTGGCCCACACCCCACCGAGCAGCCTGCATCTGCTTGAGGGTGATAGAGATTACATGGAGGATGGTAACTTGGTGGTGGAGGGGAACAGGGAAGCAGGGCATGGTGGTTCCCCAATGTCCTGGCCCCAAGTCCCTTCAAAGAGTGCGGATAACAAAGGTGACTTACGTGTGTTCTTCCAATGTCCTGAGTAGGAGATTGAAGGAGCCGACATGCAGTTGTGAGAAGAAATCCAAAGGAGTAAAGAACTCACAGCACAAGTCCAAAGTCTGACCGGACCAGCAGGGCTCTCTGCACGGTGCAATGACACAGCTAGAAAGCGAGCTCCTGAAGCTGTGGCTGAGGCTTCCCACTCTGACTGCACTGCACCAAGAACCTACAGTGGGGCCTTAGCAGGAGTCCATGGAGGAGGAGGATGCTCCCTGCCTATATCTCAACCAGAGTCTTTGCAAGGTGCACAAAAACTTGAAATGTGTGTGTTAGAACCACAACCACTGTGAGAAGATGGCCCAAGACCAGGATCAGGAATTGAAGAAAGACACTTCCAACTTTCATAGGGAGATTTTCTTCCATGAGAAAATGGCCAAGGAAGGCCGAATGACCACAACGTCCACCAAGAGAGTATTCCAGGCATTCCAGAATGAAAATGACCACAACAGGCAGAAGCCAGATGACTGACTTCTGCCTTTCCCAAGTGGCCCTTTGAATTCTGGGGCTCGGCCTACAGCCCACAGGGGTTCCAGAAGTGCCAGGGCATCCATGGGCCACTAGGGCCTCCAGCAGGAAGGCAGGGCACAGTGTGGGTGTGAGGGCTTGAGTCCAGAGCACCTGCTGGTTTGATTTTGCTTTCCTTGTAGCCAGGTCCTGAATGCCCAAAGATTCTACAGAACATCAGTTGATGCTGCTGCCTTTAAAAGACTTTTGATTGATCTATTGTTAGTTTAGCCACTGTTCATTAGTTGATGCTGAAATTACTCTTATTGTGGTTGGATTGATAGCACAAGGATTGTAAGGTATTATTTTTTAAATAAATATTTTTAATGTAAAAAATTAAAAAAAATAAACTGAAAAGGGCAAAAAAAAAGGATAAAGATTTTCACAATTGACTTTTCTTTTAATTTTGTAAATTATTCCAAGGAGAAAGCATTATTAACCCTATGTTATGGTCTGCCACTGATACAAAGGATCCTCAGGAAGTAGCAAAGCTAGAATGTGAACCCATATCTGACTTTTTCTTCTGCCCCTCCACTCCCAGCCCCAAGGATGAATATAAAAGCAGGTTTTAAGAAGGAGCTGGCTATTAGTGGAAGTCTGCTAGAATATTAAGAAGTATAAAGAAGGAGGAAAGGTAACTATTCTAAGTGAATTTCAAGACGTAAGGTGTAAGTGTTAGGAAGTAGAGATAATGAGTTTAATCTGAGAAGCTAGCATTTTAAGACAGGGATATCCTTGTGAGAGCAAGGGAATTTATTTTTAAAAATTTTGAATTTGTGTTCCTTTAGTGTTGAGAAATACTTGGTATTTTTGTAAGCAGAGGCAAAGAAGCTGGTGATGACAGATTGCATATGTGAACAAAAGGGGTAATAACTGATGCATTTCTGTGCCTTTTATTATTAGTTGGTATTGTTCTAAGAAAGTGCTTTAGGGAGTGACAACAATATTTAACTGTTGTCTATTGTGAGAACTATACTGAGAGGGGCTATCTGTGTGATACATCAAGGCTGCATTTCTAAAATCATCAACAGACAGATGAATACAACTTAAGCACATAGTGTGATGAATGTGGCAATACTTCTTAAACCCAAGAAAAGGTACCAGAAATACAATGTTATGTAAGAAATACCATCAACTACAAAACTACAGGATAAAGGAATGTTAATACATTTGAAGATATCAGGTAAAACAGTTACAGTATGAAAAAGCTATTTACTCTCTTTAAAACTAAATAGTCCATAGATGTGAAGATGGATCTGAGTCTTGGGACCAAGAGGAGAAGAGAAAGGTTTTGTTTGAAGTAAGCTTCAAGAGTTGGAAAAGGGGAGGGAAGATCTAATGTGCTGGGCTAGTCTATGGAGGTAAGTCAGAAAAAAGCTTGATTTCAGGGTTTGCCATTGCATCCTTTTTTTCTCTTTCTTATAGCATTTATGTCAGCACACTTTAGTTTTTAATTTACTTCTGTGTTCCCACTTAAGGCTATAAATAATCTGCAAGTAGATATAATGGCATATATGTCTTTATATTTTTAGTGCTCCTTAAAGACCCGAAATATAATTAGCAATAACTGTTTGCTCTATTATGTGAAGGGTCCTATGGATAACTAGATATATTATGACAGAAGAAGCAAAGTACAAGAGCTTGAAAAAAAATGGCAGGGGAACACTGGTTCCTTTTCTCTAAACAACAACCTTGTTTATTATTGAACTAATAAATAGCCTCGACCAGATGAAAGTGGATCTCTGCTGCAGTTATGACATTGTAGGATAGGATAATGAGTAAATTGGGGGGCACATTATGAGGGAACCCTTTAGAACATAGCGGGATATAGAGAGCCCTTGACCTCTCTTTGGGTTTTCCAATCAAATATATGGATATTTTTGAATATACACCCCCACACAGGTACACACACACCAATAGAGTAGCTGACCTCAATTTCTTTTAATAAGTGAAAATATTAATTAATCAGTTACAATCTGAGATGAGACAGGACCGTGCAGCTGCCATATTCAACATGGCCTATGCATGAAGACCTGCCTTCCTTGCCTATCTTGACAAAGATACCTTAAACAAAGACAGGTAATTGACCAATTAGCTATCCAGTAACAACTGTTCATGTTCCATAAGAAAGAAAGTTTGTCAACTACTCCATGGTGTGCAAAAGACCTTCAAGGGCTCTTTGATTCAAGACTGACCAAGCAGCCGCAGCAGTAGAAAAGAGGAGACAGAGAGACTCAAAGAATCTGGAAATTGGCTGGGCACTGTGACTCACGCTTATAATCCCAGCACTTTGGGAGGCCATGGTAAGTGGGTCACCTGAGGTCGGGAGTTCAATACCAGCCTGATCAATATGGTGAAACCCTGTCTCTACTAAAAATACAAAAATTAGCCTGGCATGGTAGTGGGCCTAATTCCAGCTACTCAGGAGGCTGAGACAGGAGAATTGCTTGTACCCAGGAGGTTGCAGTGAGCTAAGTTTTCACCATTTCACTCCAGCCCGGGCGATGGCAGAACACTCTGTCAAAAAATAAAACAAAACAGAACTGGAAACCATGTGGATTGTGCCCTGAGAGATGGAGAGAGCACTGCGGGTTCCCAGTAGCACCTCACCCAGCTTCCAGGATACCTTCGTATTATTCATATCTTGTAATATTCCATGATACTGCCTGCTGCCTGGTGCTTCCTTAAAGTTAAGTATCCTCTGCTTGGGTTAGATTTAGAGATTTTTTGTTTTATGAAACAAATGATGGTGCAATAAAGTAGGCAAACATTTCATGTCTTGTGTAATATTTAGTAAACAGATGTCAGGAAAATAGGAAATTGCAACACTTCATTTAGAAGGCTATAATCTTTTCTGACAGAGACCAGGAGCTACTGCAAACAGCAAGACAAAGGTAAGAATGGGGGTGAGGACAGCCATGAGATGGGGGAAGAAGAGGGTTTAGAAAATATATAGACTTGGAACAACAAACCAAAAACATTTTAACAAGAAAAAAATGCTTTGTAGACTGAAGTGTTTTGGCAACAATATGTCTTGTTTACCTCCAGCAAGGACTAGGGAGACAGAAGTTGCTCATCATATTGCATTCTCAGGATGTCTGCAAATAAGGGCAGCTGCTTTATGTGACTTACACAGAAAACTGACTCACATTTTTAGCCACGTTATCATCTCATAAAATCATTCCACGCCCAAAATTATTAATCCTTTCTGACATCACTCCTGTTAGTATACAGTGGATGTCTAGCATCATTTCTCCTCCCAACAGGACTTTAAATTCCTTTTGTGGTGATCACTACCCTGTGTGTAGTCTTGACGTAAAATCTGTTTCTGGAGACTGGACATGGTGGCTCATCCCTGTAATCACAGCACTTTGGGACGCCGAGGTGAGCAGATCATGTGAGGTCAGGAGTTCAAGACCAGCCTGGCTAACGTGGTGAAACCCCGTTTCTACTGCAAATACAAAAAATTGGCTGGGCATGGTGGTGCACCAAGTAGGTAGAGTTACAACTCCAGCTACTTGGGAGGCTGAGGCAGGAGAATAGCTTGAACCCAGGAGGTGGAGGTTCCAGTGAACTGAGATCCCACCAGTGCACTCCAGCCGAGGCAAAAGAGTGAGACTCTGCCTCAAAAAAAAAAAAAAAAAAAACAAAAAAAAAATGCCGTTTCTGGAACCCCTTTCTACTACAGAAGTCACGGGGGCCAGAGCCTTCTTTTGCTGTGGCATGTCTGTGTGTGACCTTAACTAGGCAATGAATGCTCTAAGGATATTTGTTGTAAGGCACAGGGTGATTGTTGAGACAGTAGTGGCAATGGCTGGGATATTTCAGTTTTCCAGAAAGTGTTATATGCCCAGGCACCTGGGTTCTGTCCTTGTATGCTACCATTCCTGAATTTGTTCATAAGCCCACCAATATCCTTTCATTCGATTATAGTTTTTTTCTTAAACTATAGGTCCAACCTCACTTCCTTTTGCTACCATGCACATACAACAGTATCTATAATTTTACTGGATTCTTTGAATCTTTCCACTCCATTTTTTTTTTCTAACAAGAATCTTTGGAGAGAGGCATCATGTAAGTTTTAGAAATGGACTTACTAATTTAAAAGACATTGTCATCTAAATTGCATGGTGCAATGTCCTACAAGGTATGAGTATGACCTAGCCATAGTTTTCTTCCCTTTTTAAAAGGGTGTACTTGGGTTTGTTGCTATTGAATAGTTTGAGTTCCTTGTGTATTCTAGATATCTGTCCATTTTCAGATGAATAGTTTCAAATATTTTCTCTCATTCTGTAGGTTTTCTCTTCACTCAGTTGATTGCTTCCTTTGATGTGCAAAAGCTTTTTAATTGAATACAGTCCCATTTGTCTATTTTTGTCTTTGTTGGCTTGTGCTTTTGAAATCTTAACCGTAAAATCTTTGCCATAACCAATGTCCTGAAACATGGTCCCTACATTTTCTTCTAGTAGTTTCACAGAAAAACTTTAACGTCTTAACTCTACTTTCAAGGAATAATCTTTTGGAAACAAGTTGCTTAAGAGTTTTATTTTATTCTACAAAGAAAAAAAAAAAAGACATCAGATGCTTTTAGGAAATTTAAGGATGCCATATAGGGATGCAGAGGAAGCCCATGTGACCTCAGTGGCAGAGACTGGAGCCCCACAGCTGCAAGCCCAGAGCAACAAGAATTGTTGGCCACCATCAGAGTTAGGAAGAGACAAAGAACAATTCTCCCTTAGAATTTCAGAGAGAGCATGGTCCTGCCAACACCTAGATTTTGAACTTTTAGACTCAAGAATCATCAGACAAATTTCTGTTTTTTAAGCCACCAGTTTGGGTGGCAAACCTATGGCAAACATAGGAAACTAATTCATGACACATCTCCAAACTGAAATATTTTCTACATTCATTATGCTATTTCTTGTAAAGTTGGTTCCCGCCCACCCATCACTAGCAAAACATTGGTCAGAAATTAGTCTCTCTATCCCTTTGGAAAAGCCTTTTCAACAATTTAATTCACCATTCAAATAATCTTCTTATTTTTGTCTTCAGGGAAAAAAAAAGAATGATTAAATATTTTTGTATTGTTAGCTAGCTATTGTATGGATTTCATTCTATCTCCATGAGCATATTGGTTTCTCACTAATAGCAAAATCCTTTTAGATTACTTAATAAACTCATCAGGCATTCTATACAAAAAGACTGTTAGCCCTATTAGACAAATATTCCCAGAGAAAAAGTACTAGCTATGTACCTCAACTAAAATTTTAAGTCTCTTACCTCTGATATAAGATCCTAATCATTTTTTAAAATTCTGAACTTTTCACTGCTTAAGCATCTAAATACAAAGCCTGTGCTATAAACACCAGACTCTATTTTCTGAGATGTTTGCAGATTTATTAGTCTACCACCTCAGCCTACAAAAGGCTTATTCAAATATTAATTTCTGTAAATGACAGTCAAGTATAAGAAAATAAATTGGTGTGATATACATGAGTTAATTCCTAACTTAATATAAGTTGGGTGTGTTGAATCTGAGTCCACCTTTCAATAAAACAATACAGTAATCTTCCACTAAACACTTAAGAATCAAAATAGTCAATTTAGTTCAACTTTTCTCAAGCACCTCCTAAGAAGTGCAAACCGTTATTATAGACAGTAACAACATCAGGCTGAATAGTATCCCTGCCCTTGAGAAGTTCACAGCCTCAAAGTGAAGCCTGAGAATTTGAGTTCAGAACTCAATTGCAGTCTATACTCCAGGGTTTTATAAGCCCGGACTGCAGAGTAAATAGTGCCGCTGAACAGCATATCTCTGTGGCTGGCAAAGCAGGATCAGTTCATGCAAGTCTGCCTCTCTCAATGATCATGGGCAAATTAAGTTATTTTAAGTAGCTTTCTTATTTTTGCCAAAGTAAAATAATACCCTGCCTTGCAGGGTCTGTGTGAACACTGGCAGGGAAAACTTTGCAATATAGGTACATAGTAGCTAGGCAAGATGTGACACCCAAGGGAGAAGAAAAATCTCACAACAATGAGTGTTGAAAGTGTCAGCGAATATAGAAGGATTTTAGATGGTATTTGAGAGCAAGCTCCAGGATATGCTATAGAAATCACATGCTGTAGGTATAGGCGATGGTTGCAAATCAAGCATTGTTCATTTTGTTGAAGATGTAGGAAATTCAGCTATTGACTGCCTCTTAACATAAAGATATGGTTAAAATAAAAAATGAAGCTCTTGAAAAAAGAAAAAATACTGGTATTGTGCACTAATTTGGTTTATCTATTGTAGAGCTAACTCTATTATAGCATTTCCCAAAGTCCATTTCATGGAAATTAAAATGTGTTACTTTAAAAAGAATTATCAAAGTCAAATTAAGTTTGGAAAGCAATGGGTTCAACAAATTTAAGTATATTTTTAGTGTTGCAAGTCTTCTGAGACTCTTCAAACCATGGAGGAAAAATATTGTTCACTAAGCACATCTGACCTAAGGGCCCTATTTCCTGGCAGGGAGCCACAGGTTTTCAGGAGGCATTCCACAATTATTGCCAGTCTTTTCTTTCCTAGCACTCCCCACCAAGGCTGCACAGAACTCACTCTGGGAAATACTACTATATCCATATGAAACCTTGATGGTTGCCTAGGAAATAAGGCTAATATATAACTAAGATAAGTCTAATCAAATCATATTTTGCACCAAAATATTGCCCAAATCATCACAGTTTTATTTTACATGTCATACAGTTAATATATGTTTATAATTAGCAACACATTCTGTTTTTCTTAATTATCATATTTTAAGTCATCCTTTGATTGCCTATAACTCAGTTTTCTTTTGCTTGGCTCATGGCCAGCAATTTATCCAAAAGTTAAACAAAAATTAACTATTTGTCATCTGATTATCAAAGGATATCACAAGGAGTTTTGCTCTATATTCTGCATCTGAAATTAGTTGAATCTATCAACTGACATAAAACAAGTAAATTGTCAATTTACTCCATTTTACCAGGAATAACCTTTGCCAAGACTGTGATGGAGACAAAGTTTTTATTTGGGCACTTTTAGCAGAATCAAATTTCCAGCACTTCTCCAGTTCCCTGGCATACTGAACTTTAAATTCCAAGGAGGGATACAGCATATCTTCCAAGTCACAATCACTCCATATTAATGACAGCCAATCACTACTAGTGACATATTTTGTTGACATCAGTTTTCTGCATTTAAGGGCTTTCAGATTCTTATGAAAAAAAAAATATAGCACCTCTGCTGAATTTGCTTGCATCATTTAGTGACTGTGTAAGGAATGGTAAAAACATTCAGTTTTTCTGGTAACTCTCATATCACATCATATAAGAAAACAGATTTTCTCTCATAATTTAAGTCTAGCCTTGAACTAAATAGAATTAATTTTATAAAACTTATCCTTTGCTAATATAATATATACACATATAGGTAATGTTTACAATATTCTGTTTATATGTCATATGATATAAATATTTAAATAACTATAGAATACCATAAGTATATATAAACTTTATAATTATGATAAAATAAATGAATGTAGGATGTTTCATTTCTTATTTCATGTTTTGGTATTTCATTAGGTCTTTTCTTGGAGGGTTTGTCAAGCTGAGTATAGGAAAATCTGCTTTCCCCACATAATAATCATGTGGTCACGGTATTGTTTTATTAGTTTCAAATGATTTGACTTTATTTTTCAGGTTATTTTTCTAGCAGTCTGTAAACAGAACAGTAACTGGCACATCATCAATAGCCTTTTTCTTTATTTGTCTCTAGTTTGAAACTGTGTTTCTAAAAAACTAAAATATCTTCACTATTACATAGGTTGTCACAAACTTTCCTCTTCTAAACAGACCTAAACGTCAAACAATGCTTGTTGTTTGGAAAGAGAAGACATTTTTCAGTGTTTAAGGTGAAGAGTGTTAATTATCACCTATGGAGACACCAGGATCCAGAGAAATGAAAAACTGGGCTGCTCCAAAGAGCAACATATTGCAGAGATAAGTACATAATAAAGAAACCCAACATTTCACAGTAGTTTTAACTTAGTTTGCATAGGTTTAATAACAAGATAGCTTTCTAGATGTGTAGTTTTCCTTTAGAAACAACATTTAAGGAAAATAGCTAAGGATTCAACTAAAAATCAAGAAGTGGACGTATGCATATTGCTCCATTGTTCCTTATTATTTCCAGTAGCTGAACAAATCTGTTTTACTCTGTTTACATTAATTTATTGACTGTCTGAATCAGGACTACTTCATTATATATAAAAATTACAACAAAATACAATTACCTGTGGAATTTTAGTCTAATTGTTAAATTATTCAATCTAACCATGTCATATTTTCGTCAGGTAGAGGCAATGAAAGTAATTATTTTCTTGGGCTATGTATTGGACATTCACTACATGATAGCTACTACTTGCAGAAATGTTTCAAGAATTTTTTTTTTCAGAAATCACACTATAGTGAATATATCTATATGAAAATGACCAGGGTGATCTAAAAATAATCATGTCATCATTATTTATTACAAGAAGGAATCTATTTCAGACAGAGTACTACCTGCGGTTGTATAATAAATTTAATTTCATTGAACTAGCTTAAAATATGTTCTCCATTCTCAGTGTAAATATTATATAAATATTATTTCATTAAATAAGTAGATACAAAATAAATTGCTTTTTCTAAAGCAAAGCTTACTCTATATAATTTAAATGTGCATCTTAATTAAATTGTAAAATATGCCTATTGGTGACACATGGTCATTGGCATAATTTTTATGCTTTCCAACAATCAGTATTTAATTTGTGGCTGGTCATGTCTCTGATAATGTATTTTAATAATTGATAACAAGTCTCTTTTATGCTGAGGAATCTTTTAAACAAATGAGTTCTCTGGATCCTTCCAATTAGATGTCATGTTAAATAACTAATATACTAAATATATATATATATATATATATTCCCATGTGTTTATACTAGTACACATATATTTTGTAAATATAAAGACATATTCATATCAGTGCTAAGAAATAATATAAAAAATGGCATTTGCATAACAATATATGAAACATTGCTTATTGCTTCTTGATTCCCTTAATTTGAATACACACAAAATTTAATTAAGAAATTTGTGGGAAAAATGCCTACCTGAAAATACAGTCACTTAATGCAATTAAATGGAATATATTCACAGTCTAATAAAAAGCACTCTTTAGTTTAACTTACCCCAAACTAAGGGCATGTTTTAAGAATATTTAGCTATGATTAGCAATATATGCCCAGATATCACCTTTCCATTGAGTTGGCTTGTAATATCTTTCTTAAAATGACAAGAAAAGGCAACTATGTTTTCTCTTTTTGTGAGAAATTGTCAATATCTCACTTATCCTCATGAAATAAAATATAATTTTCAACGCTAGCTTCTTAAAACCAAATTTTCTTCCAGCTATATTAGTATTTCTGCAAGTATTAAACATTCATTTATTTTTGTGACTCAAAGCCATTAAGATGAAAGGTTTGGCAAATCAAGTATGTGGGAATTTATAAAGTTCAATTACAGTTAATATGAAATCTCGATAATAATTTCTATATATTCACAGAACCGATCTCCATTATATAAACTTAGAGCTTAAACTTTTGGACAGATTTGATTCCTGAACTAACATAAAGGGTAATATAACTAAATAAATTTTGGCAGATATTTATGCAATTTTATAAGGAAATACATGTACATGTCTATTAATGCACATCAACATTAATTTATATATGTATGTATGTATGCATATGGGCATGTTCATTACAGTCTCTCCCATTAGACATTCCTGATTTTTTTCTCAGTAAATCCTTGATTTTTTCCTGTCTTTTCTAAACTTAAATATGCTAATTTAAACTCAGAAGTAAGCAATTATTTTGAAAGGTTAATGTACAAGAAAATGGCAATAAGTATTTTATAAGAAGTAACTTAATAAAGCATTTTGAACTGTGACAATCGAGAGGTTACATTTGTAAGACCACATGTGGCCTGCCATTCAATTTTCATTCACCTATGAGAAAATTACAGATTATTTAGGAATATTTATCCAGTCAAAATCAAACTGCAAATCACAGAAACCTCGGGGTGGTGGGATTTTTTGTAGGATACATAATGAAATGTCCATGCGTTCAGACTCATTGGTTTAGGGTACAATCTGATTTTGGCTTTCTATTTCCAACTCTTTCACTTATTCTATATTACTTGTTTTGATGTAATGGCATATGTTTCAACACCAGAAACGTGATTTGCTTTCTCAACTTTTATTTATAATGAAAAAAAAAATAGCTTTTCAAATGGTGATTTAGAGAATAGTTAATCAGCTTGACTGTGAACCTGAGTTCAGATGTCCTCAGATAACTATAAAGACTGTTAGGTACAAAAGCCCCAGTGCCTTCTGTTTGCTTCTTAGGCATTTGTATTAGTCACTGCTTTCTAATCACACATTAGTTCTCTCAGTGCCATCACTTTGCATGTCAACTGAGCTATGTTTACAGAAATAAAGATGCAAACTAAATATTATGAAAATTTAATTCAATTTGAAATATATGTGCTGCCAGGGCAACCATTCCCATGCTGCTTTTGCTGTATTTAATCATAAAACCAAGTTTTCTATGTATTGAACTTCTTCACAGAATATTGTGTGAACCCCTTTGTGCAGAGCATCCAATAATACTTGATTAACAAATAAATGAATGTAACAAACAAATTTATGAGGAAATGTCTTAGGTTACCTGTGAAATCGAAGACAGTAGATCATCATTCCAGGTAAAGTTAATGCCCAGAAAGGTAGTCCACATGTGCAACAGCTCATAGCGGCATGGTATTCTTCAACTCTACTTACCTCCATTAAGCTTCCTCCTCCCCTGTCTTACCACTGCCCATGTACTGCCCTGAACCTATAAGCAACACCCATGACTACACTAATTCTGGTATCTTAAACATTATTTAGCCATAAAACACAATGAAATCTTATCTGCAACAACATGGATAGAATTGGAACTATGTTAAGTGAAATAAGCCAGATACCAAAAGACAAATTTCACATTTTCTTGCTTATATGTGGGAGCTAAAATTTTTTAAAAACTGAAATCATGAAGATGAAGTATAATAACAGTTACTAGAGCCTCGAAAATGTAGAGGGGTTGGGGGTTACAAAGTGGGAATGATTCATTGGTACAAAAATTTAGTTAGATAGAATAAATGAACTCTAGGATAAGAGGGTTAACATAGTTAACAATAATGTGTTGTATATTTTTAAATAACTAAAATAGCATAACTAGAATGTTTCTAACACAAAAAAATGATGAATGCTTAAGATGATGGATACCTCAATTACCCTGATTTGATCATTACACATTGTATACCTCTATGAAACATCACATGTACCCCATAAATATACACAATGATCATACACACATAATAATTATTTTTTTTAATGGCCTAGTTTGAAAAAAAAACAACTTCATGTAATCTTAACTCAATGATTTTTTTTTGAGATGGAGTCTTGATCTGTTGCCCAAGCAGGAGTGCAGTGGTGCCATCTGGCCTCACTGCAACCTCTGCCTCTGGGTACAAGTGATTCTCCTGCCTCAGCCTCCCAAATAGCTGGGATCACAGGCACCTGCCACCATGTCTAGCTAATTTTTGTATTTTTAATAGATGTGGGGTTTCACCATGTTGGCAAGGCTGGTCTTGAACTCCTGACCTCAGGTGATCCGCCTGCCTCGGCCTCCCAAAGTGCATGGATTACAGGTGTGAGCAACTGCGCCTGGCCAATTTTTTCTTGTTTAAACTGATCTAGCAATGTCTTACTGTCTTTACTTTCCTCCAATTGCCTCTCATCCACTTCCATGACATATACAACTTTCTGTTAGATTTAGATTTAACCCACTTAGATTTAGATAGATGTCTTCATTCATTTTAGTAATAAGCTAAAATTATGCATTCCCCCCTTTGCCCTCCACCATCCATGTAAGCACCTGAGTCGCAATTTGGATTTGATTCCTGGCTCCTCTCTCCATCTCAATAATTTCTTAAAAAAAAAAAAAAAAAAAAGAAGAAGAAGAAGGCATCTTACTCTCTTATTTAAAGTAATCCCATGATATTCCACAGTTTTCAAGATACACTAGAAACTCTTTAGCTTAGCTATACTGTGGTCTCATCTCTTATTTCTCTCTTCATGCTACGACCTCATGTGGGATTCTCACATGACCATCCCTCTCACTTTCACACATTTACATATGCTGTTTTTTTTTTTGCTTGAGGCCTGCTTCCTCCTCCCTCCTACCCTTTTCTCAGGAGTTGTCCACACCAGAAAGTCTGTGTGGACCTCCCCTTCCCCTCCACACACCACACAAACCCATGTATCTGTTTCCATAGCACCCACCATGAAAGGACTTATCACAGGCTATTGCAATCATCTGCTTTATTCCACTATTTTTTTTTTCCCTGATTTAACACATCTGAGAGAAGAGGCCACACATTCCCACACATATCTCTGGCATCTAGTATACAGTATCTAATAAACCCATCCTCAAAGACTAAATAGGAAGTCTCAACCCAGAGAATCTAAAATAATAATAATAATAATAATAATAATAATAATAATAAAGGTATGTTTTATTGTCCATTTCTCATGTTAACCTTTCTGGCAGACCCAAGTATATCCCTTGAGTAGTTCTAATTGGTATTTGGAGAAGCATGTCCCTTAAAATACTGATTTTCATGTCCCTCCCTCCCTCCCCCCCCCCCCCCCTCCCTCCCTCCCTTCCTTTCTTCCTTCCCTCCCTCCCTCTCTCTCTCTGTCTCATTTTCTATCTATCTATCTATCTATCTATCTATCTATCTATCTATCTATCTATTTGACTTTCTTTCTTTTGACAGAGTCTAGCTTTGTTGCCCAGGCTGGAGTGCAGAGATGCAATCTCAGCTCACTGCAACCTCCTCCTTTGAGGTTCAAGCAATTCTCCTGCCTCAGCCTCCCAAGTAGCCAGGATTACAGGCACCCACCACCATACCCAGTTAGTACAGATGGGGTTTCACCATCTGTACTAATCATCTGTGTTAGCCAGGAAGGTCTTGATCTCCTGACCTTGTGATCTGCCCACCTTGGTCTCCTAAAGTGGTGGGATTACAGGCGTGAGCCACCACTCCTGGCCTTGATTTTCATTTTCATACCACGAATAATACATATCTAGGGAAGATATTTTTAAGCACTTAAGTATTGCTTTCATAGAATATGGTAGATTGTGGCTTTAAATGATTTTTTCCAATATTCTAGCTTTGTAATCTACAGAGTTGCAGTCAATTTTCAGACTCTAAACAAGTATGCCTTTTTTCCCTTTATCTTAAGAGGATTTCTCATTCCCCATCTTGCAGCTGTCTTGAGTTAGTCTCTATACTTAGTTCCCTGGATATCAACATCAAAGTAACTACCAATATTATAGAAGAAAACTATTGCTATGGCAAAAATGTTCTGCAGTATCACTGAATATATGAATGTTATATAAAGTCAGTATATAACAATTAAAGTCTATTCTTTTTAGAATGCAGTATTATTCTAACTTTTTCATTAATGGAAGTGCAACCTTCAATATATATAGATGATGGATTTATTTAATGTTTAAAAACTTAAGTAATAACTTTGGAATATAAGCCACTATATTCCTTAGCCACTATTTTTATTAAGACTAGAATTTAACTCTTCTAGTTGTTAGCATGTAAACTTTTTCAATTTCCTCATAAGAAATATTTAAACATTATTCTCATACTGTTTTACATAAAACTTTATAGTACTTTTTCCTTAGAAAAATAATACCTAGAGTGTTTGGCTTTATTTGGAACACAACAAAATTATTATCCTAACGTTATTTTGGTTCCTTTATTTTAAATTATTTTTTTGAATTTATATTCTAATACATAATGGAAGTTAACAATTTACTGACAATTATTATTTTGTAATATAGTTGTCTGATACTATACAAACTAATTGTAGGTACCTGTGATTTGAGGGATAATGAACTGTCCCATTGCAGAAAGAATCCCCCTTGGTCCCAGGAGCCTTCCTTACACCTGATGAGCTCTATGTTGTCTATATTTCCATGCATTTAACTGGGGTAAATAATTATATTGCTTAAAAGTTATACTTAGTGGTAATAGTAATATTCCTTTTAAGAAAACAAATCTCTGAAGAAAAGAGGAAAATGTAGGATTGCAAGATGGAAAGAAGAAATATTCAAAGGAGAGAAGAAAACTTTGTCCTCAACCAACTTCATGGCCTGGAACTAAAGACTGGGCAGCTAAAATGCTGAACAACAAAGAAAGGAAGAAAAAATCTTATTAAAATGTTCTAACTTTCACCACTTCCAAGTTCTGAAAAAGTTGCTCCATATGGATTAATATTGTAAAAGCTGTGTTTTTATTGACACTTTACTTAGTCAAAGCATCTATAGCAGGAAAAATTTCTTTTCAGGATTAGGCTTATGGGTGAAAGCCCATTTGCATGAAAGCTAAGTTAAAAAGATAAGCTACGAGGATAGCATTTGTAGGGTAGTAAATTTTATTTTCTCTTCTATATGTACAATAAATTTAAGAATGTCTGTGTAATACGTGCTTTATTGAACAAAGAAACAGTCAATGCATTAGCAGATGTACTTGCTCAAATATTGATATTGTTTAAAAATAGTTTTGGGACTGACAATTTATTGAATGGGAAACCACATTATGTTTTTATGCATGATTAAAAATCTCTTAAACTACTTAGCTCAGAGGAGTAGAAAGTAGGAATTGTCCAGAAAGAACAATGTGCCTCCTACAATAGAAATTTCTGAAGGCACCAGTACTATGATAAATACAAGGACATAAATACTTGTATTTCATCTGTCTTTGCTTAACCTAGGATTTGGAGAGCAATGGGCAGGACTGAGCATGGTGGCTCACTCCTGTAATCTCAGCACTTTGGGAGGCAAAGGTGGGAGGATTCCTTGAGATCAGGAGGATAAGACCGGCCCTGGCAAGATAGCATGACCCTTGTCTCTACAAAAAGAAAAAAAATAGAGAAATTAGTCTGGTATGGTGGCATGTGTCTGTAGTTCCAGCTACTCAGGAGGCTGAGGTGGCAAGATACCTTAATTCTTTGAGCCCAGGAGTCAGAAGCTGCAGTGAACTATGATGTCACCACTGAACTCCAGTCTGGGTGACAGTAAAAGCCTGTATCCAAAAACCCCAAAAACTTCAGTTAAAGTATAGCTATTAATGATAAAATTTTGGTAATGCATTGGTAAGCCTAAGGAGTATATCTAAATTATAATTATTTTAATTAAATGACATTCCTAACATCCTCCACTAATACAAGTTAAGATAATTCCCACAACAGGGTGAGTCTATTCTGCAGGAGTGAAAAATACTGGAATAAAAAAAACCTTTTTAAAGAGTTAACATTTCTAACCTATACTACAGACAAAGAACAAATTATAAAATAAAATATGCAAAGCAGTACTATTTGAAGGATGGCCAAGACATTGACCTTCTACTTGTAATGATATTCATGTTGGTTTATGATTGTCACTTAACCTAATAAGATGAACATTGAATAGATGGCATTATTTTCATTTTCTGATAATAAGACTGAAATATAAAAAATAAATAGTTATCTCATTGATATAACAGCTCATTCAACAAGTAGGTATTGAGTGCTTACCATTTTCCATGCACTCGTCTAAGAGCTTAAATAATTATCTCATTGATATAACAGTTCATTAAAAAAATAGGCATTGAGTGTTTACCATTTTCCAGGCACTTGTTTAAGAGCTTGGGTCTTGACAATGAATATCACAGACACGTCCAATGCCCATTCAGAATTTACATAGAATATGTGCCCATGATTATCTAGGATCAATGCAGTAGTAGTTCTTATGTCCAGATTTCTTAGTCTATTATTTTGTGTACAGATCCTCTAACCACTTAGAAATAATTCTTTTAAATATACCAGCAGTAGTACTATTAATTGAAAAATGACTTAGCATATCCAATAACCTTAACAGAAAACACAGTAACCTGTGTATTTTTAAAATTATATTTTGGACTAGCTTATTTAGTGGGTATATAATGAGTAAAAGGTCTGTCTTTACAGTGAATGATTTATAATTTACAAAGGCTTCTAAATAAATGGTTTATTTTAGTAATAGAAATCAGTTTATGTGTAACAGTGTAATCATTATCTGTATAACCCTCAATAGCCTCACAACAGATATAAAATCAGTCCACATACAGATTTATCCCGGGTCAGAATGCTCCATCTATAAGTTATTCGACAAATATTTAAGAGGCATCTATTATATGACAGGGACTTTTCTAGCCACTTGAGATATATCAGTAAAAGAAAGAGACCAATACCTCTGCCTTATGGAGTGCAATTCAGGAGAGGACTGAGACCATAGACAATAATCATATTAAATAAGTAAATCATACAGTAGGAAGAAGGTCCTATGGAGGAAAGCATTGAGAACAGGTAAAGGAAATCGGGTGTGCAAGGCAGAGTGGCAGGTTCCAGTTTCTAAAAGTTAGTAGGTGAAAGGCATCATTGCAAAGGTGACATTTGAACAAAAACTCGAAAGAGGTGAAGCTGTCAGTCTTGCAAATATGTTTTGAGTATGGTGTGAGGGAGGAATCCTATTTCTTCTCTGTTTTTTTTTTTTTTTTTCATATGCTAACCAGTTACCTCTGCATCATTTATTCTGTCCTGAACAACAATGCAAATTCAAGCATACACCAATTTTCCACATGAAAGTGGGTCAGTCTCCAAAATGAGATGTTAGGAGTGTGTTCCCCATAGGGTTGTTGTGAAGCTTGAATGATTCCTCTCACATAAAGTACTTAGAACAGTGTTAGATAGATAATAAGGAAAGAGAAAACATTCACCATGATTATGACAGTTGGTGTTTGTGCTATTAATATTTTACACAAGATTTTTCTTTAGTGATTCCACCTTCAGCTTCCATACTAAACTCCATTTTTTTCTGCAATCTGTCTGAAAATTCTGTTGTATTTTCTATATATACAATATTGTTATCTGAAAATAGTAACATTCCATTTTCTTCCTTTCCAACAGTTATATGTTGCATTTATTTTGTTTACCTCAATAATCTTGTTAAGACCTTCTGAACAGAGCGAATTGTCACAGGGAAAGTGTGCATCAAGAAGTTTCATGTCCTTACATTTTAGTTATACTCCTTATAAAAAGCACCTACATAGCTGAACTTTTTTTAAAAAAAGAATGAATTCTACAAATCTGTCTTTATGAAGACATTTAGTCAATTTCCAATCATTAGGCTTATCAATATTTTTTGTCTGCTGAATTGAAAATTATAAACTCAATAGTTGTTTTATGGTTGTTATCCCTGAACTTTTATAATGTATAATTAATTTTAAAGGTCTAGCATTAGTTGTCTTTCCATCTGTCCTGAGAACGAGTGAGATGTCAGTACACTTTATCTTTCATCTGACATTCATGACATTATCTTGAGTACTTATGCACAGAAAAGTATGTAAATTGACATTGTTATTGTTTCATAAATACAATGTTTGCTAAAAATATATAACAACATCTTGGCTCATCATTTTTAGAAACTGCCTTAGCAAAATTTGATTTTGATAGTTAAAACACTCTTACTTTTTAATCTGTACAAGCCTTCTAAGTTACTCATTTTAAAAAAAAATTGCTCAGCACACAATTTAATTATATTGTTTGAGGCTTTAAATATAATTAATACTTTGTATGTTCTTTCTTTAATGAAGTACTTAATTAGCCTTAACTCATTCATCTCCCGGATAGAGTTTTGTAACACCTTATCTTTCTTGAAACCAACATTTATACTAAATGAAGAGGTAGTAAACATCAATAACTGTGAAAATGAATGTGAATATGTGTTTGTGCATATATCAGAGATTATGTTCCCAGATGAATGCATTGTATTTAATTTTGTAACCAAGTATTCCAGTTTTGAAATGCATTTTAAAACTTTTGTTCCTTCTTTTCTCTCAAGCCTTAAGATGTAACCTTGAAACAGACTGTAGAAACTTTTTTTCTTAGCTTTGAGATAAAGCCTTGAAATGTACTTTGAAACTCCCCTTCCCTCTGTTTCCCAGCAGACAGTCCCTTGCACCATGCACACTTATCGAACAGCATGCTTGTTAAGAAGCTCCAGTGCCTAATTTTATAACAAGCCAGGCAAGGAGGCCCAGCTGCAGAATTCTCCCCAATGAGGAGATAGCGTCAAGACGGGTAATCTACAGCCCAGCCACAACCAAGATGGTCCAGCCAGCAATCCAGGTGGACAATGACTCAAGATAGCCCTTGGAACAAGACATGCCGACCTGCATCCTGCTTTTCTCCTGCATGTTTCCATACCTAGTCACTCTCTTTTACACTCCTTCCCCCAGATTAACATTTGAAATAGTCTTTTGGAGGCAAGAAACTGACCATTTCCCAACTGCTAGCATTTGAATGAAGCTCCTTTCTTTTCACTACACTTTGCTTCTTGTATTCCGGCCCTCAAGCAGTGAGCAGCTGGACTCGCATTCAGTTATAATTTTAAAAGATTAATTTTGACAGCTTATTTACTAAACAAATATACACACACAGTCCCTGGAATTTTAAAATAACTGTTATATTTGCCTTTTTTTAACTTTGCTAATTGTATATAATTGTTTATATAATTATATACACAAATCTTATAATCAGTGTGCAAGAATACATTGCTTCATTTGGAAATCCTTCCTGTATTACTTTTGTAATCTGTATGTTATGTGATGGCATATAATTCCTAATTCTGACATGTATGGCTCTTTTCCTCTAGAATACTCCATCTTTCTTACAGGTATACAGCTTATTATTTACTTCCAAACATATTGGCTGTTGAACAGTATTTTATAATAAATGTTTATGAAGGATAAATATATACATAAATTAATATTTCTTTTTGCCATTTAATTTTTTCCCATTTATTAATATTTCAAAGTCATTAAAATCTCCAAAATTAAGAATACAGTAACTGCATGTGGTTTCTTTTAATGAGTGCTTATTTTTATGGCTAATAATAACTACTTTTTATGGAAAATTGATTATGATATACTGCCCTAAGATCCAAGAATTAGTGATTCAGTATATTCCAAACTGCGCTATATATAGATTTAAACACTTTAGGAATTTTCTATTTAATTTGATTTAATAACCGAGTTTTTAGTATCAAATACCTTACCTAATTCTTAGCATTTGCAAGCCATTCTTTCTAAAAGTTAAATTTACTCAACTCCCATCTGCAAGTATAGGATAGTTCTAGCCTCCAGAAAAAAAAAAAAATCTAGCATTTGAGCAGAAGGAATTTAAGGAGCATCTCACAAATATTAGGCAATACACTCACTACTAATGATTCAAACTTATGCTCACCCTGGTTAAGCATTTTGCTGCTGACACTTTGTTCCCACCTTGTATCCTGTTTTAATTACCATAACATTATCTAAAAATTGGGTTTTGAATTATTCAGTGTTTTCGATAAACTCAATTCCTCTACTAAGTCTGTAGAGGACTGTCCCTGTTCCTGAACTTAGGCTTGTGACTTTGATGCTATTCACCGACACTCTCCTTAAGGTGTTCAACAGAATTTGCTCCTCCTGCAACTCAGTAGGATTTGGAGTCAGACACACCTGAGATAAAATTCTAATTTAGTTTCTTTCAAGCTAATTTTTAATTTAGTTTCTTTCATTAATGTAGATCCATTTATTAAATTATTTGAACTCCAGTTTTCTATAAAAGATAGCAGTGTAAAAGCCTGTTCCTACTACTGCTATTAATTGTAACAATAGTAGTACCACTTATAACATGGTATAACCTATTTTAAGCATTTCATGTGTTGATAATTACATTCTCATGACAACATTTTGAAGCAGATATTGTTAGGAATTTTTCACTAAATGAATATTTGCTGGAATATAGTAAACATCCAACAATTTAATAAATGTTATTTCAAACAAATAAACTATATTTGGTAAGCATGTAAGTCTGTGCATTATCAGACTTCAAATCATCAAAAATAAATAAAGCATCTACTTAAAAAACTAAATATTTTCTCTACTGTTTTTTTCTTCTTAATCTCTAAATTTCCACCAGCATTTTTCTGACACAGATGCTAGTTCCTCATTGACAACAAAACACAAAAACTACATAAAATAACATTCCCTATGCTTGTTATCTTCTTTAACTACCATCCTCACTTAATTCCTTTCTCTTTGACAGTAAAACCTCTATAATAATTTGTACTGCATTCCAGCTGCTATCCTCTTCCATCAGTTTGCTCAAGCCTTGAGTCATGTTATTTCCCAGAGAGTCTATGAGAATTTCCTCTGAAGTCACAGAAGAAAATTAAAAAACAGTGGCTTTCTCATTTCATTTTTCTTAATGCAAGTGTAGGCTAGTTGAAGTCTCCAAATAGTGAGCCTGCAGTTCTTGCACTGCATGGGCTTCTATGACACCACTCACTTTCCATCTTGTCTTGCTTCTCTGGTCACACTTGGTCTTACTACCACTTTCTCAGTGAAGCTATTCTCAAGGGTTATTTTCACATTTTCTTTCTTTCCTCCTTCAGTTTATCTTTCACAGAGTTGTAATCATAATCTCTGTAATTTCTAAAATGCTGTCTTTATTTGTATATCTCATCAGACATTTTCCCATGTTTTTAAATAAACATTGACCTTTTATTTATTTATTTTTATTTTTTGAGATGGAATCTCAGTCTGTTGACAGGCTGGAGTGTAGTGGCATGACCTTGGCTCACTGCAGCCTTTGCCTCCCGAGTTCAAGCAATTCTCCTGCCTCAGCCTCCGAGTAGCTAGGACTACAGGTGTGCGCCGCCATGCCCAGCTAATGTTTGTATTTTTAGTAGAGACTTAGTTTCACCATGTTGGCCAGGATGGTCTTGATCTCCTGACCTCATGATCTCCCCGCCTCAGCCTCCCGAAGTGCTGGGATTACAAACATGAGCCACCACACCCAGTCTGGTTGACTCACAAGAACCACTGCTTTCTGAATCCAACTAGATCATTCACCAGCCTCCAAAATCTCTGAACTTTTGGTTGCTTGTAATTTCTTTCTCTCATCTCTGCTCATACAAGTAAACCCACTTCTGACGCACGTAATTTGTGGATCACTCCGTATACATTCCCATCATTTTACCAGTCTCATCAGATTCACTGTCATGAAAGTTAAAAGGTTAAACTTCTCTATAAATAAAGGCTTTCTAGAGTCTCCTACAGCAAGGGGTGATCATATGACCCACTTCTGAAAAATGACAAAAAACTGGAAATATGCTGGGCATAGGAGGACAAATTTGCTCTATTAATACAGGTATCAAACTTCTCATATCATTTTTCTGCCCTGCTCTCTAAATAATGTTGTAATGGCATGAATAATAGAGAAGGGAAATTTAGCCCCAGCATCCTCGAGCTGGTGAACTAAAGCCAGGCACCATCTGACTATAAGCACATTTTATATGAGAAAAAATTTCAGTGACTCCCCCTGCGTTTAGCTGAAATTTGTCATAGCAGTTCAATGCAGTCTCTAAAGAGCATACCACCCTTTAGTATCCAGCTTAAATTCTGATCATTTCCTTCCAGCCCAAAGTAGTTTCTCCCTCTTAATTTTTCTTCTTTTCATGTAGGAAAAGATATGCTGGCTTTGTCAACAGGGACCAGAATTAGGATTCTGCCCCTTAGGTTCTAACAAGATAATGCAATTTAGTCGATATTCTTCTGTAAGTGCTTTTAGAATGACAAGAAACACCTAGAAGGTCTAATGTTAAGTGCTGAAGGAGAAAATGGACAACTGCATGATAATTTAAAGGACTCTTCCTAAGAAAGACGGAGTGAGCTATATAGACATGCTGCTCTTAGATAGCTCTGCCAGATACAAGTTGCTTAAGGGTAGGCAGCAGTTCAGATGTAAAGTGGAAGTAGTAATACAATTTTCTAATAATTTCTTTATATTAAATTACTGATATTAATTGAGAGTTAATTGTATGTCTAGCACTCTCCAAGTTAAACATATAGGGCAGGGTGTGGTGGTTCAGGCCAGTAATCAGCACTTTGGGAGGCTGCGGTGGGCGGATCACCTGAGGTCAGAAGTTCAAGACCAGCCTGGCCAATATGGTGAAATCCTGTCTCTGCTAAAAATACAAAATTAGTTGGGCATGGTGGCAAACACCTGTAATCCCAGCTACTCAGGAGGCTGAGGCAGGAGAATCACTTGAACCTGGGAGGCAGATGTTGCAGTGAGCTGAGATCCTGCCGTTGCACTCCAGCCTGGGTAACAACAGCTAAACTCCATCTAAAAATAATAATAACAATAAAAAAAATGTCGTTTAATTCACACAACAATTTCATGCCTTAGGAACTACTGTCTTATTGCTAAGAAAGAATAAATAGGAATCAAGGTATGTAATTTGTCCAAGGACACAAAGTCAGAGTGCTCAGTCATAAAATTATGCTCCCCTGCCCCTCATTTCATATGATAAGACCTACCAGGTACATGTAAACTATTGTGAAAGCATCATGTTTCTTATAGTGTTTTCTGCCTCCTAACTCTAAATCGACAGCCTTGTCAATCAGGCACCATGTACCTTATCTTCTTTGTTTAATAATTTACTTCTGTGAAGGCCAATGACTTCAAATTATCCTATCTTTGCATCTCCCAGTGCCTTACACAAAAACATTCGGTAAATTTTCCTAACATTAAAAATCCAGAAAATTGTATATATATACATACATATATTCACTAATACATTTAAAATTTTCTTAAAGACTCTGGTCACCAGTAAATCCATATTTAAAAGATATTTGTTCATGTCAAATCTACTGAACTATTTTCTATATTTTCCCAATGGTTCCTCTTGCTGTGAAATAATTCTGGTGGTGCTGTAGTGTATAAGTGTATCATTTGACCTTTCAAAGTACAATGGCAATAAATTTAATAAAAAGTAAAGTTAATAGAATTAAATTAATTTATTACATAAATAAGTCACAGTGATGTGGGGATGACATAAAATGCTTTTTCAAAGAATTTTTCTGGTTAATATTTAAAATCTTTATATGTTTTATTAAAGCTACTAAGTTAAATATATACAATGCAATATGGAGTAAACTGATTTTAGCCTTAAAGAACGCTTTTTCATGTATGATTATATACTTTTGTTTAAAGATTATGTAAAAATATTTTGTATGATGGCAACATCTTCAAATTTGTTTGAAGAGTGGCTTTCTTGGAATTTAGCCTGAATTCACAAATATTTGGTATATATAAAATAATTCAAGTAAACATGTGTTTACCCAAATAGACATAACCTTATTTCTGCACTGAGGATTAAATAATCTGTTTAATATACCTGTAATATTTCTTAGTTTTGGTCACACTCTTGAACTTTGAATTTTGGTCACTTGGTCTCCAGTTTCTCTCTGTTTAGAATCCCACAGAAATTCAGAATTTAAAAACTTCCTTCGTAATTGAGAACTAGTTGAAGCCTATCCGCTTGCATTGTGGACATTTTTCAAATCTCATTTTCAAACAGATAAAGCAAAAAAAGATGGAGTTGTTCTACTACATCCTGTAGAAACCTTATATAAAAACTCACTCCTTTCCCTATTTGTAATATATTCTGCCACAGTACATAGTTATGAACATTGATTTTGTTTTTAAATTTATTATCAAACCAAGATAAATATTTTTGGGTCTGGATGATTCAGTAAGTGCTTTACCTGATTATAGTTGTGCTCAATAAGGACTCAGAGATTTATAGTATAAAATAATCCAGCTCCAGTAAGTGCCTAAATTTTTTCCTGAGGCACAGGAAGGGAATTCAGTTCAATGCTTAAATGCTTTCTTAAAGGATTAGATGATATTAAACAAAAAGCAACAAACAAGAAAGCAAACCGAAAATAGATTTGCCATGTAGATAGCATTTACATGAAATATATGTCATAGGATGTTAAAAGATACAACCCCTATCATTACAATTTGAACTGAGGTACAGAAATGGGAACAATTGGTGATAAATATCTTAACACAATTAAAAGAAATTGCTGATAATTTATTCAGGAGTTGGTAAGAGATAGTCCCAAAGCTGATTCTTCAAATTTTATTCTGTCATCCACCTAAATAAAGCTTAACTATAATTAGAGAAGGATTTATAGTGAGTATTTATTGGAAAGAATTGTTAGAATGTTAAATATTTCTCCCCTACACCTGGAATTTCTTCAAGTCAATCCAATCAACACCTAGAGTTCTTCATGTAGTGAGTTTGGGGTATGTGACTCTGATGTGGATACTTTCAAAAGTAAAGCTGAGGAGAAAGAGGAAAATGGCAGAGAAATGGAGAAAGGAAGCAAGAAGCACTAATAATTAAGGTGAGGAACAAGTGTGTTAGCTCTTTCCAGAGTCCTCTTGGACTCTGGTAAACAAAACGGTATGAATTACCCTGAAGGTTACACTGATGAGATGAGTGTATAGACTTCATCAGAAGTTTTGTTTTGTGATCTGCCACAAATACTGTCTAAGAAGAAAAGGGAGATCTACTCTATGTTTCAAAGACAGTGGCATGAGGAAAAACTAAGTTTCATGATTTTACATGTAGCAACTCCACTCATTCAATAAACACATATATAAAAATATGACACAAGATAAAATTAAAATACCCTAAATAATAGTTGTTTCCTTGGCTTATCAATTAAATGTTTGCTGGAGCCATCTGGATGGTCCAGATATGCTAGTAATCTTGAGTTACTTTATTTACACTCTGAGGGATAAGGCTATGTTCAGTCAGATGGTGTGAAATTTCCACAGCTGGTGCAACTCTCTACGCACAGTCATGCCTGTAAAGAAGATGTTTCATCTGAGAACATCTCAGGGAACGGCTATCAGCCACTGTGTAGATTCCCTACTGAAAGAACCCTGTGACTAGTGCACAAGGAGATCCCTAAAACTGCACTCTCAGCTGGGCCAACAGACTCCATTCCTATTTTCTTCTGTTTTCTCTCCTGAGTCATCTGTATTAAATATTCTCCAAGGAAACTGTTCAAAGCCAATTAAAAATGGTCCAAAAATAAATTGCACATTCTTGGATATAATAAATAGTCTTCTAATATTTTTGATGCAATGCTATTATGGCTTCGAGGGAAACTTATCAAGAACTTAATCACAACAGTTGTCTGTAATAGCCCTAAGAATATTTGTGTTGAATAATTACCATGTATAACAACCACTTGGCATAGTATTACATTCATGAAGTTGAGTAAATGTCATAAGAAAAATTGTATAAATTGGGTTGCGGAAGCACTCATAAATAATATCTGGTTCCTTTTGACCCATGATATGGTTTGGCTGTGTTCGCACCCAAAGTTCATCTTGAATTGTAGCTCCCATAATCTCTGTGTATGGTGGGAAGGGCCCAATGGGAGGCAATTGAATGATGGGAGCTGTTTCCCCCATGCTATTTTTGTGATAGTGAATAAGTTCTCAGGATAGCTGATGGTTTCATAAGGGTGTTTCCCCTTCACTTAGCTCTCATTCTTCTCCTTTCGCTGCAATGTGAAGAAGGACATGTTCATTTCCATTTCTGCCATGATTGTAAGTTTCCTAAGGCTTCCCCAGCCATGTAGAACTGAGTCTATTAAACTTCTTTCCTTTATAAATTACCCAGTCTTGGGGATGTCTTTGTTAGTAGTGTGAGAACAGACTAATACAATACACATAAATCAGTTTTTTTTTTGTTTCAATGAGAAAATTCAAAAATTTCCAAAGAAAACTTGAAGGAATTTTCTCAAGGGCTTAAAAAATTTGCTGTTTCTAAACCACTGAAATATATGACACCTGTCATCTACTTCTATGTTTGCAAATACTTGGCATATTTCAGAAAAAGAAAATGGTGTAATAAAATTCTAGTTCTATAAGGAAAATTCAACAGTGACAATGAAATTAGTCTCTAAAGAATAAATTCAAGGCACCTGTTTTTCATGCTTTTCTTTGACTTGAAGACTGTACCTGTTTGGAAACCTGTTGTTTCATCTATTTCTAGGCTACACATCCTTTATACTTGATGTATAGGAATATGTAAGAAGTGTGGCACTGTTTTAAGGACCAGCTGGAAACAGGGGTCAAGTCTTTACCATAAATGTGGGATATCATTATCTTGGTAAATTTACCATAAATATGGGATGTCACTATCTTGGGTAAAAAAATAAAAATTCTTCTATTCACAAACTGGGGAAAAACTTGAAAAATAAAAACTATGAGACCTTATCATTTGAACATTTTCACCTCTACACTAGACAATGAATTAGGTAAAGCAAAAGTGCATAAACGTCTGAAATTTATTATTTCATCTTACAGACAGAGCTTTGAATTAACTTACAAGGAAACAGAATCACATGGATGTTTATTTCTGTAAATGTGTCTAAATTGGTTTTAATTGCCATATATGCAAATAGCTAAAATTTATCAAATACTAACTATATATGATGGTTAATACTGAGTGTCAACCTGATTGGATTGAGGGATACAAAGTATTAATTCTGGGTGTGTCTATGTGAGTGTTGCCAAAGGGAGACTGGAGTCAGTGGGATGGGGAAGGCGGATTGACACTTAGTCTGATAGGCACAATCTAATCAGCTTCCAGTGAATATAAAGCAAGCGGAAAGATGTGAAAAGGTGAGATGGGTCTAGCCTCCCAGCCTACATCATTCTCCCATGCTGGATGCTTCCAAATACACTATGTGCCACAGATAGTTCTAAACATTTATAAAGCAGGTTTAAGTGGGTATGTAATTGCCTGACTTTAGGTTTTCCTCTGCCTTCCTTTCTGAAATATGTACTTGATATATGGTAAAATTTCCAAGGCATTACTCCCAAAGTTCTTAATTATGCTAGGAGAAAGATATGCATAAAAGTACCTAGATCTTAAGAATATTCTAGTAAACATCTATTAAGTTATAGTAAATGTAAAACAGACAGAGAAGAAAAAAGCGATGTCTAAATGCACTATGGAAGCTACATACAGACACTTGTAGCTGGGCCTATAAGGGAGAATAGGATTTGGATTGAAACTCATGTGTATAAAATCTTTTTAGACAGATGGAAGATCCTATGTAAAACTGACTGAAGAGACAAGAAAACGCCATGAAAATACAAGCAAAGGTGAATTTCTATAAGAGATAAAATTGCACACAAGGAAATCACTATGTTTTTGAGAAATATTGACAGTTAAGGTGAGAAAAGTACTTTAGAGTCAAGGCTTGGTGGGTCTTAATGTCACAGCGTGTAGGTAAGACTTTGCATTGCTTTATTTAGAACTATTGGAGGTAACTGAGATGTTCTTAGGAAAGGTGAGTATAGCAATGCATACAGAATGCATTGTGCTAAAGATTGCCTCATAATGGATTTCATTATACTACACACAGGACAAAAGCAAATTGACTCTGGAAATGTTGACAGGATCAAATGCTCTGTCAATTAATGCTTACACAGTGGTTAATTTTTTATGTGCATTGCATGATTAGGAATAATATTATTACTTTTGTTCTAAAACCTAGATTTTCTTTACCATTTTTAAATAAATAAAACCAATAGTATAAAATCCCATATATACTTGCAAAATGTATCATCTTAAATTCATTCTTCTCTTCCAGCTCTATGCCATTTATAGTTAGCATTTTCATCAAACATTTCTTTATATTCTCATAAACTAGAAAAACTGTGCAGTACTCTTGAATATATTAGAATATTTTAAAAGTAACATATTTTAAGGCATGTGAATAAGTTTCTTGAACAATTTTAATAACAATCTTTGTAATTATATTATCCTATTAAATGTCCAGTCTGCTAAATAAAGTCTTTCTTTAAACGATATCTTATATATGGCAAAAATTTTATCCTATAATTTATATGATTTATTAAAGATAATAGAATCTGAATGAATTATGAAAGACTATTTTATAGACCTCTAAGAGTGAAAAACTATTTTTAAGTCTAGCGACTTGCACATGTATAGGAGGCACCAAAATATAGATAGTGTTTCCATTACCAAAGCATATAATGTGGGAAGATTTCCTATTTGTCAGATTTAAGATTCTTTTTGCCTTACTTATATCTAGAGTGCATCTAATAGCATTTACAAACATTTTATTGCAGGAAGTATATAATTAAGGAGAACTGGCACAATGGAAATACAATTTTGGGGGGGAAGATAATATATTATGCTGAGTAAAATGAATGTTAATTTATCAATTAGATTAAAATCTGACAAACCAGTTAAGAGATGATTATTTGTTCTTAGGAGAAAGGCCAAAAGTTATTTGAACTTATCAGAAGGACCCACAAGTAGATGGATTCTTTGTGTAGGAAAGCAGAAGATTGGGAAAAAAAATCAGCTATCTCAAATTTAGGAATAAAATCAGCTGGAAAAAAACAGCAGTCTACAGCCTGGCCAACATGGCAAAACCCCGTCTCTATTAAAAATACAAAAATTAGCTGGGAGTGTTTGGTGGTCTCCTGTAATCACAGCTATTCAAGAGGCTGAGACTGGATAATCTCTTAAACCCGGGAGGCGAAGTTGCAATGAGCCAAGATCACGCCATTGCACTCTCCAGCCTGGACAACAACAGTGAAACTCCATCTCCAAAACAGAACAAAACAAGTCTAAAATATCTAAAATCTTAAACCTTAAACAAAGATAAACCTCACAATGAACAATGAATTTCTTTTTCTTTTTTTTTTTTTTTTTTTTTTTTGAGGCGGGGTTTCGCTCTTGTTACCCAGGCTGGAGTGCAATGGTGCGATCTCGGCTCACCGCAACCTCCGCCTCCTGGGTTCAGGCGATTCACCTGCCTCAGCCTCCTGAGCCGCTGGGATTACAGGCACGCGCCACCATGCCCAGCTAATTTTTTGTATTTTTAGTAGAGGCGGGGTTTCACCATGTTGACCAGGATGGTCTCGATCTCTTGGCCTCGTGATCCACCCGCCTGGGCCTCCCACAGTGCTGGGATTACAGGCCTGAGCCACTGCGCCCGGCCTGAATTTCTTTTTTAACAACAAAAAAAATGCTGCTATGGGAGATACAATGTCACAAACACTGACCATTATTTTTTTCAATAAAATTGGATAGTTTTTTAAATTACTAATAAAAATTCATTTCTTAATTTTATAAAAATGTAGCTGCAAAAAATTAAGATCACAAATGTAAGGTTATTATAGATTAGCAAAGTGTAATTGAAGCTTCTCAATGTTCCTGAAAGTAAGCTTGAACTTACCTATTTTTTTTTTTTTGTTTTAGGTTTATTCTATACAATAGTTAAGCAAATAATCATCTATTACAATAGTTAAATTAAACATCAAATGCACTGAAAATGAAACAGCTGAAAACTTTTTTAATATTTTGAATCCTATTGGCCTTGTATACAACTGCCTTTTGACAATTTTGGAGTTACCCATAGTGAAGGCTAAATAAAGAGAATTGTGTATTATGAAAAAGATGATTTTTTGCAGAGGAAATATTCCCACATTATAGAATGCCTTAGGTATCCATGTAACCAAAAACCAACTGTACCCCCCAAAATAACTGAAATTTTAAAAAAAGAACGCATCAGGAACAGAAGCCTTTTGGTCCTGTCTAGTCATTTTTATGGTAATTTCTCTTAATACTGTATCATGTTCAAACTGATTTCTTCAGAAATTATAATCATTGTAAGTTTTTACTATGGCTCAATCATATATATATCCCCACTACACATATGTTTTCTGCTTTTCTAGATAACTGTAATCCTTGTATAAATTTGGGGCACATAGAACATGTCTAATTGGGATTTTGGCTCCACAATTTCCCAGAATTGTTCCTCTGTGATTACTAAAATAAAGCTCCAATGCTGATTTCCAAGAAATCTTTCATATTAAAGTTGAAATGGTAATACAAAGTGAGAAGTAGTATTGGATTTTTTTATCTTCCTAGTAGATTAAACTGAAAATAGAATAAAAATCAAAAAACACTGGATTTTTAGCTATATAGATTTTGTTTTAACACAGTTTGTTCTACATAACATAAGCCTTTTCTTGAATGCAACCTCACCTCTCTTGGGTGGCTTTACTACGTTTTATCTTTCTTCCAAACTTTGTCAATATATTTAGTTTTTGGCAAAGAAAAAAAATATCTCAAAGGGTGTTTTGCTAAAACATGGAAAGCTGCCTAACGGATAAAGTAACAAAAAAGTATAGTATCATTCTCACAAAATGGCTTTAAAAACACTAGTGTCATATATTAAACTGACCTGGAATCCTAGAGTTCAAATATAACATACATTTTAAGCTTTTGATATTAGGGTTGCGAACTTTATATTTATTTTCCTCCTAATGATACTTATAAATTATCTTAACATGATCTTGAAATGCTTATGTTAAAAATAAATTATGCTATATAGATTATTTTATTTTTAGGTCTCATCATTTGAATAAAGTAATACATGTTGAACTAGCAACCTTATAATTAAACTACACTGTAACTCTGTTAACTGCATTACCCCCCCCCACCACAACTACATTAAGATAAACTAAACTAGTTTGCTTTAGGCATATATGATTTAGAAATCTGGGGCAACAGATGCTTGCAGGGTATCTTTGCAAATGTCCATCCCTTTACTCTTCACTTGGCTCTATATTGTAATGCTTCCATTAATATCAATAAATTTTTAGAAATTTGATTTATTCTTTATTTTATTTGGAGGCCAACAAAGGTAAGTTAGCTTAAAAGTTGCAAACTCAGCCATCTCTGAGACTTTCAGAACAGAGGCATGTGACTTCCTTCATTCATCAAATTATGGGAGAGTGAACTCAAATAATCATTATGTGCCTTTATTTGAAGAAGAATAAAATAACTCGAATAGATCTTTAACTTCCTTCAGCAAATGTATTTAGCATGTGCAAATGATTTTTTTAAATAAAAGACTATTTAAGGTCATGCTGTTAGAATCACTTGTGTTCTAACATACAAAATTATGAAAATTTATAACTGTAGTTGCTGAAAATGTTCATGATTAGTGGTAATCCTATGCTGGAACACCACTGGGGTATTTTGCTGTTGTTGTTGGTGGTGTTGATAGTGTTTATAGCCTCAGTTGTAATTTGTATATTTTAAAACTGTATATTTAGTTGCTTTTCAAATGTATACCATAATTTTATGCATGTAGGGGTTCCCCCTCTGTGGATCCCAAACAAGTTCCAGACAGGAGTGTAGAGAAAATCTTGAGTTATACCTACCTATAAAAATGGACCCATAAAATTACATGTCAGGGGTTATGAAGTAGCACTTCATTAGCACCTTCAATGCTTTCCATGAGTACTGAGTAATGACAAATGTCCTGCTTCAAGCATCTCAGAGTCTGTAATTTGACTTCTTCAGTAATTGCTTGCAGACAAACCAGTCTGCTAGCAGGATTCTCAATAGTTGAGTTTAACCTGATTATATTTATTGTGAATTGCAAATACTTTTATACACTGATTTTAGGTTTTCTTTTCATAGGTTTCCCTCCCCTCTTTGTTTACTCTCTCATGCTGTTTCTTGGTTCCTATATCACTATGTAGTGTTTATGCTCACCTCTTGACAAAGACTTAGCAAAGTTTACCCTCCTACTAAATTGAAGACACAGATTACTATTTTATCTTGAGTTTTAGTTTCATCTTCTTATCACAAAAAATAGTTAATACTTTGTCAAATGGTAATTATATTTACCAATACTTTTCTTTTCGTTTTTTTGAGACTGAATCTTGCTCTGTTGCCCAGGACAGAGTGCAGTGAGTGGTGTGATCTGGGCTTACTGCAACCTCCGCCTCCCGGGTTCAGGCAATTCTCCTGCCTCAGCCTCCTGTGTAGCTGGGACTACAGGTGTGCACCACCATGTCCAGCTAATTTTTTTGTTAGTAGACATGGGGTTTCACCATATTGGCCAGGCTAGTCTTGAACTCCTGACCTCGTGATACACCTGTCTCAGCCTCCTAAAGTTCTAGGATTACAGGTGTGAGACACAAAGTCCGGCCTACCAATATATTTTCATTAATTTCTATAGATATCTCTGTTTCTCTGTTACTATGCCTTTCATGGCTTCAAAATCCTCTTTAAGTTGTATTATTGAACAAATCTTTCAGAAAAGTTCGTTATTAGTTTTGTCCCCTAAAGCTGCTCTGAAAATATCTTTATTTTTGGTATAATCCTGAAATATTTTAGTAGAGAAGATATTTTATGTGAGTATTTTCCTTCAGTTCTATGTATATACTGTACAGTATATTCTGAGATCTATTTTATTGCTGAGAAATCTGTTGCAACCTATCTTCATTCGTTTATAGGTAATCTTTTCTCAGAGCCTTGAAAATCACTTAATGTTCCATTGTCTGAATTTCACACCACTATAGCCAAGTAGATACTAAATTTTATTTAATTTTTAACGTGAGGACTTAGTTATTTCCTAAGATCTTAGAAAACAAAATAAAACAAAACTCCCAGCTACTATTCCTTCAAATATTCTTCCTCTACTATCGTTTCATTTTTGTATTCAAACAATTTTATTATTTTACTTACTATGGAATGTTTCAGTATATACTTTATCTAATTGAATTTATTCTAGCTACCTATTCTTGTTTTGTGTCATTTGCTTAAAATCTATAAATTCCTTTCATAAAAGATGTTTATTGTTCATTTATCACATTGGGACTATAAACATTTTAAAATACTTTTCAGGTTGCTAAGATATTTGATTTAATTTTCTGATTATAGATGTATTTGGCTTTCATCATATTGGCTGTCTTCTTGTTATGAGATTATAGTTTATAGAAACCTTTTAAATAATCCCCCCCTTTGTTGCTCCTTTTCTAATTTATTACCACTTGTGTCCTTGGATGCCTTGCATAATAGTTACACAATGTATTCTACCTGGCTATCCAAGTTCAGAATGCAAAAGCAGGTCTCGTGTTAGCAGTTTGGTGTACTGCGCTAGCTAACATTGGGAAATATTGGATAATATTAGGAAAACATTAAAAAATCCAAATACTCATCTATTTACCATAGCACTTAACTATAAGCTTTGACCTGTTTCTTCCCATCTCCTATTAGCTGCACCCCCAATTAATCTTTCTTATTTATGTCCCTGTGGCTATAGCAGTCCCTGGTTCAAGCCATAAACCGTACTTAATTCCTCCACCTAACGAAGAACAATTTAGAACTTTATGAGAGCCAAATTCCCAGTCACATAATTTTGACTGCTTCAAAACCCAAGACCCAGTAGGCTGAGGGCTTCAACAAGGCTCATCTTACATTTTCTGTTTGTCTTCTGTGACATATCTTGCTTATCACTTCTTATAATTTATGTATCAATGCCATGGTTTTGGAATTTGGATAGGGGAAGGTGCTCAAGGTATGACCAAAGGAGTATAATCTTTAAAAACAGACCCAGAATTAGCTCTTTTTCATATTTAAGAAATGTTGATTCATAAGGTATTCATATTTTTCCAATTTATATCATATTATAAGCTTCTAATAGCATATTTAGTTTATTAAATGCTTCATTATGTTGAGATAGAACATAATCCTTGATTACATTGTATGGAAATTTCAACTGATTACATCTCTTTGCAAACTTTTCAGTATAGGTTACACACATTTATTTTTGCAGTTGCTAATTTCAAGATCACTATCTGCAGTTCCCTAAAAAAGCCAGAAAAGATTTTAGATTATTTATTTACATATACAAGCAAACACCTCCATATGCAAACACCCTTTAGAGTCGACATCTTTTAAAATACATAATTTTCTCTCTGAAATTGTGTCATGCTTTGAATTTATTCAGATTATCTTATATTTATTTTTACATAGAGAACATCAAAATCACAGATGAATGAATAAATTGATAGAGAAATTTGTTTCTTGAGTTACTTCAAGGTGATTTATGTAAATTATTTAGCTTTATGCTTTTTAAATATTACTGTCATTTAAAGAAATAATACACATAAAATATATATAACTTTATATATGGTGTCAGTGTTAATAATACATATTATTAATTTTCTTAATTTTTTGATTTTCAGGTTTTAAGTCACTAATTATATTAGCTACCAAAATGATGATTTAATCTCCTTTCTAATTTTTTCAACTTTTAGTGCAGTTTTCTTGCTCTATTTTATTCACTACTTTGAGAAAAAAATAAAATAAAAGTTATGAGAGCAAATGTCTTTCCCTTTATCTTAAGGAGAATGTCTCTTCTGTCAATTTACTGTGAATTATAACAGAGTATTTTTTTTATTTGTTAGTATTTTTTCCTCCTGGTTGTTTCTGTTCAATATTTTCAGCTTTAAATTAAAAACAAATCATAGAAGAAGATTTAAATAAGAGCTCTAATACATGATTATGAATTTTCACAATCACAAATTTATAATTATAATGATATATAACTCCTGTGTCTTTATGTGCCAGATAGTGCTCTAAGTCTTGAAGTATTTTAACATATAAAATCTCGCAAAACTTCCTTGAAGTGAGTACAGATATTACCCACGCATAAGGAAACTGAACCAAGGCATAGACAAGTAACTTCTCTAGGGTGACAGAGACCCCAAGTAATCAGCTGGGATGTCCTCATGATTAATGAGGGATCATGCTTTCTAAAAATATACATATATACATGAAATTTCATGACATATGAGATAAATGTATTATAAATGATTTAATTTAGAATTATTATTTTAATTTTAGTTGCTTTAATTTTTTCATAAAGGTAAATTAGGAAACTGGTAACTTACTCATTTGATTATAGAAGTACTATATCCAAGTTCAAATATAGGAAATGTTGAAATTCATTAAGTTATGTTTCTTCAGGAAGGAGGCATTTTCAAGATAGGAAAATAATGCTATTTCCTCTCTCTTTAAAGTACAATCATTGTTTAAAGTGCCCAAGGGCTCACTAGCCAGATCTACCTTTGGAATTTCAGATATTTAAGTTTCTGTACAATTTCACCATGATCTGGTCCACTGTCAATTCCCAATAAATGCTTTTTCGAACTGGACAAGTAAATCCCGTTAGAGAAATAAAGAGAAAGCAAGAGTCAGAAATTAAGAAAAACAGTCTGATTATTGTTGAAATATTTCCAAGTAATTCATGCCAGAACTGCCTCACCAGCATACTTGTCTCTCAAACCATATGAAGCCATCCCCTTCAGCTTGCTGACATTTCCAATACTTTAATTGGGACACCAACTCCTTATTATATTTTGCTTCAGGGATCCAATAGTACCTATGGAACATTTTAAATTGAATAGCCCTCAGGCCAGTTCCTCCACTGTGCCCAAATGATAATTGATGAATATGCTTGTCTTAATTCTTTATTTTAAATTGCTCCTTTTCTCTTTTGCTCTTCTTATTTAATTTTAAATTATTTCCTGCATCATTCCATTAGATAGTTGATATCTGACTGCTAGTTTTTAGGGATTATACTACTTAACTTTAGTTAAGTGCTATGTTTAAAAAAAAAAAGAAAGAAAGAATAAATTTCTTAATTCTACAAAGATGCAAATAAGAATACCTCTTACATATAAATATCTTAATAATTACAAAATAATCTTGTTAACAGATTGATTGTCAAATGAGTCATGAAAAATACAATGATATCTTGTTAATGATTCTGAAAATATATAAAAAGTGACTATAATGAACTTAGTAAGATTTCCTAATACAACAACAACAACAACAAAATAGACTTGTTTGAAATATTAATAAAGCAAGGGAATAAAACAGAAGATAAGTGACAAAAACTCAAGGGAAATATCTTCATACGCAAAAAAAATTCTAATTTAGAAAAAGTATAAACATATATTTGAATGTTTTCTTAATAATTATAACAAATTTTTAAAAGAAATTCATTCTGAGCAAAGCCAAAATGAAGTTGATGTATGAGAAAAATGACCAGTTTAAAACATTTTATTATTTTCAAGGATTATCTAGTTGATTACATACACAGCAGAAGACACAAAAATATTCAAACCAGAACTGATCATAATATCAAAAAGGAATTATATTTTCCTTTATGTTTTGTTTTATATGTTTTCAATTATGTTTCATTTTCCCACAGCAAAGTGCTAAACAATAACAGTTACAGCTATCTGTAACAATATGATTAAATAGGGGAATAAAATATTGGGCCAAAAATGACTCTAAACTTTACATGCAGAATAATATTTTCTAATTAATTTCAAAATAAGCAAATGTAGATATATATTTTGTAGATAAATATGTATATCTGGGAAAATTATAAAAAGGCAATGGATTGATAAACACAAAGCCAAGATAATGACTGTGGGAGATGGGGCACGAAGCGCTAAAACAGAAAGAGCACACAAGCAGGCCTAAGTCATCAGTCAGGTTCCAAGTGAATTAAATTTAAAGAAACCATGCATTATCCAATGGTGCATACATGTTAAAAACAGGATTTGAATTAAATCAACTGTATGCATCTGAAATAAAAAAAGAAAAATAATTATTGCCCAATGTGAAGAGAAAAATTGCAAACCGTACCCTGAAATGGAAGTCACTGAGTTTCTACAGATAATAATCTAAATACCAATGCAGTTAGTTAAAAACAAAATTAGACTTTTAGAATTTCAGAGATGAAAGATGCCTAAGAAATTACCTACCCAATCTCTTCCTTCTCAAGGTATGAAAATGAGAATGAAGAGAGGAGCCTGAGACAAATTATGTTATCCCATGTTTCCCAAGTTCACACAAGATAATGGTTAATGAAAGAGAGAACATGTCGGATCTGTGTTGAGATATTACAACTTCATGAAACATTAGCTGGAATTTTTCTAAGAAATTCCAGCTTTCTTGGAGTTAGGATTTGCCTTGTTACAGGCCCCAAAGTTCATGCCACATATATAGAAGGAAAGTCCACTTTTTGTATTTTAAAAAAAACAAAAAACAATAGGATACAAGATTTAGAAACAATAACTGCATTCAAGGAATTCAGGTAATATATGATTAATGACAATATTTACTGAAGAATCATGAAAATTAACAACTAAAGGTGTCCTAGAATATACTATATAATCTATACATTATTATTGTTCTCAGTTTGAAGTTTCACATACAGGAGACAGATTGAGAGCATAGAACTCTGTCCCTTTTCCTTACTCTTCCCAGCAAGAAGAATCAGCATATAGGTTGAACTGAAGGATTCTAAATTAGGGAAAAATACTCTGATAAGTACACAGTAAGGTACAATTATGTGTGCAACTCCCTCTTTTAGGTGATGTGTAAAATAGAATAACTAAGACATGAATTCTAAACATAATTCTAATCATAAACACTCTACTCCAATGAGGAAACTATATATTTATATATGTTTATGTGTGTGGATGAAGATAAATAGAAAGCAAAGGTCTATAGGAGAAACAGAAAAATAGCCATGTGGATTGAGAACAGGAAGAGATTCTCCTGAGTTGAAACAGGCAAAATTTTAGAGAAAGCATGCATGCTCACCTTTGACAGAAACAGCAGTTGGGTACCTATTAGTGATAGAGTGCTATAAAATGGGAAAAGTACAGCAGAAAGAGGCACAAAGATGGAGAACTGGATCATGCATGTGAGCAGGAACAACATAGTTTATTATAAAACCAACTACTGAAAGCATTTCCTATGTGCTATTGTGGCTCAAATCTCTAGGCATCAAATACTCTTTCATGTTTTTGAGGAAGCAATTGAAACATAACAGACTTACTCCTTGAGATTAATACAGTATGGATTGAAGAATAAATAGACACTTCATAATGTAACAAAAACACAACAAATATAAGCCACCTAGTATATTTGAGACAAAATTTCAAAATAAGATATATTCTCATCCACCCCAAAATAAAAAATAACTGAACTAATGACCCATTTCCAGCTCAATGATTCCATTTGAGTAGTTTAGTATCCAGTGATACTAGCACAATTATTTCTTTCATATCAGCAAGTACTAAGTTCAAAAATAAGCACTGAAGAGAACAATTACCAAACTTACAGAAAGTGCTACAAATTTCTATGAATAAAGTCAAAGATATAATCTTTTCAAAAATCATGCTATTAACTCAAATTCATGTTATTACTATTAACTGTCTAGAATTTGGCTTTAAAAATATTTCCATAATTTTGAATGTAAAATATCACAAAAACGGGAATATTTTAGGAATATAATGTAGTTTTTTAAAGTAGGTAACAAAATATATAACAGTGAATTAAATTCCATTTGCACATGGTCAGTTACTTCTTGCTTTTTAAAAAATTTTTATTTTAAATTTTTTAATTTTAATTTTATTGTTTTAGAGATAGACTCTTGCTCTGTCACTCAGGTTGCGGTGCAGTGGCATACTCCACTCCCAGCTAATTTTTCTATTTTTGAAGATTACGAGATTTCACTCTGTTGCCCAGGCTGGTCTGGAAAGGCTGGCTTCAAGTGATCCTCCCATCTTGGCCTCCCAAAGCCTTTTTTCCTTTTTATACATGGATATCCTTTGTGACAAGGACAAATACATCTTCAGAATTCAGCATTTATTGAATGAAGGAATAAATGAATAGGAAATGAGTTCATTAATAAGCTAATAAGTTCATCTTAATTAATAAACTCATAAATTTTCATTTCTACAAATGATGTTTATTACATATTTTTGCTGAATAAAGCACTAATATTCTGTTTCTGTGACTTGGCACATTCTGCATCCTCAATCTTTTCTGTTTCCTGTTTCATCTTTTCCAGATTCAAATGCCTTTTCCTTCTTGAAAGATAAGATTAGATAAATATAATCTTTTTTATATTAGTGGGAATTCGTACTTGTTTTCTTACGTACTACAACAGCACTTTATCTGTAGTATTGACTTGAGCTGTGATTAGGGGTGTATCTGTTTTATCAGACTGCAAATTATTTAAGCACACTAAATTTCACATTCCCATTTATTCTCTCTGTCATATACCATAGTGAAATTTTCCAGTGCATGTGTAGTGTATATGTGTGTCTGTGTATGTGAGATCACATATACATACACAGGAATAGATACCTAAATAAAGGTTAGCTCATATTTATATAAATATATATATATATATTCATTTTATCATATACACTAATCAAAACCCCAGTAAAATGTATTTGATTCAGATACTGATGTGCAAATTGGACTGGATGAATCTTAGGTCCCTATCAGCTCCAAACTTCTATGATTATGAAGAAAAACTGCATATATCCATGGTTTCTCAATAATGACTGAACATGACAATCAATCATAAAATGCTTTCAGAATAAAGACTTCAAGGTCACTTTCCTAGAGATGACAAGGTAGTAAGTCTGGAATAGTTCTTGATTTTTTAAACTAGGACTTGAAATGTACCCAACACTTAGAAGAATAAATACGGGGGTGAAGGATACCCTAAGGATCCTGACTTGATCATTACACATTCTATGTATATAATAAAATTTCACATATACCCCATAAATATATACAAACATAATGTACCAAAAAATAAAATTAAAAAATTAAAACCTTGCAGATTATTTTGTACCTTGCAGCCAGGATTCATAACCACTGCCATATATGTACGATAGACATATTACATGTCTGTGATACATTGTCGGCTTCTCATTAATTTTGCAACCTGTAGTTCTTGCATATTCTAAGGGTAAATATAAATTTTCCTTCTGAATACTTCCTTATTTATAAGATGCTTAAGGCTAGGTAAGAGTAGTTCAAATGGTATAAATATGCTTTCTGCTGAAAGAAAAAAGGAAGTGTACTCAATTAGTGTATACTTCTTCAGTAACTCTATCAAAATTTCAGAGTTGAAGGGCCCTTGTGTGCTCTGAGTCTGACTTGGAGGATTTATAGGCATAATTTTATTTCATTTTTTTTTGTTAAATCTAGATATCTCCTCAAAAGAGTTTGAGGAAATTAAAGAATATAAATATGTAGACACTTATTTCAAAGACCACATAATTTATTCATAACATAAACAAAATGTTGGTCAAAGCTGCGTCTGCTTACATTTCTGTTATGAATACGTATCATGAATTGTATAACATTATAGCCTTTAGGATTACCGCTTCAAATTATTGAAAGGTTTTATAATGAATGTCCTTGCATATTATCACAAAATATCACATATATTTGAGATATACGCTGCGTCCTCTTAAAGCAAGACCACTGTCTTCTTGACTAGAAAATGATTATATAACTGATATACATAGATCTCTATAAAATATGAATGCTCTTTTCTAAAGTTCATACATTGCTCTTAATCAACAGGATTATTTTTCATCACTGTGGTCACCAGATGGTGGTTCACTGTCAGATTGACTAAACTAGAGGGTTAAATACATGGATTCTGACACAATATTCCCAAGGCAGTCACTGTTTCATCTTTTCACTTTCTAATTTCTATCCCTTTCAGGTGGAAATTGCTTTCAGATAAACAATAATTGTGTGCTTTTCAGCACTGAAGTTTTTGCTTCAGGTTAAGACTGTCTTTTAAATTAAGCCATATAAAAACAATGCCCTAACTTTTCCTCTCCTCCTATCTCATCATATGTAAATATTCTTTCATGAATATCTTACTATTATTTTCCGTGAATCCCAAAGCTTCTCTGCCTCCACATATTATTTTTATTTAATGTTGCATTTTACTTATTTCCTCCTCTCACTCTAATTCCAGTTCTTGCTAAAGAAATGCTCTGTAGCATAGTGTATAACTCAGTGTTATAGCTAAAAGTCCCCTTATAAATGACAGGATAATCATTTAGGGAAACAAAACACTTTGAACAATAATTCCTTCATCTGCATTAGGATCTGCAAAAAGGATAAAATGGCAATGTTCTACGTGTATTCTTCCAGCATGATCGTTTTATGGTTGTGTTTTAATTTTTTAATATATTATTATTATTATTTTTAATTGAGATAGAGTTTCACTCTTGTTGCCCAGACTGGAGTGCAGTGGTGTGATTCCGGCTCACTGCCACCTCTGCTTCCTAGCTTCAAGCAATTCTCCTGCCTTAGCCTCCCGAGTAGCTGGTATTATAGGCATGTGCCACCATGCTAGGCTAATTTTTGTATTTTTAGTGGAGATGAGGTTTCACCACGTTGGCCAGGCTGGTCTCAAACTCCTAACTTCAGATGATCCACTCCCCGGACTTCCCAAAGTGTTGGGAATATAGGTGTGAGCCACCGCACTAGGCCATGCTTGATTTTTACTACATTTGGAATTTAAAAATTATTCTTTATAAATGTGTATCTATCACCATGCTCTTTAGTCAGTACTTTCTTTCTCCTTCTGTCTACCTTTTTTGTTCTGATTTTCTAGTTAGGGCTTTATGATCTTTACAATATTATATTATGGTGTCTAGATCTTAGGAACTTCTTGTTCTGACACCACTGCTCTGTCTGCAGAACAGGATGTCTCTAATCTCATTGTGCTTCTGCCCAGGAATGCAAGGAACACTGTCATTAATCAATACAACGAGGAAAGAAGGAAGAAAAACAATGGGAAAAGAGATGTTTGATTTTGGATATCTTGACTTTGAAATGTCTAATCTATGTAGACATTGTTAGTAACACAACAGAAGCAAAATTAAGGAACGTTATTACTACCACTAATAACAGATGTACTCTTCAAGAAGGAGAATCATCTTTCTTCATTCCTTAGAATGCCAATGCCTGTTAAGGATCAGATTTCTAACAGAAATTCTGGCCAAGTAGAAAGATTCCACAGCATGAACACAGGGTAAGGTAGATTACATGAAATCATTGATGACACTCATGAGATAGTTTCTGTAATAAAACAGGGGTCAAGTTTTAAGCATAAGAACAAACAGAAGATGAGAAATTATGAATTCCAGAAATTAAAATGTGCAATAATCATTGTTTAGCCCACAAGCAGACACAAAAATTAACATTAATTCTTGTTCAGCAATTAAATTTTTAAATGCATGTGAGAAAATTGGTTTCCAGTTCCTTTGGAGAAAGTAAGCAAGCCACAGACTTCTAGTAATAATCAATATTTACTGAAGTCTATCCACATATTAAAACTAATAAAAAATGAATGCAGGATGTGCTACTGAGTTCAAATAAAAACACATTATCTTAGAACTATCAAAAAGATAATAATCACCAGTTAAATGCATTAGCTCTTTAACTTATCAAATGTAAATCCATTAGCAAGTGGAATACAAATTGAAATCATTTTATTATATGAAAATGAATTTCAATCTTGATGATAGCTCTACCTCCTTAATTCATATTTTTTAACTTTTGAAATTTCTTAATCTCCTTTAAGTCTGGCTGCTTAACTAAAAAAATAAAGAAAAATGATGCTAGGTATAGTAATAAAGCATATATGCTAACTATTCAGGAAAGAAAATGGCCAAGATATATATAATAGTTAAACATATTGCATTTAGATATTGTCCAAATTTACGACTATGTTGAGTTATAAAATTTAGTTTAAAATTTTATATGAAATAATTTTTAATCTATTTTCTCATATGTTTTTATTGTGATCATGCAACAAATGCTACTTCAGTCATTTATGCAAAAAATTATAATCACTGTATTTGCCAGGTGCTATGTTAGTGCTGAAGATACAACCATGTGCAAGATTGGCGTGATCTCTTGCATGCCATTTGTTAAGGTATTATTGTTATAGTAATAAAATAATACATAGCTATTTTAAATATCTAATCATATATAAAATATCATTATAATAAAATATACTTAGAATTACATTTTGAAATACCATATGGACATTTCCCTCAAATGCATAATCTGACTAAAAATTGCCTGTTTAGGTGATAATTAGAACACTGCTGGGTAACAGAAATTGAGACGCCCAGTGTTCTATGGGATTCTAGCTCTTTCAAAGATAAGAAGAACAGAAAATACATTTTAGCATCTTAGTAAAACATGAGAATGTGGCATATTCTTTTTGGTTTCCCTAGCTAACTTAGTGACCTCTATTCTATGGAAAATGGGCTTCCCTCTTCCAGGGATGGACGATGTCCCCCATGACTCCATGATTACAGTCTTTTGCCGTCATCAATTTGATTAGGGATAAAGAAGTAAATGAATTGAGAAGCAAATTCTAAGCAACTCTACAATCTAGACAATCAGGTATTCTGCCAGGAAAACAGAAGTCTTTATGACTGAATAAAAAAATCATATAATTCTGGGTTCATCAATCTGTCACTTCATCTTCAGCATTTTTCAGCCCTTTGCCACATATCTGTGAACCTGTGTAAATTATAGCTCCGACTTCTGGCTCTGGCAAATGTGTTCAATACTATTATTTAGTTCTAGCAGTTAATCTCTATCAGGAGTTCTTTATTCAGTTTGATCTCTTGCACCATGATGGCCACCCAGTCCTCAGGACTTCTGTTATCAGTTGGTTAGGGAGAGTTAATACCACAAACTGGTCCAATTTATTAAAACACTTAAGTGTTTGTCAATGTCTGATCACTAATAATAATGTATAGCCTGTACCATCATGAGGGAGTTTCTAAGGCTTTTTCAATTTTTTTAAGTAACAAAATACTTCCTATATTTATTTTCCATTTGAAACCCAGTTACAAACTATGCATTATTACAACAATTGTAAGTTTTGGTAATTTTTTAGTTTCCACTCTTTCTCTGAGTAGGGATCCCAAAAGTCACCATAATTTGTTCTGGGTAGCCCCTACTCCCTTTCATGACAATATTCTGATAGAGGACACTGTAAAAGTATTCTCAAGGATCATTTCTAAACAACAATTTAATCTAGATTTCATTTAAAGTCAAAAATCTGAGCATACAACCCAGTGTGCTACCAAAGTACAATTGAAACAGGCTTTGTCCTTATTCCGCATGTTTTCCATTCAAAGGTATATTCTCACTGCACCCAAATAAAACATCAAAAAAGAGTTAAATGTTTTTTGCTGTTTCTGAACAAGATGTCAAAGGACAACTGCATTTTATGACACACAGCAAAGTGTCCTAAAAATCCTTTAAACTAACCTGTCTTACCAGAATCCTGAAAGCAACTGGTCAGAAATCTTGATGCTGTCTTGCCCACGCTCTTTTCCCACAAATGTCAGCCTATGCTATGTTTATTTAGCTTTTAATTCTTCATTCAGCCTCTGCTCTTCAGTCTTGTGACCTCATTCCAGTTTCCAGTATTTCATATGCTTATTTGAGCTGCAGATACAGTTCTTTGTTTATTTCAGGATTTTTCCCTCTATTTTATCTAATTTTTGTATTTCATTTATTAATCTTCTTTGATCTGTCTTCTCTATCGATAATTTTTTTTCTCTTAATGCATGAAATATCAGATTTCTTTCATTAACCTTCTCTGTAATTAGCTCAAGATTTTCCCTTCTGCTGTTAATTTGGTTTTTGGCTCTGGTCAGTCCTACCTGCTAAATTAGGCATCTTTCCCTAAACCTTCTATTTGCTCTGATAGAGCAAATGCTGGTTGCATTGCTCCCTTTTTGTACTCCTTCACCACAGAGTTTCAGTGAGAGAAGCACTGCATATTTTCTGTAGCTTGAAACATGGAAGTGAGGGAAGAGGAGTGAGTTCGCCTGCTCAAGGACTCCCAGCTAAGACAGCTGGCTTCTGCTCTCTCTCCTACTGCCTGTGTACACTACGAACCATTTAACCCATGGAGACTTTCTACATCAAATTGGCACTTTGACTGAACAAGAGTGTATTTGCTGGTTCCTCCTTCTTTTACCCTGGTCAACTCTCTGTTGCAGAAATATACAGGGCTAATGTTGCTCAGGGTTTTCCTTCGATGCATACAGCCTGCCTACTCAATCCCTTATTCTTTTCTCTTTGAATTATAGTGTATCACTAATGTTTCTCAAAATTTTGACAATTCACATTCTTTCCTCAGTACTGTCAAACAAGATGGGACATAACTATTCTTTTCTAATGTCCATTGTAAGCTTCTTTAACCTTGTGTCATTCTATAAACATAATTCCTACAAATCACAGATAACGCTTGTAAGCCTCGTTAAGTGATAATTATTGCAACCTTTATTGTATATTCTACGGTATCATTTTGAGTAACTAAAATCATAACATGCAATTTTATTTCACTTAAATAAAGTTAAGAGTTGATTGCAATGACAGTTATGGCAATAACATGTAACTGACTATACAAAAATAATACTTAGATTGAAATAAGAGTATGTTGTTCATAAATACCTTGAGATTAAGTCATTAAAAGAGATGATTATGTAATGTTACATGTCTTAATGGAGAATGAGAATAATCCTATTATGTCTGACAACAGAGCTTGTATAAATCAGGATTGCCACTCAATTTTCCTATGGGTAATGGGTATAAATGTACTACAGGACTTTCAATGAGAATTTCAGATAACAGTGTAGTAATTTGAATTGTTTACTGTTTTTACTGTTTCATTGATTGTTATTCTAAAACTGGTTAAACATATACATTCTTGATTCATATGAAGTTCACGTAGGAGTGGATATATTTCAGGAGAAAAATATACCTATATTTTAATGCTCTATTTCAATGTAGTATCATTAATGATGTCTAAGGCTATTTTTGGCTTAAAGTTTGTAAACATGTAAAAATTTAATTCTGGAACCATTCTTTACAAGTGTTTTTGATTTTACACTAATTTTTACCCTTTTTCACAAATATCTTACAGTCTAAAATTTATATTTACTATTACTGCTGCTGCTGCTATGACTACTACCAGTATTACTGCTATACACATCTATTTAATGTTTCATATTTTTCAAAATTATTTTCATTCAGTACTTATGCTGTAGAATAGAATATAAGAATGGCTTTTCATTTGGTATTTCACATGAAGGCATTTGCTTTCTTTTTGTTTGACTTTGGAACAAATGCCAGGGGAAAAGAGAGGCTCTTTGTTACCTATATAGAATTTGTGTGGGGCAGATAAAATCCAACCGCTCTTGCATCAGGGGAGGATGCAGACTTTCTCTGAGATTCTTATTTCTAAAATCCAACAGTGTTGGGGAAAATAAGAATTGTTATAATGGTTAGATTGGATTTCATTTATTTTCAAAATTGATTTATTGTATTTTCATTCTCAGCTTCTGATTTCTGCCTTGATCATTCAGTGAAGATTTTAATCTTCCTACAGGTAATAAGATTCACAGGTCAATTCTGAGTGTAGTCTCAATATGTTACCAGGTAATATGATGTTATGATAGATGTTTGGTCATTTTATTTTCACACTGAATAAAAATGGTGCTCATGCTAGGAATGGGATGGGGATTGTTTGGGTCAAAATTATTCATGTAAGCAAAATATGTTTTTCTTCAAATAATTTTCAGAACTGAAAAGACACTGTAGAACATAATTTTGAGATTATGAATGAATATTGACAATCTCTTCATTTAATATTTTTGTTATTATAGATTTTTTTCTAATAATTAAATGAAACTCCTAGAGTAGAGTGAGTTAATGTAATCATATACATGAGTTGAGAATGATATATGAACTACTGGACAGCTCTCTGAGCATATATTAAGCATTCACTGAATAACAGACACATTTTGTGCTCTGTTTTCCTCCCTATGTCTTTCTAAAATGCACACAAAAGGTGCACTAGAGCTGCCTCTCAAAGTGAAAAGTCCTGCTACATATTGTGTAATGTGCTTATCAACTATTATCACACATGTTTCTATCTGAACATTGATCCTCTTATATTGCCTTTTTTAGATACCCACCTAAATTAGAATCTTATTTCTACTTGTAGCCCATCCATTTCAGTGCATCTTTTACATGAAGAGATGTCTCATCCTTCTTTCTTTGCAGTTCCCCTCAAACCACAAAATTTACACCTGTTAAAGATGCTTCCAGAAGTTCATGAGAGCACATTTTCCCACGAATTTAATTTGTTTGACAAAGTGGTCTCCTGTACATTGGAATTTTTAGGATACAACTACTTTTATTCTAATTAGAGATCTTGCTTCTTATCTCAGTGATAGTCTCAAATCATCATTCCTCAGTTGTTCTACCTTTCTCTGTTTCAAATGGTGCTTCTAATCTCTGCAGGCAACAGTTCCCCTAAAAATAGCAAAGGGTCTGAACCACGTGCACTCTCCTATAAAGCACTTATTTAATTTCTGCTGTCTCCTCCTTTTTATTGATTTATTTATTTATTAATTTCTAAACTGCTTTTTCTTCCCTGTACATCTAGGGGTTGTATCTGCCATTATTCTCATCTTTGCTTTCTCATCCAGTTTTGCCTCTCTCAAGTAACTTTTCCTTTTCTCTATAAAACTGAATTTTCTCCAAAACATCAAAAAGACATAACCACTGATGACACACACATATGCATTTTTTTAAATGTACTGTCTTTTCATTAACCGTTTACCATTTATTTATTTGTAAACACCCTCAAATAATTGAAAAAGAACTACTACATTTATATTCTATATTTCTCCTGCACACACTTTCAATCAACTGCTTAAAGATAATATTCTAAATCAACTCACAAAGTACTATTTTAGGCCTCATTAAAATTCATATTGCTCTGAAATTATTTATTATCTGTTTTCAGTCAATATAATGTCTTCAATTTTGGCATTTCTTAACATTCTACATTTATAATGATGACTCACTGCAAATTATATCCATCTTTTACCTTCCAAATATTCTTTTTAAAAATACTCTAATAAATTTTTAAAAGTTCTGCCATGATTAAGTGGTTAAAAAAAGTATTTTCAGCTGGCTCTCTAGTCTAACAAAACAATTAAAATATTGATATTAATTAGGAAAATGCTTTATTTTGGTAAATAATATTTTTACTTTATTATATTAATATGTAAAACATTTGAAAAATAAATTAAAATTTTAATATCAAAATTAATCATTGCTATTACCATAAGAAAAAAATGTGTTTTTAATAATTAAATGTGATTTTTCCAATATACCTAGGATGTTGCTTTAACATTTGTTATGTGGTTTTGGTTTCTCAAATTTATTGCCAGTCATTTTCAGATCTCACTTTCTACTTGCTGGAAAGCAGTAAATACATGCACCTTGTATTTCTTTTTATGAAACTTCGGAATTAGCCAAAAATAGTCAAACATTTAAATATCATGACTTACCATATACTGATTCCTTTTGTGAGAAAAGGAGTAATGATCATAGATAAGATGAAGAATGGTGCATTATAAAGCTATTTAAAGCTAGAGAAAAAAATTTGCTGGGCTTTCTTTTTTTATAATTTGCATGTTTGATTCTGTATATTGAGTAGCCACAAATACATATTAGAAAGTAGTTTCACTAAACTTAAAAAAATAAAAATTAATAACTATTTTATTTAAAAATACTAAATTGTATTATTCATTTTTCTTAGTCTTGATATAGTCTTTTTCTGTAGAGAGAAAGAAATTTTTCATTCAAAGCAGCTCATAAAACTTCTTGTCTTTGTAATCAAGTTAAAACTAGGGGAAATGACTTGCCTTCATCAGCAGGATACCATTTTATTAAATTCAATCAAATGTTCTATTTACACACTTCAATCCTCAATAAAATCCAATTTTATTATTTGAAACCTATAATCTTCGGTGAAATTGAATAAGTGTATTTCACCAAAGCTGAAGTGCTCTGTTATATTAATCAGCTAGACAAGATTCTATAAAAAGGGTGGAGTGAAGGGAGCTTGGGGATGGTCTGTATTTTACTAAACTGTTTCAGTCCTCTACTATAAGTTAATCAATATAAAAGTCGATCTCAAAAGTTTGATTATGTAAATATTACTGAAATGCCAATGGTTTCATTTTAATCTAGTTTTTATGTTTTATTTTGAACATATATTTACATATGTTCAAAACATATATTAGAGAATACTAATATTTTAATGTATTTAAAATACAGAACAGGTTTATTTAGACTATAGAAAAGCAGGCCTCATCTGCTTAGGAATTCTAAAGAAAAAACAAAATATTATAAAATATAATTAATAAAAGAAAACACACACAAGTTACAGTGCTTCAGATTATTAAGTAAATTATACCATGAGATGAATAAGCAAGTCTCAATAAATTTAACCCACAAGGGCATCAATCCAGAGTGGCAACCATCCCCTGTGTAGTTCTCCTTCATGCTCTCAATTAGTCTCTTGAATGCTTCTGTGGACTTAGTCTGAGAAATCCTACTGGGAGTGTTTCTCCTTTACCAGTAGAGCAAAGCAAATATCACTGGATTATGAGTCAGATGCCTTGTTTATAGTCATGGATTCAGAATTAAATATCTGTGCAACTTTGGGCAAGCGATTTATAGTCTTTCAGCCTCAGCGAGTATGCTACTAGTTCTCAAGCCTCAACTGTGGCAGAGAGAACTAATTGATTATGATATGCTACACATATTCCTGTTCTTCCACAGCGGTCCAGGCAGCCAGTTCCAATCAGTTTTAGACAGCATTACATTTTTCCACTATTAAATTTTTCCAAGATTGTCATCCTAAAACTGGATAATTTCTAAGGTTGTTACTCTTTCTAACATTCCATGACTCTAAATGCCCCAATGTGATTCACTGATTCCTGGTATTAATAATCCCTATATTGGCTCCAAGGCTCCCATCTCTCTAGATAATCCTCATGCTATTTATGCATGGGTTTTGGTGCTTCTTAGCTCAGTGTCCCTTAATCTGACTGTGTCATCTAGATTCTGATAAAACTGAAGTTTACTAAAGGTGTATATACGTATATATACACATGTACAGTCATGTGTCACATAATGAGGTTTCGGTCAACAATGGATGACAAACATTATGGTGGTCCCCCAAAATTATAATGAAGCTGCAAAATTCTATCACCTAGTGATATGGTTGCCATCATAACATCATAACTTAACGCATTACTCAAGTGTTTGTGGTGATTCTGGTTTAAACAAACCTACTACACTGTCAGTCATGGAAAAGTATAGCAAAAACAATAATATTCAGTTCATAATACTTAATGATAATCAATAGCTATGTTGCTGGTTTATGTATTTTATATATTATAATTTTATTCATTATTGTAGAGTATACTTCTACTTATTTTAAAAAAAAAAGTTAACTGTAAAACCACCTCATTCATGTCCTTCAGGAGATATTCCAGCCTTGTTATCATCAGAGATGAGAGCTCTATGTTTGTTATGATCCCTGAAAAGAAGATCTTCCAGTGGAGCCAGAAGTGATATGGATGATCCTGACCTTGTGTAGGCACAGGCTAATATGTGTATTCGTGTCTTCATTTTTAACAAAATTTAAAAAAATTACATGGAACAATGCCTATACAATAAGGATAAAAAATAAAACTTTTTTTTTTTTTTTTTTTGAGATGGAGTTTCATTCTTGTTTCCCAGGCTGGAGGGCAATGGCACTATCTCGGCTCACCGCAACCTCCACCTCTTGGATTCAAGTGATTCTCCTCCCGAGTAGCTGGGTTTACAGGCATGCACCACCATGCCCAACTAATGTTGTATTTTTAGCAGAGGTGGGGTTTCTCCATGTTGGTCAGGCTGGTCTCGAACTCCTGACCTTAGGCGATCCACCCCTTAGCCTCCCAAAGTGCTGGAATTACAGGTATGAGCCACTGCACCCAGCCAAAAGAAAACATTTTTATACAGCTGTACAAAATGTTTGTGTTTGAAGCTAAGTATTTCACAAAAGTCATAAAGTTTGAAACATTAAAAAATTAATACAGTAAAAAGTTACAGTAAGCTAAGGGTAATTTATTATTAAACAGAAATAAATTTTTATTTATAAATTTAGTATAGCCTAAGTGTACTATATTTTATACAATCTACATTGATGTACTGTAATTTCCCTAGCCCTTTACATTCACTCACGCTCACTCACCAACTCACCCAGAGCAACTTCCGGTCCTGTAAGATCTCTTTATGGTGAGTGCCCTATACAAATGTACAGTTTTGGATCTCTTATACCATATTTTTACTGAGCCTTTTCTTTGTTTCGATATGTTATATATACAGATACTTAAAATTGTGTTACCATTGCCTACAGGTTTCAGTATGATAACATGTTTTACAGATGTGTAGCCTGGGAGCAGTAGGTTATGCCATATATCCTAGGTGGATATTAGGATGTATCAGCTTGGTTTGTGTAAGTGCACACTATGATGTTGGGGCAATGATGAAATCACCTAATGACACATTTCTCAGAATATATTCCAGTAGCTAAGTGATGCATGACATGGTTATACCTGGCATTTGCCCTATATATGTATACATAAATATATGCGTGTGTGTATGTATATGTGTGTGTGTGTGTGTCTAGAGTATGAAATAAAGCTAAACATTTATATTTAATTATAATTTTTAAAATGTAGGGGTCATTTATTTCAACTGGCAGTAAATGATAGCTTGGTGATATTAACAAATACATAATTTAAGAAAGAAGAGTTATGTAGGATGTCTTCTGGCTTTGGGAAACGATTTTTGGACTAATTACTATGTGCTATAGAATCGTGGACATGTTGTTCTAACCCAGTCAAGAATGCTTATGCATCGCTTAACTATGTTTAGAGCATAACTAAGTAAATGTGACATAAGTGACAAAACATTCCATTAAATAAGTTTTCTCTCACATAGTATAATATAGGTTTGGCAAAGTGCATTACAAATGGTGGTGCATAGTTTGTTGGATTTCAATTCAAGAGTTTTATCAAGAAGAACTGTGATAGGTGAGAAATATCAATGAACTTAGAATTAAAAGACAAATATTCAAATCATGTCATTGATCAAATGAGATAATAGATTTAGAAGTACTTTTTAAAATATAAAAATTATATATGTGCTTGCTATTATTAAAAATATATAAATGTAATTATAATAACACTCAGTGGCATTTTATATTAAAGAGAACAAAACATGGTTCTTATATAGTATTTAGTCATATAAAATAGTGAATCATATTATGAAATTGTTATTATATGTAACAGATACTCTCAGATTGTGTGTTTGTGTGTGCATGTGTAGTAAGTTAAAGAATCAGAACATAAAATCTTAAGTGTACTTTTATTTGGTAAGTGAGTTAAACTACAAAATGATCAGAAGAGATGACTTTACCCACACACATTTGATTATACAATCCAACGTGCTTTCTCTGTTCCCAAGGTGCTTAAGTCAACATTATTTTTAAAAGTAATAATAACAGACCATGTTGGGAGAACTTAAGTGACTTAGCCAATGCCACAGACCCATCAGTGACCCATGTTGGACTAAAAACCATCTTCTCTCTCTCCCTCCATTCCTCCTAGCCTCTTTTCTTCACTCTTTCCCTCCCTTCCTTTTTTATTTAATAATCATTTACGTATTTGGCACCTGTACCACATGCTGAGAAATGCATAGATAAATGAGAGGCTCTAGAGAATTAGTAGATCTGTTGCCTGCTTCTCTTCAGTGAATGGAATAAAGCATCGGAAATGTAGGATGTAAGGCCTTGGTTAATCAAGAGATTGACTGAGCAGTGTCAAACAAAAGAAACATGACTTTAATAAGTATGAAGACTAAAATGGAAATAATAAAACCCACCAGATATGAAGGTTGACAAAGTGCTATGCGTATTAAGATTCTTGTCATTTAAGTGTGTATGGAAAGGTATCCATTGGTTAGGTACACAAGTGAGATAGATCTGTTTCCTTGATAAGATAATGGGTGAGTTCTAAAATAAACCTAAATTAGTTCAGTTCGACACACTACCAGCTTTACGGAAAAATTGTTATTTTAGTTAAGGAGATGGTCCAGCATAATAAACACACATAAACACACACACACACACACACACACACACACACATACATTTTATGTACTGGTTTTCAAATATCCATTTTCTTTTCTACTCTCTTTTTTTTAATTTAGAATATGGCCTTTGTCAATAAAGAAGGCTCTTAACAATGCAATAACACACCTTACTGAACAAATTTATTTAAAATGATATTAACTGCTATTTGTCTTATTTTATATTGCGAGTTTCCACTGAGTGCTAATAAGTGCTTGCCATTGAAGAGGTTTGCATTTAACATCTGTCACCAGCATCCAGCAACTGCACCTACAGGGAACTGTCAGAGAGATTGTTATTCTCCTTTGTAACACCCTGAATCTGTCTCACATCATTTACATACAGATAGTTACAGGCATTCATCATTTCATTATGCTGACGACTTCACTATTCTGATGTATAATGTCTCTTTAATGAGCCTCAAAAAATACAATATTCCTTGATTTATGACTGCTTAACTGAAAAATTATACAAATTGGCAAAAAACTACTCATAATGTATTTTCATTTTTCCTTCACATTACACTTATATTTAACAGTGACTCATGAGTTAAGATCATGTTTCTTTGACAAAAGAAATGATCAGAATTTGACTTCTCAGGTTTTAGTACCACTACAGTTTATATGCATATTTAAAGCTGCACAGTAAAACGATGCTGACAGTAAAAAGTAACCAATTAAAATCGATCACTGTTTTCCCCATGAAAGGCAGCATGTTGGACAATCACTTTCAATATCAATCTAAGTTTGGTAAGGCTTCTTTGCCTGTTGAAGGTCATCACAACAATATTCACTTTTCCCTATTTTGAAAGTAAACATTAAGAACCCTGACACTGAAGAGAACTCTATCCCATAACAAAGAAGTAGTCAAGAAAGAGAAAAAATATGAGAGTAAATCTGAAATAAAGATAGATGCTTAAAAAGAGGTAGAAGTTGCTGTGACTGTCACTACTTCCTTAATTCTAAGCCCTTCCTGGCATGCCAGACCCAAGAAGGTGTCACCGGCCTTGTTTTCTATTCTCTTATAAGCTATGCCATTGAAGGTGATAAAAAATGTTCTATTTATTAATTAAAAGTCATTTCCCAAAAGAAGCTAGTTGTTCATCCAAACAGGTAAGAGTTCCAAAGAGGTATAAATTGTTCATGTGCTGCCAGCTTTTGCAAACGTAGGAAGCTTTTGAATGTAGGGGAAAATAACATTAGAATGAATACTATATATAATTATGGATAAAAACTGACATTGATTCCCAGAAGAGCTCATGAATCAGCATGAGTAAGGCATACCAAAATAGAACAAAATTTGTGAACTGGCATCCTTAGATTTGCTATTACTCTCTCTTAAGTTTGCCTTCCATTCAACACAGCTGAAATTATTTGTAACTTTAAATTTCTAAAATAACAATAAACCAGGATAAATTAACCTAGAATCTTAAAAAAAAAAAAAAAAAAAGAGTGGTTTAGTTTAAATGAAAGAAAGCACAGGACTCTTTTCGTTTAGAAATAAGTGATAGAATTATATACAGAACTCTTAATAAAACATACAAGTTATATACAATTTCTGTCTGTAAGAAAATATCCATTTATAAAATATACAAAAGAAAATTAGCCCTTATTATGTTAGTATTATAATATAATATAAATATTATAATATATAATATAATATCAATATTATAATATAAATTATAGTAGTATTATTGAACACTACTTTCTCATTTCCTAGATTTATTAGTACTTTTCAGGCTCATCAAAAATTACTTCTGGTTATATCTAAATTTGTGACTAACTCACAGAGAGAAAGGATAATAACCAAAATTGAGAAACGTAAAGTAATTTGATTCCAATTCTTCAGGTGTACTTAAGTAGAAGAACACTAAGAAATATTTAAATCAACTTAGCATCAAACAAAAAACTTCCTTCAGTTAATATTCGTGTGTTTAACAAATAGGTTCCTATATTTACACATTTCACATAGTAAGGTTCATAATATGCATGCCATGATATCAATTATCATATTTAGTATGCTTCATAATTTCTGTTTTAATATACATATTTATTAAAGTCTTGTTTCTTTTGTTTAAGGCAGCTCAGGAAGAGGATGTGATGGTTTTAGTTCTCTTTGCAAGTTAAATCTGTTTTAGGCAGGTTTTCTATTATTATTTAAAGGCCTATATTAGGTTGTCACATCTTATATTAAGCAAAGAATCCACTCATGTTTTATATTTAGGTAAAACAAGATTTCCACCATACCTAAAGAAAATGAGATGTACCACATCTTTGTATCTAAAAGATGTTTACAGTTTTTTGTATTTTGTTTTTTTTCGAGATAGAGTTTCACTCTTATTACCCAGGCTGGAGTGCAATGGCATGATCTCGGCTCACCACAACCTCTGCCTCCTTGGCACAAGCAATTCTCCTGCCTCAGCCTCCCAAGTAGCTGGGACTACAGCCTTGCGCCATGATGCCCAGCTAATTTTTGTATTTTTAGTAGATGTTTACAGTTTTAAGATAAAAAAAGGTCTTACTGCCAAACACCTTGGAACTGACCAGCTGTTTGTAATTTTAGTCAAGAAATGGTCTTGATTTTTCATGTTAAACTGAGTTTTATTTTAAGAAAAAGGATAACTGCTAAAGTCATTGAGACAATAAGGCATCATTCACCTGAGTATCATACTTACAAAATTGCCTAGAGAAATATCAATCATTTTCTCTGTATTCCAGTCTTCAATTATGTGCTTATCTCTAGGCCTCTTTATTGAGGAGGCCAACTGATTTACGCTCCATAAGAATAATAGCAAACATTATACTGAGTTCTCAATGTAAATCATTTTTATGTACACTTTATAACACCTATTCTTCATAATTACCCTCTAACATTGATACTATTGTTACTCATATTTTAGAGACAGAGAAGCTGAAGTTTTGAGAAATTAAGTGACATTGCAAGTCACACAGCCATCAGGTGGTACAGATGGCTCTAAAGCCAATATCTGCCTCAATCTCATCTTTTGATAACTGTGAGAATTGTGCCTTCAGTTTTATTCTCTCTTCCATATACCTTCAACCTCGCTCTCATTCCTGGTATTTTTTAAGCTTTGTATCTCTCTCATTAAAAACAAAAACAAAAACACACCCCAGCTTCATTTGTTGGCGTGTGTGTTCTTGGCATTTTTGTCAAAAATGACTTGGCTGTAAGTACTTAAGTTTACTTATGTGTTCTCTATTGGTTCTACTGGTGCATGTGTATTTTTATGGCAGTACCATGCTGCTTTGGTTACTATAGCTTTGTAGTATATTTTGATTTCTGATATGGTGACATATTGCTATGGTGACATACCAGACATCAAATATAAACAAAAAGCTCTTTTTTTTTTTTTTTTTTTTGCCTATGACTGCTTTGTCTATTCAGTCTCTTATGATTCCATATGAATTTTAGATTTTTTTTTCTATTTTAGTAAAGTATGTCATTGGTATTTTGATAGGGATTGCATTAAATGTGTACACCACTTTGGGTAGTATGGACACTGTAACAATATTAATTTTTCCAATCCATGACAATGGGATGCCTTTCCATTTATTTGTGTCTGCTTCAATTTCTTTCCTCAGTGTTTGATAGTTTCATTGTAGAGCTCTTCCATCTCCTTGGTTAAATTTATTTTTAGGTATTTTATTTTTTGTACTTTTTATAAGTGGTATGGCTTTCTTTATTTCTTTTTTAGATGCTTCGCTATTGACATATAAAAACACTACTAATTTTTGTATATTTATTTTTTATCTTGCCACTTTACTGAATTTCTTTATTAATTCTAACTTATTTTGGTGAAGTCATATATATAAGCATGTTATCTGAGGACAGAGACAATTTTACTTCCTCTTTGCAAATTTGGATAATGTTAGACAAACTGGATATTCACAAGCAGAAGAATGAGTCTAGACTCCTATCAATAATATTATAAAAATTGACTCAAAATAAATGAAAGATTTCAATGTAAAACCTGAAATTATAAAACTACTAGAAGAAAACATTAAAGAAATGTGCTATGACATTGGTCTGGGAAAGATTTTTCAGGCAAGTACTGAAAAGCCCAGAAACAAAATTAAAAAAAAATTAAAATCTTCTGCCCAACAAAATAAACAATCAACAACATTAAGAGAAAATCTATAAGATTGGAGAAAATATGTGCAAACTATGGATCTGACAAAAGGTTAATAACTAGACTATGTAAGAAACTTAAACAACTCAATAGAAAATAATCCAATCAAAGATGGTCAAAAATGTTTTAAATGGTCAAAAGATGTGACTAGACATCTCTCAAAAGAAGACATACAAAGGTCTACAGTAAATAAAGAAATGTTAAATATCACTAACCATTAGGGAGACGAAAATCAACCTCAAGGAAGCATCACCTCATCCCAGTAGAATGGCTACTCTTAAAAAGACAAAAGATAACAAATGCTGGCAAGAATGTGAAGATAGGGGAATTTATATACACAGTTGGTAGGAATGTAAATTAGTACAGAGGTAAAAAACATTATAGAGTTTGCTCGAAAAAAAATAAAAATAGAACTACCATATGATTCAGCAGTCCTACAACTGGGTATCTACCTGAAAGAAATGAAATCAGTATTTAGAAGAGATATCTACCTGCAGCCCCATGTTTATTACAGCACGGTTCATAGGAACTAAGATAGGGAATCAACCCAAGTGTCCATCAACAGATGAATGAATAAAGAAAATGTGGCAAATTTTTGCAAAGAATACTATTTATTTAAAAAAAAATAGAATGAAATCCTGTCATTAGCAGAAACCATAGATTGGCTTGGAGGATATTGTGTTAAGTGAAATTAGCCAGGCACAGAAAGACAAACAATGCATGCCATTGCCTATATGTGGAATCTAAAAGGCTGATCTCATAGATGTAGAGAATAGAAAAATAGTTATTAGAGGCTGAAGAAGGGATGGAAGGAAGATGTAAGGAAAGGCTGGTTAATGGATACCGAGTCACAGTGATAGAGGAGGAATAATTTCTAGGGTGCTATTACACAGAAGGGCGCCATAGCTATCAATATTCGATGGCATATTTCAAAAGGGCTGGAAGAGAGAAATTTGAATGCTCTCATCACAAAGCAACATTGAGTTTTTGAGATGACAGAAATACTAAATACCATAATTTGATCATTATGCAATGTATGAATGTCTTGAAATATCTCACTGTACTCAATAAATATGTACATGATGTGTCAATTAAAAAAAATTTATTAGGTAATTAAACCATTTTAAAAATACAACTAATAAAACAATCAACAACAAAAGAAAGCCCTCCTTACTTCTTTTGTCTCTTCTAGCTACTGTCAAATTCCATGCCTTTCCTTATCTAATCTGTTTCTGCTCTACCACTCTTCAATCCAGCACAATCTGGCTTCAGTTCCTTCACTTCACAAATCCCGCCCTTTCTAAATAGGGTAAACTTGTGACTTTAGTAGGGATCTATTTCAAAGATGAGTTCAGTTGTGATCTTAACTAATCTATCTTTTGCATCATTATCATCAGTTCTTTCTTGTTAAAACTCTGAAATTGTACTTTACTGGCTCTTGTTCTGCTCCAGTCTTTTCTTGGACAGCACACTTTGGGGCATCCTTTACTTTGTCTTTTCATTAGAGATCTATGCTCTCTAGAGTTCGATTTCTCTTGCAATTATTTATGCATGCATTAATTGTATGCAAATTACCTTTTGTTGGTAGTTCAATAGACTCAAGACCCCCAAAGTAAAACAAATAAATCTGCTCCTTTTCCTATATTCACCTCCATTTAGGGTATCATTCATTAAATCAAAATAGAAAATTATGCAGGAAATTTTCTTGTTTATTCTCTCCCTAGCTGTATTTCACTAACACCCTATATAAAATAATGTGTAAAGTTCTTCTGATTGCTGCCTCAATATATTCATATCCTTGTTTATATCTAATCCCTCCTTCTATCCTCAATTCACTTGATAGTTATTTCTTTTATTTTATTTATTTATTGTTCACTTTATATTTATTTTCTGAAACTCCAAAATGATTTAGTCCATAGCACTCATGCTCATGCCCCTTGCACCTTAAATACCTTGCAATTCCACCTCTTTACCTGCATAACACACCCCAGGTCCACTCCATGTAGGTACTGCTCTCTCTGCAATTTACTGCATGAATCCAGGGCCTCTTTTCAGTTCTCTCTTGACATTCTATGCATATCTATAGCCTTCAGGTTATTTTTTTTTAATAGAAGTAAAATGCAGTGGTTAAATGCATTGCCTCTGTATGCAGCTTTACCATTTACCAGCAGACAGGTTTCTTAACTCCTCTCAACCTTACTTAACCTCTGTTCTCACATCCACAAAACGGAAGACCACGGTAGTGCATAAGTAATAGAGTAGTTATGAGTGGAAAGTAAAGTGTTTTGAGCAAGCCTGCATTATAGAAACCACTTTACAATATGGCTGTTATTGTTTATAAATATTTTCCCTCTGGACATCCAATAGACACTAAGTTGCTTGAGAAGGGGGTTCACCTCAGGATCAATAACACTGCACACCACCAAGCACAGGGCAAGGGTCTCTTTGAAGTTAAATTGTCTGAATAAGGTTATGTGACTCAGTATTCTAAACAAATGACAAATTTCCCGGGTTTTACTCCCTAATTTAAACTTAAGAGGAAGTAGGCAAGTAAGATGATAATCAATGAGGAATCTGGCTCTAGACCAAAACCCTATGTGTGATTTTTCAGACGTCACCACAGGCAATTACAGACCACCTGGCAAGCTCCAGAGGAAAGAGCTGCCCTCTCCACAACAGATGGGGTGTGCAGCCAGCGCACTGCCATCTCTGCAGGGAGTTGCAGTCAAGGACGAGGCTACCATGGCCAGCCACACTCTTATGCATGTCTACACTCCTAGATCAAATGCCCTAATTCAGATCTTCTTTATCTAGTATTTTCAGCAGAGGTCTTCTTCAGTTGCCTCTGCTAAGACCTTCTTATTAGGGGAGCAGGGAAATATGACCCCAGTTTTCTCATTCTGACTCAGTGTTCAGTACTTTTCCACTCTTAGTCCTATCTTATCCCCTTACTCCTAGCTGCTGGTCCATAAAACAACGGAATTCTTTTTTCAGGACTCCCAAGGTGTAAGATGATCATCACATCTGTGTGCATTCAACTGACCCTCAAACGGTGCCATGGTCCAAACTCTTCCATGAGGTCTCTTTCTCCAGTTTAGTTTCCTGTTTACATCATCGCAGTGAGTGATTAATTGACTATTACTTTATTTGGGGTTCTTCTGTTAATGGACTACTCAGAGAGCAGGCAGCTCAGCTCTCTCCAGCTCTAATAAACTCCTAACAAGGAAGGAAGACATGAAAAATGGAAAGAGATTGCAAAGAAAAAATATCTGGGAAAACAGTATTTTGCTGCCCTCACTTCACAGGATGGAATAACCTTTTGAATGGCTCAATGATCTAGAACCAACATACTTTTAGAAGATATCTTAAAAATCCTCTAATACAATTTATTCAGACATTTAGAAGTGAATATATTGTGGACCTGGAAGACTATGTGATCTGAGGGTACAATTAGGTGTTGAGACAAGGCCATTTGAATCCTAGTCGAAAAATGTAACTTTCATAGAGTTATATGTTATGTAGGGTTAAGTCTAAAAATATATCAAGTTCCAGAATATTCTGTTTCTTTATTCCCTTTTTGAAGTTAGTGTCTATGATATCACTTAATCATATATCATGATGAATTAAATTAGAACAATCTAATAGCAGATGTAAAAATCTATGTATTTTGGTAACACAAAAATCAAATATCAATGTCTTCCAGTTGCTACATGAACTTGTTTCAGAATGAAGGCTAAAGATTTTTAAATGTATATCTTCTATCTGAAATTGGGTAGATTTAGATGGTGAAAAGTACACATATTGGCCAATAGAATTTAGTACTTTGTTTTAAATCAGTTTTTGTTGTTGTTGCTGCTGTTGTTGTTTCCTTTTTGACCTGGAGTCTCACTCTGTTGCCCAGGCAGGAGTGCAATGGAATGATCTCAGCTCACTGCAACTTCTGTCTCCTGGGTTTGAGAGATTCTTTTGCTTCAGCCTTCCAAGTAGCTGGGATTATAGGCACACGCCATCACCCCTGGCTAATTTTTCTATTTTTTAGTAGAGATGGGGTTTTGCCATGTTGGCTAGGCTGGTCCCGAACTCCTGACCTCGAGTGATCTGCCCCCCTTTTCCTCCCAAAGTGCTGGGATTACAGGCATGAGCCACTGCACCCCGCTTAATTCAGTTTTAATTGAAGACTTCTAAGAATGAGAGTACACAAATTAGGGAGAAGATGGCATGTTCTCCAATTGTATGTATTCCTCAATGAGAAGCAGCGATAATACACACCTTTTCAAAAGAATGGTGATCAGTCAGAAGTGCTCATGAGTGTGTGAGGTAGGGTACTACATGATTATTCTGATTTTACAACAAAGAAAACTGTATGAAGCCAAGAAGTGACATGAGTCTTCCAATGCCTAGTATAGCACTTTCTACCACGGTGTATTCAGTGGTTATTCCACAAGCCTGATTTCAGAGTCTAAAATAAAGTTGAAATAAAGGACAGGAAATCAAGAAATTCATCTTCAAGAACAGATAGCCACTGAGACTCATCTTTGTGTCTTAAACTTTTCATTGTTACTTTCCCATTTCTACTGCTTAATATTTATCAGTTTCCCCTAGCTATATACACCAAACGTTCATACTTCGACTTTTTTTTAAGAAAGAAAGACAAATACTGCTGGCATGAAGCTAAAACTCATGCCTTAATAAATGAAACACATTTTGCAGATCTGCCAAATAAATCTCCTCTCTAATTGTGTGCCTTCTATAATAACAGCCAAATTAAAAAAAAAAAAATCTCAGTGTAAATATCTCTAGGTATGAATAAGACCATTAACCTCCTTTAGACTTTAGGTAGGATGAAAGATCTCAGCAAGAATTACAAAGAACATTTTAGCTATTTTTATCCTTCATTGTGTTGTTTATTTAAACAAAGATTCTTTCTAAGTTTGAAAATTATGTAAAATTTCTTTTTAAAAAGTATTATCATCATGCATATGGAACACTATAATGTCTTTTAACTTTAGACACAAAAATAACAGTTACTGATCTAAAAATAATTATTTATCTCCTAATAGGCTATTCATTTATTCACTAAGTTTAGGCATTTAAAATGGTTAATCCTAAGATTAAGATTTTTTTCTTTAGAAAAACCACCTAAAATATTCTACAAATTATCTGCCAAGAAGAGCAAATTGGAATTTACAAAAAGCTAACCTCAAAGAAATGTTAAATTCCTTTACTCAAATGGGGAAAGAAAATTTAAAAAGCCTGCTTTGACTGAGCAAACAATATAATGAAATATCTTATATATTAACACCACTAGAGGGCTTGATACATTTTGCTTACTAAAAGCATTTCTTACACCAGGTTATGTTTTGTTATAAACAAAGATCTATATGCTCGTAATTCTAATCATGGTTACTTTTTAAAAAGACACACATAAGGCCAGGCGCGGTGGCTCACGCCTGTAATCCCAGCACTTTGGGAGGCCAAGGCGGGTGGATCACGAGGTCAAGAGATCGAGACCATCCTGGTCAACATGGTGAAACCCCGTCTCTACTAAAACTACAAAAAATCAGCTGGGCATGGTGGCGCGTGCCTGTAATCCCAGCTACTCAGGAGGCTGAGGCAGGTGAATCGCCTGAACCCAGGAGGCAGAGGTTGCGGTGAGCCAAGATCGCACCATTGCACTCCAGCCTGGGTAACAAGAGCGAAACTCCGTCTCAAACAAAAAATAATAAAAAAAAAAAAAAAGACACACATATACGTACATAGATATGAAAATGTTCCCTTGAATGATTATATCAAAGGGAACTTGTATAAAGTGAACATTGTTTAAGCAAGTTAAATGAACTGGATGGTTTCAAATACCACATAGTCTTAAATTTCACTGAAAAGTATTTCTGCAAATCAGTATTTGACACCATGGTTCTGATAAATGGCTTAATCCCTGTTAGAAGAAAATTAAGTTTTAAGTAACACAAAAATCATTTGTTTCAAATTACCAATGATATTAATTAAAAATAATTTCACTTCATTCAAAATCATCTCTATTTTATAGGAATATTTACCTCCATGAATATTTCTCTATAAATCTAACCTGGAGAAATTACTTTGAAAAAGACATATTGCATATTATTGTCTCTCAATTTCTTTTTAAGTAGGGCAAGTCACACACTTAGTAGGTTTGATTTTTGTCTTGAGTGCTAACTTGGCTTTAAATCAATTTCATTATTTAGCCATATTGCGAAAACATATTTTTATGGGACTATGAAAGAGGAAAAATTATGACTCAGCTAAAACAAAGACATCTTACAACTTTTTCAGAAAACGTTATTTGTCCATTCAAAACATAAATTACATATACCACCTGTTTTAGATGTAGGTAAAATATTACTACAAATAAAATTTTCAAAATTTGAAGTGGAAAGTGTAAGTTATTGCTACATTCTATGAAATAAAATAACTCCAGTTTTATGAATACAAAACAAAATATTAATTGTTTCCTTCACAGAGAGTTTTCCAAATTATGTATTCAGTTTTGGGGGAAAAATGTTATAGGATATTTAAAAAAGAGCTTTCGGTATGTAAGTAATTCTTCTGGTTAATAAGTCCAGGTTAGTAAAATAATAAATAAGTTCATAAGTCAAAATATAATACATATTTGATATTTGAATATATGTATATATATTTATATTTTAACGTATTACTAGGGTGACAGTCAACATATGTAGCCATCTGTACCGCACAGGTATGACCAAGCTGAATGCCTTACTGGTGGGTTCTGGTTGACTATCAACTAAGATGTCTACATATGATTTCAAAATCTAAAGATACTCCAGTGGTGGTTTTGCTATTAAATACCTTCTCTGTCTGAATTTTCCCCTGAGATTGTATGTTTCCTTGTCATTCACAGTATCAAAGACATTGTAATCTAAGAGATACAATAGGCCATCTTTAGTCTAACAGTGAAATGGCTATCAAATTCAACCTCTTCACCAAGGGTAATAGCACTTACCTCTGAATTACATTAGAGTGCTGCGGAATGTTAAATGAGAAGCCTCTTTCTTCGTTTGTATGATGAGACGAAGTTTCAGGTCAGTTTACAAGAGTTTTTTTCTCTTTATGAATGCAATGGTTTTGTATGATAAAATGATAGATGCCATGAGTACAGAGTACTTGATAACTTCATTAGATACAGATTGAACATTCTATTAATTGAAGTTGGTGCTGTAATTGCTGGTATTTCTACACATTCCAAAACATCACGAAAATGTAAATAGCCTGGCTTGCAAAAGCATCTCATTCTTTTATTTTCAAATCCCATAACTCATATCACATTTCTTACTCATAGTAAGATTATGATTCTTCTTAGCACAGCTTTACAACTATTTTAATTCCTCATCAGAAAACTGTCACACTCCTAAGTATATTCTAGCAAAGATCACTTTGGCATCATAAATAATTATCATTTAATCTTTTGCTTTTGTTTATATATCAAATATTTACTCAATAATTAGGTGATTCTATAATAGGAATAATTTTCCTTTTCCATGTTGCTATTCTTGTCACTTAGTATTTTGGGAGTTTGTAGTGTTCTGTCCATTATTGCTACTATATTACATCTATTATTCTTAAATTCTGTGAAAGTGTACAACATATGTTATCCATAAACAAAAAAAATACACATTCTAAGTTCGTTAGAAAATACTTACAGTGATACACGTCTATCAGCTGTCCTAATGCTTCATCCAGAATAAAAATCACATAAGAAGAGTATCCAGAGGTTATTTTTAATCCCCTTTCTCTAGTTTACATGATCACTGCATTCAAGTCTGAAAAATAAAAATTGTACACATCTTATTATCAAATAAAATGGTCCACTTCTATGTAATTTGTAAAACAACAAGAAAATGCATGGCATTTCACAGAATACAATAAGTTTCTGAATACTGAGTGAATACATCATTAAGAATTTTAAAAATCCCATTTATATATGTAGGAAAACAAAATTATATTAAAATATATATTAAGCCAGGTGAAATATCACCTCTTTTACTCCCCAAATAAGGTGGTAAATGAATCTCCACACACTCAGAGTGCTCTTAATCACATTTATTCTTGTAAGTATATTTGGAATAATAAGGATGACAGAAAAAAAATACATATATATATATATTTTTTTTTTCACCAGTTAAGTGACTTTTATAAACCAACCCTGAATATTTGGATGAGGGAATAAATTAAATTTTAGTATACAGTCAGCGGTAGAAATGTCCATTTAGCCTTCCAAATCCAATGTTATGTATGTCATATTATGTTTTAAAAACAGAGCATATATCTAAGTATAGTCAAAGATTGCTTTAAAAATTATTAAAAGAAAATGTTAATTTTTTAATGAGTTGATCCTGGAGAAGACAAACATCTGAAGGTATCTTTAAATTTGGTGACCTCCCATCTGCAAAGGGAAGGGAAGAATGTGCCTTCTTTTTGCCTCTAATTTAACTATCATTTCAAATCAAACCAATGGCATTAATGGAAAGAACTTCCAGTGGAGTTGGTTTTTATGACTCCAGTGTTTTAATAAGAATCTGTTTAACATCTTCTAATAAAATCTACAAAGTTTTAAGATGCAATTGCTTTATTAAAAAACAGAAACAAAACTATTTTGAGTAAAAATGCTGTAATACTCTTACTTCTACCCCAAAGTCAGAATTTAGTGGATTCATTTCATGTGAGCCCCGAAGATTGTCACAGAGAATAATAGTAGCCGAAGTTACCCAATGTAACCTTTGTAATCTCACTCACTGTGAGAGGAGGATGCAGAAAGAATAAATAACTTGATAAAAAACCTGCCTCTACAAAACAAAATCTCTGCCTCTCAGTGCAATTATTAAATGTCAGTCAGCAGTAGCATTGAAGGTGTATAACCCACTTCTTTTCTGATTGGTTGCATGCCCATTTTAATTTTTAATATCACCCTTACCTCTGGCTCATGACTTTTTTTTTCCTTCTTGATCATTTAATTGTTAGTTCTTGCTGTTCAAGAATTTCAAAAGATAATTATATATTGATAATAGTTGTACGTGAAAATTTCAAAGCAAAGAGCTGATCACAGTTTCAATTTTGTAATTTCCTCACTTGTAAACAATTTTCTTTTCTGTTTGTTCAATTTTTTCTCTTCAAAACTTAATAATATATGTAAGTTCTCTTTTGTCTCCCTTTTAAATCTCTCATATTATTTCTAATGACTTCTATATTTGATCTTTTGATATTTTCCACAGCTGCTACTCTACTTAGGCTTTTACACAAGTAATTGATAAGAGGGTTAACGGAAGGGAATCATTGTTGTTTGCCTGTAGGTGTACATTGCCAATCTTTGCTCCCTATTTGATTCTTTCAAGAAATTATTTTTAAATGACTTGACCTGATGGGCCAATAGTTAGCCTGGCTTGTTATTTAGTTTTAGTACTTTTTATTTATGAAGTAATATATGTAGCTATAGCTTAATGGTACCCAGTGATGTTTTTCTGTGTCATATTTGCTAAAGTTAATATCCATACTATATTAAGAAATCTGTAATTTGGGGAGAAATAGATTTTTTATAGATTTTCAAATTCAAAATCTGTATACCATAATCCAGGAAATCCACAACTAAGAAGGAGGTCAGCGCATATTTGCAAGCTGTTGATATTCGGTCATAGTATATTAGCTCTTATAACATTTTCAACGGTATTTAAAAATCTCAGAATAGTCAACTAAAACAGTTACATGTTGGCTTCATTATATTTTGGTAAGCATGTCTGGGAAGCAAGCCACCACCAAAAGCACAAGTAATGGTCAGAAAGGAACACTGCATTCTAACTTTCAGTTTGAGATTCAACACACAGAGAATCTTGTCCGTTTCCCCTTAGCATCCTACTCACTCCTCATCAGAAATCCTTGCTCCTTTGAAAAGTGTTACCTCCCTCTCACACACTTAAAACCATAACAGGAACAGCTAAATATCTGGCTAAAACAGAAAATAATTTGCATGATCATGATACCAATAACAACAAAGTAACAGGAAGATCTATGAATGGTGACTCTATGTCAGGTTGACATTTTATGTGGATGTTTTTCATTTGTATATGAAATAAGTACTGTGATTATCATCTTCATATTGCATACCAGTAAAGTGAAAAGCTAAGGAATTTTCTCAAGGTCATACATCTAGCTAGCAAGGAGTCAAACCTGTTTCGTGACAAGGTTGATCCCATGTTCTTTCCATGAAATCATGTCATTTTGTGATAGGAAATGAAAAGTTTTAAAATAAAACAAGTAATTAATGTCACAATGTATAATACATTACTGGCAATACTTCAATTTAAAACGTTATAATGAACACATACGTGACTGTTTCAATGATAAGAAAAAATGCTAAATGAATGTAAGAATTGAATCTTCTGAAGAATGATATTCATATTAAATTACATAAAAAGGATATGAATGTCAACATGCTAAAATGTTGAATTTCATAGTTAAGACACTGTAAATGTATTTGGAAATAAAAATAAAATATTTAGGTTTCCTTCAGAAATATAAGTATAGTTCAACTATAGCCTGCATTTTTTAAGTATCAAGAAACATAAATAATTATATATATATATATATATATATATATATATATATACCTGATTTTCCAAGAGTAAACACTAAGGAAAATTTAAAACAAAACGTAAAACACGTAAGCATGTCTATACATTTAGCCATTTAAGTCAATACAATATTTAAGTAATAAGGGCCAATCAAATCCTGTATCATTTACATTAAAATCAATAAAAAATTGAGACTCCAATCACAGCCCTACGAACCCATATCAAATAAGTTCATGTTTATGACAGGAAATGTTTGAAGGCTAACAGAATTATTCTTTCAAAATAAACCAGATATGAAAAGAAAGTATAGAGTCTGGTGTAGACAGAATTAAAAAAAATTAAATTACAACTTCATCCTATATGCATTGTTTTCACATCAGTGGTTCACATTAAAAAAAAAAAAACTATGTAAAACATATTTTAAATAACAATTAATGACAATTTTCATAAGGAAAGTTTCTTTTTTCGCTCTTTGCTATAGTTGCTTGTCTGTACGTTTGCTTTGTAATTCCATGCTAGTTCTTTCCATTACTAAAGAAACTGTTGGCTTTCACAAAACCCAGTATGCCAGGTGATGTAGATATTTGCTGATAAACTTCAGGAGAAACATAAAAATATATATCTCCCTGATTTGCAGGGTCAAATCAAGCCAGTAGGCTAAGAAATTGAAAGAATGAACAAATTATAACCTCAAGAAGTATGTCATTTCCTCATTAAAATCTCTTTAAAGGTAAGTGTAATTCATGAGAATTTTTTTTTAAAGATCGTCTAGGATGAATGATAGTTCTAATATCTAAGATTACATCATATCTTTTTTAGGTCAGCAATTGATAAAACCTTTGTAAATGGAAAAACTAAAACGACATTTATTGTTGAATAATACAAACAAGGACAAAGAATTTGTCTTCAAAGGATCAGCCTAGAAGGGCAAAGCACCTACAAGAATTAGGGGGTAAGGCCAAATGTACATTGGTCTAAAATGATAAAGCTGTCAAAATGTGGAACTGGTAGGAGGTAAATTATCCTCAAAGAAAGCAATTCCTTTCGTTAGAATACTAATTGTTTTTAAAAGTTACCTAAACTTTACTGGCTAATCATCATTTTAAATTGTACAGATAACACCACTATTAAACTTTGAATTTCATTAGCTCTTTTTTAAAGGTATGGATCCCTGTTGCAAATTTTCCCAACAAATTAATGGAAATATTAATTTTCTTCCATTTTATAATGTAAACATTTTATGTTGTGAAAAATTTGTTTTAATTAATCCATGTTTCTGAAATCATGGGAAAGTTATAAAAATAAAATGACATTTATGAAAACATTTATATTTCCAGCCCTTTAAAGTACAAGAAGAACTTTGTCAGGCAAGTATTTATACAAAGATATAAAAGGCAGACGGTATATATTTAAAGATTTTGCAATCACATTGAGGAAGAGATGGGGAGCTATACATACAAAAGAAAAGGTCGAGTTTTCTCTTAAACCAAGTGAAACCAGGTCTTGTACCTCCACGCAACAGTCATAAAACACCTGGCAATGTTAAAGTATTTTCTGCACTTTTCAATGAGTTGTCAATTATGAATCCTCATTGTATGCAAATAGTGGCAGCATCTGACCTATTGAATCAGTGGCTTCTGAATCCATCCTAAAATGGTTTCTTTACTTGCCACCTCCTTCCCACCACTCTTTCAGCCTTCTTTGTCTGGTTCTTCCTCATTTCCAGATTTAAGGCCTTAATCAGAGTGACTAAGAGCTCACTTTTCAACTTACTCTGTTCCCTTTTTCACCCTCATGTTTATATCTGCATCATCTAATGTGCTAAAGCTCACCACATGTGGTTATCTAAATCTAAATTTAAAAGAATTCAAATTGAATTACTTTATAATATATGCTCACTCAGGCCCAAACCTTGTTTACTCTTGTCTGTCTTTTATCTTCCATATCCAAATAATTTGCAATTCATGTGGACTCCACATTCGAAATATTTCCATCAAGAAGGTATAGTGGTTTTCTTTAGGCTGGGTGCAGTGGTTCATGCCTATAATCCCAGCATTTTGAGAGGCCTACAAGGACAAATCTCCTGAGCTCAGAGGCTCAAGACCAGCCTGAGCAACAGGATGAAACCCCCTCTCTACAAAAATGCAAAAATTAGCTGGACATGGCAATGCGTGTCTGTGGTCCCGGCTACTTGGGAGCCTGAAGTGGGAGAACTGCATGAGCCCGGGAGGTGGAGGTTGCAGTTAGCTGAGACTGCACCAATGTACTCCATCCTGGACAGCAGAGAGAAACCCTGTCTCAGAAAAAAAAAGAGAGAGAGAGAGAGAGAATGTGCAGTGTTTTTCAAAAGAAGACAATGAAAAAGCAAGTCAGGAAGAAAAAGAAAATCTAAGAATATAGACAGATCAAAGTCTGGAAGGAAATTTGTCACTATCTATAAAAATTACATTTACATTTACATTTTGACTCAGCAACCCCTGGGGTTACATCTTTTGGTGAGCCAGCCAGGAGAATGTTGGACTTCAGATCAGCTAGTGACATCAGATCCCTTTGCCTTGCTAATCTGTGCTTTCGCTTCTTTTAAATTTGTTAAGGAGGTAAAGACCGGGTTCCTGCTGTCCATCTGAAAGCAGTGGTGGCAGTGGCTGGGCCTGGGCTCCTGGAGTAGCAGCTGCCTATAGAAGCCATGCTCCCCCATTTCAAAAGCAAGGCCACAGGTCTAAAGACACAGGTTTCAGGCTTTCTGGGAACAGACTCTCCAAACCCAGGCTCTTAGGAACTGGGATCATTGGTCAGCCCTGAGCCAACTTCCCTTTCTTGCTGTTCTTTCTTTCTCTGGGTCAAGCTGAGGACCAGCCAGAGGAAAGAGCATGATCCTGAACTCCTGGTTCAGTCTGGTGGTTGGGCCCCTCTTAGACCTCCCAAGAAAAAGCCACCTATGCAAGCCACACCCAGCCTTTCTGATCCCAATCTCCTGGGTCCAGATTTCCATGAGGCACAATTCCTCCTGGCTCTTTCCTCTAAGATATTTCCTACACTTGAGTCTTTTAGGGTGGCAGTCCAGGGACCCTTGCCCATGATGCCTCTGGTTTATGCCTATGAGAACCTCCTACAATGCACAGGGCCAGTTCTCTTAGTCTGCAGTTTTAGGTTATGTCCTAACAGAGCCAGAGTCTATCAGTAAGTACTGGGGGCTATAGGACATTGTGGTTTCTGTCACCCGCAATTTCCCAATCCAACTGAGTGATGCCAAAATCCAACGATGTATAATTTGTCTTTCCTAGGATTGGCTTTCCGTACAGCAGAACTTCTCCATCTAAAATACCATAGTCAGAACTGGTCCAAGGATCAAATAGTTAATTACAAGCCCCACAATGCTAGGGTATATTCCTATAATGGAGAGGGGTAGGGTAAGGGAGAAGCCTGGGTCCCAAGGGCATCGTTCCAGCCTCGGCCATGCGGCCAGCCCTTACCTTCTTTAAGATTGTTGTGCTTAGAGGTCCCTCTCAAGGAGTTTATTCTCCTGGGGCAGTTTCATAGTCAGGCCTATGTTAATTGAACTCTTGCTAGGGAATATGGGCACCCATCGTCCAAGCCTCACAGGCCTAGTTCTTTAAGGATGCCCTGGTACAGGGCCAGTAAGCCAGGCAGTTCCCATGTCCTTAAGGTGAACATAAGGACATTAGACAATGAGCGTGTGCCCATGACTCCAGTAAGCATGATTAAATCCGGCACATGGGGGGGCCCAGAAGATGATCATGCATCTGGGGCGAAAGGAAACTACAAGGTACTATAACTGGGGGATGCCCCAGGGCTAGCAGTCGCAAGAAAGAACCAGGATGTGGACAACCCTGTGTTTGACTTCAGATGGCTGCTACTCTTCCCAAGGCAAAATCATCCTTAAAGTGTATCCTGGATAACTGGGACCAATTTGATCCATGATCTTTGAAGAGCCTCAGTTTTCTCTGCCAAACAGCTTGGCTGCAATACCCTCTGCTGAGTGGAGAAACCTGGCCTCCTAAGGGAAGTATAAATTATAACACCCTTCTACAATTAGATCTGTTCTGTAAGAGGGAAGGTAAATGGATTGAGGTCCTCTTTGTGCAAGTTTTCTTTTCTCTAAGGGATAATCCTCCTCTATATAAGGCTTGTAACCTATGACCTACTGGCCCTGCCTCAGGACAACCTCCATATTTAGGACTCCCTTTGGCTCCTCTCTCCACTGATGCTGACCAGGTCTCCCCAGCTCCTATAACCCAGGAGGAGTCAGGGAAGGCTAAAACGGCCTAGGCACCTCAGGCTACTAGGATGCCTGACTCTGCCCCCTATGGGCAGTAGGAGGAGAATTTGGCCCAATCAAAGTACATACTCCCTTTTCACTTTCTGACTTAAAGCAAATCAAGGCGAACTGAGGAAAATTTTCAGATGACCTGGACAAGTACACAGATGTTCCACAGGGCCTGGGGCAGTCCTGCAAATTAGATTAGGAACATATCATGTTATTGCTTAGTCAGACCCTAACCAGCAATGACAGACAGGCTGCTCTAGCAGTGGCTCAAGAGTTTGGGAACACCTGATACCTTAGTCAAGTACATGACCAAATGATGTCAAAGGAGAAGGATAGATTCCCTACGCGTAGACAAGCAGTTCCTAGCATGGACTCTCCATGGGATCCTGAGTCAGAACAGCGGGAATGGAGTCACAGGCACCTATTGACCTACATACTTGAGGGATTAAGGCGAACTAGGAAAAAGCCCATGAACTATGCAATGTTATCCACCATAACTCAGGGAAAGGAAGAAAACCCAACAGCCTTCCTTGAGTGGTTATGAGAGTTCTTAAGAAAGTATACCCCCTGTCACCAGACTCCATTGAAGGTCAGCTAATACTAAAAGGAAAATTTATTATGCAATCAGCAGCAGACGTTAAAAGGAAGCTCCAGGGCCAGAACAAAGTCTAGAATCATTACTAAATATAGCAACCTCACTATCTCCAAAGTGATAATGGCCCTGCCTTCAAAGCTGCAGTAACCCAGGACTTTCCAAGGCTTGAATACAGTATCATCTCCACTGTGCTTGGAGGACTCAGTCCTCAGGGAAAGTGGGAAAGATGTATGAAATTCTTAAGAGACACTTAAAGAAACTGGGACAGGAAACCCACCTCCCGTGGCCTTCTCTATTACCAATAGCACTCTTAAGGGCTCGAAACTCTACTCAGAAAGTAGGACTCAGCCCCTATGAGATGCTTTATGGACGTCCCTTTCTTACTAATGATCTTGTATTAGGCAAGGAAACAGCAAATTTAATAAAAGATAAAACGTCCTTGGCTAACTACCAACAGGCTCTTAGCACCTTACCTGAACTGCAACCTCTGCCTCTGGGGTTCAAGTGATTGAAGAAAGCACAGTAAAGAAAAATGTGTATGCAATTAAAACATTTATCTATACGTGTTTGTACTGTATTATTTATAGTATATATAATATATATGAGATTTAGACATACACATATTTCCAGAATCTTTTCACTTTTCATCATTCCTAAAACTATCACCCAAACATAAGCCACCATTTTCTTTGGCCTGAATAACTATAATAGTTTTTTTAAAGACATTAGAGGCTGCTTTCATTCTTGTCTCTAGGTCCATTCTTAAGACACAGTGACCCTTAAGAGTAGGCTGGATCAAGACAAGCTTCTGCAAAATCCATCTGATGGCTTCCAATCCCCTTCCTATAGCTTTGTAGACCTCACTTTATCTGCTCACTACTCTCCCTCTCATGAACTCTGTTTTCTTAATGTACTTGGACTATAGCAACCATGTTCCTGCCTCAGGCCCTTCACGCTTGTGTCTTGTTTTCTACAGTCTGTCCTACGCCCATCATCATGTCTTTCTCGCTCACTTTCCTTTAGTCTTTGGTCAAATATTCTTCTATCTCTGTGGCTTCATCACACTACAGAAATATGATCTTTCTCTCTCACCTATATCACCTTGATTTATAGTCGGATTAAAGGAATTCCCTCCTATCTTACCCTAATTTATACTTTGATTACTTTCCAGGCATATTCTCTTATATATCATAGACAATCATACTAATATTCTTCCTTTAAAAATGCAACCACTCTATTTCATAATGTACCTTTTTATACTACTCAATAAAGCAGGGTCATAATTTCAAGTTAATAAATTTTGAAAAATATAATTCATTTCAATAACATTATGATTGTGTTTTGCATGTATATTCCAACAAATCGTAATAGTAAGTTTTTTCTGATATAGGCATATTAAAAACAGCACTTCAATGAACATCCTGCTTTATGTATCTTTGAACACTGGTCCAATATTTTACTAATTTCAAATCCAAATACTAGAATTGTTTTTATAGGTGATATGCGCATTTTCGATTCGGATCAAGTATTATAAAATTAAACCTTTTTAGACAGTAAAAACAACTTTAACTTTTAAATCATTATTAATGATGATTTTTAAAAGTTTGACATTCTTGAGATTGAAGATTTTAGTTGATACAGTCTTTTTTTTAAGTTTATTGCTCAATACCCTATTCTTCTACTAATTTTTCTAATGAGCTGTTGAATATTTTTCATTGCATCACATAAGCTGTTTGCACATTTAGGTCTATTAACATGTTTTTCTGCTGTCACACATATGCTGAGATATACATATATCTATATATACATATTTACATAAATATGTCTAAACACATGTAATTTTATTTACCTTTCAAATATATTTATGAAATGTACTACTTTGCCATTCATAAGTTTCCATTCTAATTAGTCAATCCATTGTTTTAATTTTAAGCTTAAAATTTCTGAATTTTGCTATAAGCACTGTTTTTTACTAGATATTTACCTACATTTTTTTCACTGCATATGTATGTGCTCTGGTTTATAAATAATATAAACATAGCATGCACTTCACACTCAGGTTCTCTGGAATTAAGTTGGTATTTGGAGATTCAACATTGTGCACTTCATTTCCCAGACTGTTTCCCCCAGTGAATATACAATTGACTTTAAAGATATACTGAATATAGACTAGAACCAGTTTCTTAGCTTTCTGGGCTTTTGTTGTTGTTGTTGTTGTTGTTACTAATTTGCCTCTCTATTCCCTTAAGATTTTTCCTTACTGTTCCTAAATGCTTACTTTTCCAGGCCAGCAGTTCTTAGTGGTATGTAGATACAGAGACTAATATAATCACTTGCAAAGTTAAGAGAAGCTTCTGGAAATTATACATGCTCCTTAGAATTTCTGATATCCTTTTTAGGAACAATTTTTTGAAGTAAGTTTAAAGTTAATGATCTCCAGAGTCCTATTACTTCTTTTTTGAGTAAATTACAAAGTTTAACAACATGATGCAGATTTAAAATCTATTAATAAGGAAGTGTTCAATGTTTTTCTATAATGTTGAAAATATTATTTCCATTCATAAAAGTATTCCATATTTATTGCACATAGATGAAGTTTTCTCTGCTCTTTAAAAAGGTCATGTTATCAGGTAATTAATCAAGTTTCTTTTTCTCTCCTTTTTTTCTTTTCAGACAGGTTCTTGCTCTGTCACCTGGGCTGGAGTGCAGTGGTGCAATCATGGTCCACTGCAGCCTTGACCTCCTGGGCTCAAGTGATTCTCCCACTTCAGCCTCCAAAAGTACTAGTACTACAGGTGTGAGCCATCGTGCCCAGACTTTGTCACTTCATTAATTTTAAATCTTAATTATTGATTTTTGTTCTTGAATTCTGTTGAACTATTTTATTGTATTACATTTATCAAATACATTTATTCTTGTTGTTGATGATGATACCAGGGTTAAATATGGAATGCAACAACTTTATAAGTTAAAAACACTTACCTAAATACTGGGGATACTAGAATACACAGGGGGAAAATAACAAACATACATCTTATGTTTGGAATGTGTAAAGTTATTTAATTATATAAATATAGAAAATGAAGCTCAACAAATTTTTAGTTGTTGGTAGGGACAAGCACAGATACTGTGATTTTCAACCAGGTTTTTTCACCATAGAGCAATATGCCAAGGAGTGTGGCATGCATAATTGTTTATGTTTATCAAAGTGTGACATAGACCTAATGTCTGGAGAAGCACTCATTTAAAGCAAAGCATTTCTTTTCTCTGTATTTAGACCTTTTCCATAACCATGTATCTATGTGTAAACATATATTTATACATACATATAAAGCATTCCAGAAATTGCAGGAATAAATTATGCTATTCTCTCAAAGTTTCTGTCTCCTAAAAATTCTTATGTTAAAGCCTAATCACTAGTGTGATAGGATTAGAAGGTGGAGCCTTTGGTAAGTGATTACATTGTGAAAGTGCAGCCTCATGAACGGAGTTAATGCCTTTATAAAAGAGGATCCAGAGGCCTTGCCCCTGCATGGGAACACACAGCCAGAAGATGCCATTTAACAATCAGGAAACACGGTCTAACAAGGAACAGAATCAACTGGTGCATTGATCTTGAAGTTCTCAGCCTCCAAAACTGTGAGAAATAAATTTCTATTGTCTAGAAGCTACCCAGGCTATGGCACTTTGTTCCAACAGCTGCTATAACATTTTTTAAGTTTCCACAAACATAATTTTATATATATATATATATATATAAAATTTTATATATATATAATTATATATATGTGCCTGATATATATGTCTTATATATAATTATATACAAAATCAGGCATATGTACATATATATATAATTATGTTTGTGGAAACTTAAAAATGTTATAGTTACATATATAATTATATATAAAATCATATTTTATATAATAT